>NC_058083.1:75841507-76151199 GCF_014858855.1 Bufo gargarizans
TACTCCAGGTTTCCATAACAACCCAGCCATTTTATTTCACTGCTGTAGGTCAGCTTTAAGCGAGGGCTGCACCACACATAGGGCACAACAACACTGCTACATGCATCCATCTTGGATGGATTTTTTGTGACTGTCGTGTTGCAGTCGCAGCATGTCGCAGTGCGACACCATAGCCTATCATAAAAAAAATTGTTCTGTGACATTGGTGCGATAAAATGTCGCGCGACACATGTCGTCATGTAGCCCTAGCCTTTAAGGAGCAGGGTGCTGTAAAAGTCACTGTTAAGAGAGCAGGGGCCACTATTGAAGGGGAAGCTGCTGTGAAAGTCACTGTTAAAGAGGTGCGCACTGTGGAGGCACTGTGGAAGTCACAGGTAAAGAGGTGCGCACTGTGGAGGCACTGTGGAAGTCACAGGTAAAGAGGTGGGCACTGTGGAGGCCACTGTTAAAGGGACCGGCACTGTGGCTGTCACTGTTTAAGGGGGGTTCACTGTGGAGGACACTGTTAAGGGGCGGGCACTGTGGAGGTCACTATTAAAGGGGCAGGCACTGGGAAGGTCACAGTTAAAGGAGCGAGCACTGTGGAGGTCACTGTTAAAGGGGTGTTCACTGTGGCGGTCACTGTTAAGGGGATAGGCACTGTGGAGGTCACTGTTAAAGGGGCGGGCACTGTGGAGGTCACTGTTATAGGGGCGGGCACTGTGTAGGTCACTATTAAAGGGGCGGGCACTGTGGAGGTCACTCTTAAAGGGACAGGCACTGTGGAGGTCACTGTTAAAGGGGTGGACACAGTGGAGGTCACTGTTAAAGGTGCGTTGACTGAGGAGGTCACTGTTAACGGGGTGGGCACTGTGGAGGTCACTGTTAAAGAGGCGGGCACTGTGGAGGTCACTGTTAAAGGGGTGAGCACCATGGAGGTCACTGTTAAAGGTGCGTTGACTGAGGAGGTCACTGTTAACGGGGTGGGCACTGTGGAGGTCACTGTTAAAGAGGCGGGCACTGTGGAGGTCATTGTTAAAGGGGTGAGCACCATGGAGGTCACTCTTAAAGTGGCAGGCACTGTTGAGGTCACTGTTAAGGAGGCAGGCACTGTGGAGGTCACTGTTGAAGGGGCAGGCACTGTGAAGGTCACAGTCAAAGGGGCGTTCACTGTTAAGGGGCAGGGGCCACTATTAAAGGAGCAGGGCACTGTGGAGGACACTGTTAATTTGGCGGGGGCCACCATTAAAGAGGCAGCTGCTGTGGAGGTCACTGTTAATGTGGCAGGGGCCACTATTAACTCCTTTAGGACACAGCCATATTTCACCTTAAGGACCAGGCCATATTTTTCAAATCTGACCAGTGTCACTTTAAGTGCTGATAACTTTAAAACGCTTTGACTTATCCAGGCCATTCTGAGATAGTTTTTTTGTCACATATTGTACTTCATGACACTGGTAAAATGAAGTAAAAAAAAATATAATTATTTATAAAAAATACCAAATTTACAAAAAATTTGCAAAAAATTGCAAATTTCAAAGTTTCAATTTTTCTACTTCTATAATACATAGTAATACTTGCAAAAATAGTTATTACTTTACATTCCCCATATGTCTACTTCATGTTTGGATCAATTTGGGAATGATATTTTATTTTTGGGGGATGTTACAAGGCATAGAAATTTAGAAGCAAATCTTGAAATTTTTCAGAAATTTTCAGAAATCCACTTTTTAGGGACCAATTCAGGTCTGAAGTCACTTTGTGAGGCTTACATAATAGAAACCACCCCATTCTAGAAACTACACCCCTTAAGGTATTCAGAACTGATTTTACAAACGTTGTTAACCCTTTAGGTGTTCTCCATAGTCTGAGAGCCATAGTTTTTTCAGTTTTTGGGCAAATATCTTGGGTAGGGTATAATTTGAGATGACGGTTTGATTGGCACTATTTTGGGGTGCGTATGACTTTTTGATCGCTTGTTATTACACTTTTTGTTATGTAAGGTGACAAAAATAGCTTTTTTTTTTACGGTATTCACAAGAGGGGTTAGGTCATGTGATATTTTTATAGAGCAGGTTATTACGGACGCGGCGATAACTAATATGTATACTTTTTTTTATTTATGTAAGTTTTACACAATTATTTCATTTTTGAAACAAAAACAAAAAATCTAGTTTTAGTGTCTCCATATTCTGAGAGCCATAGTTTTTTCTGTTTTTAGGCGATTATCGTAGGTAGGGTCTCATGTTTTCCTCCGTTTAATTTGTACTATTTTGGCGTACATACGACTTTTTTTTTCACTTTTATTACCTTTTTTGGGAAGTAAGGTGGGCAAAATTTCAATTTCATAATAATTTTTTATTTTTATGGCGTTCACCTTTCGGGTAAAGTAACATTACCGTTTTATAGATCAGGTCATTACGGACGCAGTGATATCAAACATGTGTAGGGAATTTTTTTTCTTTTTATTTTTAATCAGTGATACATTTTCACTTTTTTTTCACTTTTTTTTGACCCAGACCCAGTTGGTTCTTGAAGATCCAGTGGGTCTGATGTCTGTATAATACAGTAGAGTATACTATACAGTGTATTGTACTGTATTTTACTTACACTTTGTCTGAACAGATCTATACCTTTAGCACAGATCTGTTCAGCACCATGGACAGCAGGATGCCTGAGAAGGCGTCCTGTTGCCATGGGAACCTTCCCCGTCTGCAACAACTGGGCTCCCTCCCTCTGTGACCCCATCCTGTCTGGGGGCTACAAAGGCACAGCAGCCCCGCGATGGGAGAGGGAGGGAGCTCCCTGACTGTTAACCTTTTCCATACGGGCGGCGGTGATCGGAACCATACATGACGTACCAGTATGTCATGTGTCCTTAAGTACCAGGACAACATGACATACCGGTACGTCATGTGTCCTGAAGAGGTTATAGGGGAAGGCCGCTGTGGAGGTCACTGTTAACCACCTCCGGACCGCCTAACGCACATGTGCGTTCCGGAGGTGGCAGGGCTGCGCACAGTCACGCATATACGCGTCATCTCGCGAGACGCGAGATGACGCGAGTATGCGCCCGCGCGTGCGCAGTTCGCGCCGGCATTTCTTTCAGGACCATTTCGTCAGCAACCTGCCAGCCAATGATCGTGGCTGGCAGGTTGCTGATTTTTAAAAAATCCAATCAAAGTGCCAGATAGCAGATCATATTTGTAAATATGATCTGTTATATGGCTGCCTGCTCCTCTGCTGGTTCTTTTCGTCGGTTGGATCCAGCAGAGGAGCAGGCTTCACAGTGAGTACACCAACACTACACTATAGCCCCTGATCACCCCCCTGAACCCCAATTAACCCTTTGATCACCTCTTTGATCACCCCCTGTCAATCACAATTGAAAAGAAAAAAGTGATCAGTGCAAACTGTCACTTTTTTTTTTCACTGTTATTGACCGTTAGGTTTTAGGTATAGTTTAGGTCCCTTGGTTAGGTAGTTAGCGATCAGTTAGCGCCCAGCCCACCGCACCGCAGTCCGTTATTCGCTGATTAGCGTATCGCTAATCAGCATTTGTACTTTTATAGTATCTGAAAGTGATCAAAACTGATCACGGTCAGATCTATAATAGTACTAGTGTCACTTTAGCTCGCCCTCCACCCAAAACGCAGTGTTTGCCCGATCAGGCCTGATCGGTCGCCCACACGTGCGTTCGCCCACACCCGCCCCACCGCAGTGACAAAAAAAAAATTTTTTTTTTGATCACTGCACATTCACTTTACACGCACTGCGGCGATAAAAAAATCAGTTTTGATATTTTTTATCAACCGCAGCGGCCTCCGGTACTCCGCTAGCCTCCCCTTTGTAAGACAGGCTTGCTTTTTTTTAATTGGGTAGTCTCAGGGAATACCCCTAAATTTAGTTGCCCACATGTCAAACAGGGGGTATTCTTCTGAAGAGGCCTACAGGCTTCTGACCCAGTCGGATGAGGAGTGGGAACCCTCATCTGATGAATCCAGCGGGTCAGAATACGAACCTGTAGAAAGCAGTGGCTCTCTGACCCAAAGTTCGGACGAGGAGGCTGAGGTCCCTGATAGCACCAGGCGTACCCGGCCCCGTGTCGCTAGACCGCAGGTTGCGCAGGATCCGCTTCAAGAGCAGCAGAGTGGGGCTGGTGCTGTCGGATTACGTGGTGAGGCATACACCAGCAGCCCAGCCCTCCCTGGACCTAGTACCAGCACTGCCGTACAACCTGGTGAAGTAGCGAGCACCAGAAGGGCAGTTGAAGCTGGTACGGTGGCACGTGCAGTAGTGACCCCGTCGCAGCCACCGCAAAGACGTGCCCGTAGAGCCCCTAGAATCCCAGAGGTGCTGGCAAACCCTGATTGGCAGTCCCCAACTTCAGCCGCACCTGTAGTTTTCCCTTTCACTGCCCAGTCTGGAGTTCGGGTTGAGACGGCTCAGATCGGTTCGGCCCTGGGATTTTTTGAGCTGTTCTTGACTGCGGAGCTTTTAGACATAGTTGTGGCCGAAACAAACAGGTATGCCACACAATTTATCACCGCTAACCCGGGAAGCTTTTATGCCCAGCCTTTCCGGTGGAAACCAGTCCAAGTTTCCGAACTTAAAACTTTTCTGGGCCTCCTCCTCAACATGGGCCTGACAAAAAAACATGAATTGCGGTCATATTGGTCCACGAACCCGATTCATCACATGCCCATGTTCTCTGCTGCCATGTCCAGGGCACGTTTTGAGGCCATCCTGCGGTTCCTGCACTTTAGTGACAACACCGCCTCCCGTCCCAGGGGCCACCCTGCTTTTGACCGGCTCCACAAAATTCGGCCCCTCATAGACCATTTCAACCAGAAATTTGCAGATATTTATACCCCAGAGCAAAACATCTGCATAGACGAGTCCCTGATACATTTTACCGGGCGCCTTGGCTTCAAGCAATACATCCCAAGCAAGCGCGCCCGGTATGGGGTCAAATTGTATAAGCTCTGTGAAAGGGCCACAGGCTATACCCACAAATTTCGGGTCTATGAGGGAAAAGATCAGACCCTGGAGCCGGTCGGTTGCCCTGACTACCTGGGGAGCAGTGGGAAGACAGTTTGGGACTTGGTGTCACCCTTATTCGGCAAGGGGTACCATCTTTATGTGGACAATTTTTACACAAGTGTGGCCCTCTTTAGGCATTTGTTTCTAGAACGGATTGGCGCCTGTGGTACCGCGCGAACTAGTCGCGCGGGCTTCCCCCAACGGCTCGTTACCACCCGTCTTGCAAGGGGGCAGAGGGCCGCACTGTGTAACGAAGAACTGCTCGCGGTGAAATGGAGAGACAAGCGTGACGTTTACATGCTCTCCTCCATTCACGCAGACACGACAATACAAAATTGAGCGAGCAACCCGTGTCATTGAAAAGCCCCTCTCAGTCCACGACTATAACCTCCACATGAGAGGGGTCGACTTCAATGACCAGATGTTGTCTCCGTATTTAGTTTCCCGACGCACCAGACGCTGGTATAAGAAGGTGTCTGTATATTTAATTCAATTGGCTCTGTACAATAGTTTTGTTCTCTACAGTAAGGCTGGGAGAACTGGATCCTTCCTCAAATTTCAGGAAGAGATCATTGAGAACCTCCTGTATCCAGGAGGTTCCGTGGCCCCAACCACCAGTGTAGTTAGCCGTCTACACGAGCGACATTTCCCCAATGTCGTTCCTGGTACCTCAACCCAACCGTCACCCCGAAAAAGATGTCGTGTCTGTAGCAGGAGTGGAATAAGGCGTGACACCCGCTATTTCTGTCCTGACTGTCCGGACCACCCTGCCCTATGCTTTGGAGAGTGTTTCCGGAAGTACCACTCACAGGTACACTATTAGCATAGGGATCATCTCACCAGGACAGGCACACAGGGCTATTAGGGCCCATTCACTCACTGCTGCTGCAAACGTCTCCTTTCACATGGGACAAAGTGCATAACGCACTTCGCCACATCTTTGGGCGATTTGCGCTTTGCACATTGACCCATGGGGAAGGAGAGGTTTGTTCTATAAAGGTAAAAAAACAAAAAAAAACCAAAAAAAAAAACAGGTAAGCAAACAGGTTAATGTTTAGTTCCAAAAGTTAAAGTTACATGTTCTGTTCCAAAGTTAATAAAATTTTTGCGTTGTGGCCTGTTTTTTTCTTTTTTTTTTTTTTTGTCTTTTTACCTTCCAGGTGGACCAACCGATCGACCAGCTGCAGCACCGATGTGCATTCTGACAGAAGCATTGCGCTGCTGTCAGATTACACGCAAGTCGGTGTATGCGGCGCTGCAAGACGGGATTTTCTCCTCTGCAGTGACAGATACGTTTGCCGAGGCATACGAGCTGAGGAGGAGGCGGCGTTCCTATGCTTTGGCAAGCACTTTGTATGTATATATATATATAAAAAAAAAAATCCCGGCAATGATTTATTCATCCACATCGATTGATGCGAATGGAGAAATCTGGTTTGCCAGGGCATACGAGCTAAGTGGGTATGGATGTAGGGCGGAGCTCCTATGTCCTGGCAGACGCCTTTCCCCTCCATTTTTTTTTTTTTTGGCAGAGATTTTTTCATCCACATTGATCGATGCGAATGAAGAAATCTGTGCCGTTCATTTTTTTCTTTCAGCCCAGAGGCTGAACGGAAAAAAAAATCTCATTACCTGTATGCTCAATATAAGGAGAATAGCAGAAACTCCTAATGCTGGCCATACATGTAATGATTGCGGAGACCCTCAAATGCCAGGGCAGTACAAACACCCCACAACTGACCCCATTTTGGAAAGAAGACACCCCAAGGTATTTGCTGAGGGGCATATTGAGTCCATGAAAGATTGAAATTTTTGTCCTAAGTTAAAGGAAAGTGAGACTTTGTGAGAAAAAACAAAAAAAAAATCAATTTCCGCTAACTTATGCGAAAAAAAAAAAATTCTTTGAACTTGCCAGGCCCCTCATTGGATACCTTGGGGTGTCTTCTTTCCAAAGTGGGGTCACATGTGGGGTATTTATACTGCCCTGGCTTTTTAGGGGCCCTAAAGCGTGAGAAGAAGTCTGGGATCCAAATGTCTAAAAATGCCCTCCTAAAAGGAATTTGGGCCCCTTTGCGCATCTAGGCTGCAAAAAAGTGTGACACATCTGGTATCGCCGTACTCAGAAGAAGTTGGGGAATGTGTTTTGGGGTGTCATTTTACATATACCCATGCTGGGTGAGATAAATATCTTGGTCAAATGCCAACTTTGTATAAAAAAATGGGAAAAGTTGTCTTTTGCCAACATATTTCTCTCACCCAGCATGGGTATATGTAAAATGACACCCCAAAACACATTCCCCAACTTCTCCTGAGTACGGCGATACCAGATGTGTCACACTTTT
Source organism: Bufo gargarizans (assembly GCF_014858855.1). Taxonomy (NCBI): domain Eukaryota; kingdom Metazoa; phylum Chordata; class Amphibia; order Anura; family Bufonidae; genus Bufo; species Bufo gargarizans. The sequence continues at coordinate 75,848,872 of NC_058083.1, forward strand.
TTGATGCCAAGGTGGGCAAAGGGGCGCATATTCCAAAGTGCACCTTTCGGATTTCACCGGTCATTTTTTACAGATTTTGATTGCAAAGTACTTCTCACACATATGGGCCCCTAAATTGCCAGGGCAGTATAACTACGCCACAAGTGACCCCATTTTGGAAAGAAGACACCCCAAGGTATTCCGTGAGGGGCATGGCGAGTTCCTAGAATTTTTTATTTTTTGTCGCAAGTTAGTGGAATATGAGACTTTGTAAGGAAAAAAGAGAAAAAAAAAAAAATCATCATTTTCTGCTAACTTGTGACAAAAAATAAAAAATTCTAGGAACTCGCAGTGCCCCTCACGGAATACCTTAGGGTGTCTTCTTTCCAAAATGGGGTCACTTGTGGCGTAGTTATACTGCCCTGGCAATTTAGGGGCCCAAATGTGTGAGAAGTACCTTGCAATCAAAATGTGTAAAAAATGCCCTGCAAAATCCGAAAGGTGCACTTTGGAATATGTGCCCCTTTGCCCACCTTGGCAGCAAAAAAGTGTCACACATCTGGTATTGTCGTACTCAGGAGAAGTTGGGGAATGTGTTTTGGGGTGTCATTTTACATATACCCATGCTGGGTGAGAAAAATATCTTGGTCAAATGCCAACTTTGTATAAAAAAATGGGAAAAGTTGTCGTTTGCCAAGATATTTCTCTCACCCAGCATGGGTATATGTAAAATGACACCCCAAAACACATTCCCCAACTTCTCCTGAGTACGGCGATACCACATGTGTGACACTTTTTTTGCTGCCAAGGTGGGCAAAGGGGCGCATATTCCAAAGTGCACCTTTCGGATTTCACCGGTCATTTCTTACACATTTTGATTGCAAAGTTCTTCTCACACATTTGGGCCCCTAAATTGCCAGGGCAGTATAACTACGCCACAAGTGACCCCATTTTGGAAAGAAGACACCCCAAGGTATTCTGTGAGGGGCATGGTGAGTTCCTAGAATTTTTTATTTTTTGTTGCAAGTTAGTGGAATATGAGACTTTGTAAGAAAAAAAAAAAAAAAAAAAATCATCATAATTTTCCGCTAACTTGTGACAAAAAATAAAAAGTTCAATGAACTCACTATGCCCATCAGCGAATACCTTAGGGTGTCTACTTTCCGAAATGGGGTCATTTGTGGGGTAGTTATACTGTTTGGGCATTGTAGAACCTCAGGAAACATGACAGGTGCTCAGAAAATCAGAGCCGTTTCAAAAAGCGGAAATTCACATTTTTGTACCATAGTTTGTAAATGCTATAACTTTTACCCAAACCATTTTTTTTTGCCCAAACATTTTTTTTTTATCAAAGACATGTAGAACTATAAATTTAGCGAAAAATTTATATATGGATGTCGGTTTTTTTTGCAAAATTTCACAGCTGAAAGTGAAAAATGTCATTTTTTTGCAAAAAAATCGTTACATTTTGATTAATAACAAAAAAAGTAAAAATGTCAGCAGCAATAAAATACCACCAAATGAAAGCTCCATTAGTGAGAAGAAAAGGAGGTAAAATTCATTTGGGTGGTAAGTTGCATGACCGAGCGATAAACGGTGAAAAGAGTGTGGTGCCGAAGTGTAAAAAGTGGCCTGGTCATGAAGGGGGTTTCACCTAGCGGGGCTGAAGTGGTTAAAGGAAAATGTTCAATGTTAAAGGGGTTGTCCCACTTTGCTGTTTCAATCTTACCAGCGGTAAATGTCCTGGTAACTTCCTGGTTCTCAGGCAGTTGAGTGAAGGCCACGCCTCCTCATGACTCACCCTCAGAGCTCAGTCCTTGGTGCTTGTTCATGTGGATGAGTCATCCACATGGAGCCTGCAGAGTATGTAAAGCCCATCCCCCTGCTGGGGAATCACTCAGTGACCACTGACCAATGCTAGTGAACTAATGGAGTAACTTGTGGCTGTCCTGCATTCTAATACACATTTACACATAAAACCTGTGTTACAAACCCATTCTGTGCAGCAAAAACAATAAATCACTACAGCCCAAATGCATGTTAGCTAGTAGCCATATGATCTGTGCTAGATATAGATAGATATATTCACTGACTTATTACCCAGCTTTCCCGGTGTACAATATTATTACAGACTTATTACCCAGCTTTCCCGGTGTACAATATTATCACTGACTTATTACCCAGCTTTCCCGGTATCAGATATTATCACTGACTTATTACCCAGCTTTCCCGGTATCAGATATTATCACTGACTTATTACCCAGCTTTCCCGGTGTACAATATTATCACTGACTTATTACCCAGCTTTCCCGGTGTACAATAATATTGTACACCGGGAAAGCTGGGTAATAAGTCAGTGATAATATTGTACACCGGGAAAGCTGGGTAATAAGTCAGTGATAATATCTGATACCGGGAAAGCTGGGTAATAAGTCAGTGATAATATCTGATACCGGGAAAGCTGGGTAATAAGTCTTATAGACTTATTACCCAGCTTTCCCGGTGTCTGATATTATCACTGACCTATTACCCAGCTTATATGGAACTCGGCCACATATCAGTGTATTACCCTATCTCTTCACCATTCTTTATATGACATATATTGATAATCCCCACCTCACCAATCACTGAGAATGTACCAGCGCATACCTAGCTCTGCTACATATCCATTTTATGTCAGTCCTACACCTGTACTATCTCTCCACCATTCTTTATATGCCATATATTGATAATCCCCACCTCACCAATCACTGAGAATGTACCAGCGCAGACCTAGCTCTGCTACATATCCCTGTTATCCCTGCTGTCCATAGATATAATATAGTTGCCCCCAGTCTGCATAAAATTCATATAGTTGCCCCCAGTGTCCATTCATATAATATAGTTGCCCCCAGTGTCCATAGATATAATATAGTTGCCCCCAGTCTGCATAAAATTCATATAGTTGCCCCCAGTGTCCATAGATATAATATAGTTGCCCCCAATGTCCATTCATATAATATAGTTGCCCCCAGTGTCCATAGATATAATATAGTTGCCCCCAGTCTGCATAAAATTCATATAGTTGCCCCCAGTGTCCATTCATATAATATAGTTGCCCCCAGTGTCCATAGATATAATATAGTTGCCCCCAGTCTGCATAAAATTCATATAGTTGCCCCCAGTGTCCATAGATATAATATAGTTGCCCCCAATGTCCATTCATATAATATAGTTGCCCCCAGTGTCCATAGATATAATATAGTTGCCCCCAGTCTGCATAAAATTCATATAGTTGCCCCCAGTGTCCATACATATAATATAGTTGCCCCCAGTCTGCATAAAATTCATACAGTTGCCCCCAGTGTCCATAGATATAATATAGTTGCCCCAGTCTGCATAAAATTCATATAGTTGCCCCCAGTGTCCATACATATAATATAGTTGCCCCCAATGTCCATTCATATAATATAGTTGCCCCCAGTGTCCATAGATATAATATAGTTGCCCCCAGTCTGCATAAAATTCATATAGTTGCCCCCAGTGTCCATAGATATAATATAGTTGCCCCCAGTCTGCATAAAATTCATATAGTTGCCCCCAGTGTCCATTCATATAATATAGTTGCCCCCAGTGTCCATAGATATAATATAGTTGCCCCCAGTCTGCATAAAATTCATATAAATGCCCCCAGTGTCCATAGATATAATATAGTTGCCCCCAATGTCCATTCATATAATATAGTTGCCCCCAGTGTCCATAGATATAATATAGTTGCCCCCAGTCTGCATAAAATTCATATAGTTGCCCCCAGTGTCCATTCATATAATATAGTTGCCCCCAGTGTCCATAGATATAATATAGTTGCCCCCAGTCTGCATAAAATTCATATAGTTGCCCCCAGTGTCCATAGATATAATATAGTTGCCCCCAATGTCCATTCATATAATATAGTTGCCCCCAGTGTCCATAGATATAATATAGTTGCCCCCAGTCTGCATAAAATTCATATAGTTGCCCCCAGTGTCCATACATATAATATAGTTGCCCCCAGTCTGCATAAAATTCATACAGTTGCCCCCAGTGTCCATAGATATAATATAGTGGCCCCCAGTCTGCATAAAATTCATATAGTTGCCCCCAGTGTCCATACATATAATATAGTTGCCCCCAATGTCCAAATATATAATATAGTTGCCCCCAGTTTGCATAAATATAATATAGTTGCCCCCAGTGTCCATAGATAGAATACATTTGCCCCCCCAGTGTACATAAAAATGCCCCCATGGAATTTCCTATGAAACCCCTTTATTGCAGAATATTCAATTATCGTTGGTCGATTAGTGGGACAGCAGATATTATACTTACAGTATCCTGTTCCTCCGAAGTCCGTCCGCTCACTCCGCTGACTCGCCCAAACTGTTGTGACGCCCGCGCATGCGCAGCTTTATCCAAGACGTGGCGGATATACTGCGCATGCGTGGTCGTGCGCGTTCATGTAGTGGAGAGGCCGGGCGATAAATTTACTCCACTGTAGTGCGCAGGCGCGGCAAAAGGATGCGGCCAGCGAAAAGCGGCCGTATCCAGGAGATCATAGTAAACAAAGGATTGTAATATAAGCTGTTTTAGGGTGAAGGAAAGTTTTTTTTTACACACATATATAGGAAGAAATGTTTACTGGGGGACAATAAATTAGGATAAACCGATTTAATGAAGTGGGACAACCCCTTTAAGGGGGTGTGACCCTGAGGAGGTCACTGTGAAAGGAGTAGGGTGCTGTGAAACTCACTGTTAAAGGGGCTGGCTGCTGTTAAGGTCAAAGTTAAGGGGATGGGCTGCTGTGGAGGTCCCATTTTAAGAAGGCAGGGCACTGTGGAGGGGTCAGTGTTAAGGGGTGTGGGGGCTGTGGAGTTCACTGTCATGGGGAATACTGTCAATATCTTTTAACGACACACACAGACATTAAGTGAAGTAGATTAAATACTCGTGCAAAGCCGGGTCCTTCTGCTAGTGCCAATAAAAAACAGGAGCGGATCCAAAACAGAGATGATGCACAAATTGAATATTTGCCTGTTTTATGTGTTTTCTACCCACTCCTGCTTTTGGCTACCAAATCATAAGACAATTCTGATGGGACTATACAGCCCATACAGCTGCTACACAGACAGGATCCGTTGAGTGACTAATTTTTCATTCCTTCTGACAGATCAGAAGAAGGGTCATATAAATGATGATGTCAACCGGGCCAAAAAGGCGAAATAGTGGACCAATCATGGAGTGGCGAGGGTGGGAACAGCATGAGAAGTCCACAGAGTAGCCCAATGACATAGTGTGGAGGTGGCAGCATCAGGAGGCCACAGAATGGCAAGGTGACTTAGTGTGGAGGTAGCAGCAGCATCAGGAGACCAAAGAGTGGCCCAAGGACATAGGGTGTAGGTGGCAGCAGAATCAGGAGACCACAAAGTGGCAAGGTGACATAGTGTGGAGGTGGCAGTAGAAGCATGAGGAGGCCACAGAGTGGCTAGGTGACATAGTGTTGAGGTAGCAGCAGCATCAGGAGGCCACAGAGTGGCAAGGTGACAGTGTGAAGGTAGCAGCAGCATCAGGAGACTAAAGAGTGGCACAATGACAGAGTGTGTAGGTGGCAGCAGCATCAGGAGGCCACAGAGGGGCTAGGTGACATAGTGTTGAGATAGTAGCAGCATCAGGAGACCACAGAGTGGCAAAGTGACATAGTGTGGAGGTAGCAGCAGCATCAGAAGACGACTGAGTGGCACAATGACAGAGTGTGGATGTGGCAGCAGCAGCATGAGGTGGCCACAGAGTGTCAAGGTGATATAGTGTCAAGGTAGCAGCAGCAACAGAAGACCACAGAGTGGCAAGGTGACATAGTGTGAAGGTAGCAGCAGCATCAGGAGACTAAAGAGTGGCACAATGACAGAGTGTGTAGGTGGCAGCAGCATCAGGAGGCCACAGAGGAGCTAGGTGACATAGTGTTGAGGTAGTAGCAGCATCAGGAGACCACAGAGTGGCAAAGTGACATAGTGTGGAGGTAGCAGCAGCATCAGAAGACGACTGAGTGGCACAATGACAGAGTGTGGAGGTGGCAGCAGCAACATTAGTACGCCACAGAGTGGCAAGGTGAAATAGTGTTGAGATAGTAGCAGCATCAGGAGACCACAGAGTGGCCAATGACATAGTGTGGAGGTGGCAGCAGCATCAGAAGGCCACAGAGTGGCAAGGTGACATAGTGTATAGGTGGCAGCAGCATCAGGAGACCACAGAATGGCAAAGTGACATAGTGTGGAGGTGGCAGAAGCATCAGGAGACCACAGGGTGGCAAGGTGACATAGTATGGAGGTTGCAGCAGCATCAGGAGACAACAGAGTGGCACAATGACAGAGTGTGGAGGTGGCAGCAGCAGCATGAGGTGGCCACAGAGTGTCAAGGTGATATAGTGTCAAGGTAGCAGCAGCATCAGAAGACCACAGAATGGCAAGGTGACATAGTGTGGAGGTGGCAGCAGCAGCAGGAGACCATCAGAGTGATCCGGTGACAGAGTGGGTAGGTGGGTGGCATAAACAGTACCAGCTCCAATGTCCTCCTTCTCCAGCTCAGCCCCGACAGGGCTCATGTGGCTGTAAAAATCCGCCACATCCACCCTCCAGTCCCCTGACCAGCCAGATTTACCAGCATCTTTTCCAGGATATGAATCAGTGAAATGACGTTGTTCATCGCGTATCTTAGCAACTGACAAATAAAGTGGCCTCCTCAAAGGGCACGAGCAAACGAAAAGTGTCACGCATGAGCCTTCACTGGGTAAAGTCAAAGTTACACAGGGGAGTACCTCTCTCCGCCTGTATTATCAAGAAATTGTTTATGGCTTCCTCTGTTCATACAGTCAGTCCAATATATGGAGGGTGGAATTCCAACGGGTGGAAACGTTGCATATCTGCCTATGTTGGAGGACGTCATTCTATCGCTGTAGCTCAAGGAGGGTGTACTTTACGGTGGACGAGTGGCTGAAGTGCATGCAAAGTTTCCTAGCCATTTTAGGATGTCTTGCAGATAGGTGGAAGACTTCAGGAAACGCTTGACAACCAGATTGAACACGTGTGCCATGCAGGGCGCATGGCTCAGCCCTCCTTGACGAAGCGCCGACACCACGTTCTTCCTCTTGTCAGTCACCATGGTTTAGATATTCAGTTGTCGCTGAGAAAGCCAGGATTCAATTTCTTGATGAAGGATGCGGAGCAGTTCCTCCCCTGTGTAACTTCATTCGCCCAGGTAAACTAGATGCAGAACAGCATGACACCACTTTGCCCTGCACATGTGGTATGCTGGTGGGGCACTGGGAATTGTTCCTGCAGTGGAGGCTGAGGATAAGGTGGAGAATGAGGAGGCAAAGGCGGACATTGTCGCAGGACCAATGTCGGGAGAGCGTAAAGCGGCGTCACCTGGTCAAGTTGCTGGTTTGGCTGGACAGGAACCACATTTCCCAGTGGGCCGTAAAGGACATATATTGTAGTTACAGCTCCACACGTTGGCTCTGCCGTGCACTTTGGCAGACACTAACAGGCTCAAGGACTGGCCCACCTTCTGTTCTACATATGTGTGCAGGGCTGGCACTGCCTTTTTGGCAAATAAATGATGGCTTGGGACTCTCCACCTCTGCTCGGCACAAGCCATCAGTTCTCTGAAAGGTGCAGAGTCCACCATTTGGAAAGGAAGGGACTGCACTACTAGCAACTTGGCCAGGAGCACGTTAAGCTTCTGCGCAATTGGATGAGTGCATGCATACTGTTGTCTCTTGGCAATCGCTTCGGTGATCGATTGCTGACGAAATGACTGACTAGCAGGAGCAGGAGCATCAGGACCAGCAGATGATGGGAAGGACAGACAGCTTCCTTCGGCTCAGGTGGTGGAGCCTTAACTGCCTGAAATCGGGTGTGTGCCACTGGGTGATGCAGTGGTTGCTGGGCAGGCTGGACCACCACATTGGAGCCACGGTTCTCCCAGGCCACTTTATGGTGACACTGCATATGTTGACGCAGGGCCGTGGTTCCAACATTGGCACCCTGGCCACGCTTCACCGCTTCACCATCTGCCCTCATATTCGACAAATGGCCATGTTCACTAGTGATGAGCGGCAGGGGCAATATTCAAATTTGCAATATTTTGCAAATATTTGGGCAAATATTTGGGCAAATATTCGTCATATATACGAGAATTCATAATTATTTTCTTGATTGTAAAAATCAGCAATGTAATATGCGTAATTGAGCGGCAGGGGCAATATTCAAATTTGCAATATTTTGCAAATATTTGGGCAAATATTCGTCATATATACGAGAATTCATAATTATTTTCTTGATTGTAAAAATCAGCAATGTAATATTGCATGCGCAATACAAGCGTGGGTCACTTTTGCTCCATTTTTCAAGCTGCTAGAAGGTTCCTGAGACTGGAGAAAATGGTTGGCACGGCATAACATTACAATAGCTTTATATGCTGATAGAGTGCTCCAATATATTTGCGATTGAGCAAATTAGCAATTAATGATGCGCATATTTTGTCGCAATACGCGCAACTTTTTAGCAGGTCTGACTACATACAGTCAGATACATAAATATTGGGACATCGACACAATTCTATCATTTTTGGCTCTATACACCACCACAAAGGATTTGAAATTACACTAACAAAATGTGGTTTAACTGCAGCTTTAATTTGAGGGTATTTACATCCAGATCAGGTGAACTGTGTAGGAATTACAACAGTTTGCATGTGTACCTCTCACTTGATATGGGACCAAAAGTAATGGGACAGAATAATAATCATAAATAAAACTTTCACTTTTTAATACTTGGTTGCAAATTCATTGCAGTCAATTACAGCCTGAAGTCTGGAACGCATAGACATCACCAGATGCTGGGTTTCATCCCTGGTGATGCTCTGCCAGGCCTTTACTGCAACTGTCTTCAGATCAGAGCCTGAAATCACAGTGTCCTCGTGCCCCCCCCCGATCCGTGCAGCCCCCCCCCGCCCGATCTGTGCAGGCCCCCCCCGATCTGTGCAGACCCCCATCTGTGCCCCCTCCATCTGTGCCCCATCTTGTATCCACAGTGCCCCCTCCTTGAGTCCGCCCCCTCCATTCCTTCTGCTGGCGTGACGCGTGACACCCTCCCCCCCTCCCTTCCAGCGCTGCCCCCCGCTCGGTCTGCCCCCCTGCTGTCTTTGATGGCGGCGGCTCCATTCCTGAGCCGCCGCCATCATCAGAGTGTCAGCTCTATGCTGACACTCTGCTGTAAGTTCTGTAAACCCATAGATGCCGCGGCAGCGGCATCCATGGGGTTAATAGAGGGAGGGGGCTCCCTCTCTCTACCATCGGGGCTGCTGCGCTGCGATGGCAGCCCCGATGGTTGCCATGGCAACCAGACACTTTGCAAAAGCGTCCGCTGTTGCCACCTACAGGGCTTCTGAATGTATTACACTTTGCAATGCAAGAGCATTGCAAAGTATAGTAAAGCCCCACTGGATCTTCAAGATCCAAGAGGGACGTGATAAAAAATAAAAAAAATAAAAAATGTAAAATGAAAAAAAAATAAAAAAAATACACATATTAAGTATCACCGTGTCCGTAACGACCGTCTCTATAAAGATATAAAGATATCACATGATAGACCCCGTCCAATAAACACCATAAAAAAATAAAATAAAAACTGTGTAAAAAAAAAAAGCTATTTTTGTCACCTTACATCACAAAAAGTGCAACAGCAAGCGATCAAAAAGGCGTATGACCCCCAAAATAGTACCAAACAAACCGTCACCTCGTCCTGCAAAAAATGATACCCTATTTAAGACAAGAATTGCTTCTAAACTTCTATGCCTTCTAACGTCCTAAAAAAATAAAATGACATTTCCAAAATGATGCCAACATAAAGTAGACATATGGGGAATGTTAAGTAATAAATATTTTATTAGGTATGACTTTCTGTTTTAGTAAAAAGAGAAATTGAAATTTGGAAAATTGTGAAATTTTTGTATTTTTTTTGTAAATTTTGGATTTTTTCATAAATAAACGTGAAATATATTGACTCAAATATATGACTATCATGAAGTACAATGTGTCAAGAGAAAACTATCTCAGAATGGCGTGGATAAGTAAAAGTGTTCCAAAGCTATTACCACATAAAGTGACGCATGTCAGATTTGTAAATTTTGAACCTGGACACTGGGGCATCAATGACCCTTGGTCATGAAAGGGTTAATGTACATTATTTTTTTTCTATTCGTTTTTGACTTTTTTTATTTTGACACTTTTTTTTTTAATCCAATCCTACTTAAATCTTGAAGACCCAATGAGGCCGATGGCTGTACTATACTTTGCAATGCTCTTGTATTGCAAAGTATAATACCCCTCAGATTTAGGGCTCATGCACACGACAATGCAGTTTTTTGCGGTCCGAAAATTGCGGATCCGCTAAAAAACGGATGCCGTCCTGTGTGCCTTCCACAATTTGCGGAACAGGAGGCCCATTATAGATATTCCTATTGCTGTCCGCAAAATGGAAAAGAATAGGACATGCCTCATAATTTTTGCGGGGCAACGGAACGAATGGTTCCGTATATAGAAATGAATGGTTCCGTATATAGACCGTATACGGAATCAAAATACGGCCCGTATACGGAATGCAAAAAACGTTTGTGTGAACGAGCCCTTACACTGATACATAGCAACATAGGATGCCTTTGCAAAGTGTCCAGTTGCCATGACAAGAATCGGGCTGCTGCCATCGCAATCACCTGATGGTTGAGAGAGGGAGCCCCTTACTGACCGCGATATGATGGGGTAAACGGGCGAGATCGGTGCAGAGTGTCAGCATACAGCTAAAAATCGCTGCTGATGGCTCAGGTATGGAGCCACAGCCATCAGATACAGAAGGGACCGCAGATACAGCAGGGGGGCCTAGAGGGACAGATGGGGGCAGAGGGCATAGATGGGAGCATGGTGGACACAAATTGGGGCAGGGCCAGCACAGATAGGGACAGAGCCGGCACAAATGGGGGCAGGGCCGGCACAGATGCAGGGACACGGATCAGCTAGTGTCTGATTTCAGGCTCTGATCTGCAGATTGCAGATTAGAGCCTGAAACCAGCATTTTTACACTGCTGCGCTCCGATTGGTTAGTCTGCACAGACTAACCAATCGGAGCAATCACCGGCAAGGGACCACTCTAATTGGTCCCTTGCCGACATTACTGGACTGTACACTGTCTGTGACAGTGGCACTGCAGGGGCAGAAGGTTTAATCCAAGCCCTATACAGAGCTTGGATTGAAAAGCTGCCATAACATTTATATATGTGCTATCTGCATGAGGTATGTGCAGATAGCACGTATATAGCCATATGGCAGTCGTGAAAGGGTTAAAGGAAACGTGTCACCGAAAATTTTAGCTGCCGGTCAAACCGATACCAAGATAACAGCGCATATCCTATTTTACTAATCTGTTTTAATTTTCTAATTGAATTTTTTTTAAATTCTTTTTACTGAACTTGATTATGGGGGGGGGGGGGGGGGGGGGCATCTTGCCTGAGCTGTTCTTAACAGCATTTAGAATATTGCATTACAGCATCCCCATGGTCTGTGGGGTACCTCATTGACTTCTATGGGAGAGATTTCTAGGCATGCTTTATGACCTGTGCAGAGGCCAGGAGGGAGAAGATAAGTTGTGATGTCACCTACTGTGAATGGTGGATCTTGTGTTGTCTGTACACAGATATCCAATAATGAGGTTCTAATGATAAGGAGATTACCGAAGTAGAGTGATCTCTAAAGACTAGGTTGTGTCTATTAGGCTTAGTGGCCAGTGCAAAAACTGCAGGATTTTAAGCTTTTTGTTTAAAAATAGTAATATGGAAAAATAAAAATAAGACCATCAACAATTCTTAAAAAACTTCTTTATGTGACCTAAACAATAGGTCATTTTCTGATGACACATTTCCTTTAAGTGGCGTATGTTACAACATTTTTCCTATAGGCATGTTTATATGTACACTCACCTAAAGAATTATTAGGAACACCATACTAATACGGTTTTGGACCCCCTTTTGCCTTAAGAACTGCTCAGGTAGCCCGTGGCATTTAAACGATGGCCAATTGGCACTAAGGGGCCTAAAGTGTGCCCAGAAAACATCCCCCACACCATTACACCACCACCACCAGCCTGCACAGTGGTAACAAGGCATGATGGATACATGTTCTCATCCTGTTTACACCAAATCGGACTCTACCATTTGAATGTTTCAACAGAAATCGAGACTCATCAGACCAGGCAACATTTTTTCAGTCTTCAACAGTCCAATTTTGGTGAGCTTGTGCAAATTGTAGCCTCTTTTTCCTATTTGTAGTGGAGATGAGTGATACCCGGTGGGGTCTTCTGCTGTTGTAGCCCATATGCCTCAAGGTTGTGCGTTTTGTGGCTTCACAAATGCTTTGCCGCATACCTCAGTTATAACGAGTGGTTATTTCAGTCAACGTTGCTCTTCTATCAGCTTGAATAAGTCGGCCCATTCTCCTCTGACCTCTAGCATCAACAAGGCATTTTCGCCCACAGGACTTCTGCATACTGGATGTTTTTCCCTTTTCACACCATTCTTTGTAAACCCTAGAAATGGTTGTGCGTGAGAATCCCAGTAACTGAGCAGATTGTGAAATACTCAGACCGGCCCGTCTGGCACCAACAACCATGCCAAAATTGCTTAAATCACCTTTCTTTCCCATTCTGACATTCAGTTTGGAGTTCAGGAGATTGTCTTGACCAGGACCACAACCCTACATGCATTGAAGCAACTGCCATGTGATTGGTTGACTAGATAATTGCATTAATGAGAAATAGAACAGGTGTTCCTAATAATTCTTTAGGTGAGTGTAATTATGCTGGGTGCCCACCGACAAACAGAAAACATCTTTAAGATAGTTAACATGTAAAATAATTTCTAGTCTCAGTCTTTTTGAAAAATAAGAATGTGATTAGTTACAATGAGCGGAAAGCCCCATATTTCCCTAGTTTTCCTTCATATAACGCATGCAGAAAATCCAGAAAGTCTGATAAACCTGGCCTTGTTTCAGGCACAGAAGCATCTTATATATTTTTCTTTTCTTTTATTTCCAAGATTTTAAACTGGATCATGCCCACAACACATTACTGATCAAGTGTCTTTCAGGGCATAAAATATGAACTGAGGGCCAACAATTGTGATAGATGCATTCAATATAATCCAACATAAGCCAGAGGAGCCGCACAGCCGCATGATTTCCCACAAGGGCCATGGGTGGTTCAAGGAAGTGACCCTCTTACAATGAAAGGTTAAAATGATATGGTCCTGATGAATGACTTCTCTTACTCCAGCAAAGTCTTCTCCCAGGAGATCTCCATGCTTTTGGTAGTGGATTGGAGAAATAATAATGTTATTGACATGATTTTTTATGGTGTACGAAATTCAGGATTACACTAAAAAAAATGCATTCTTCTGTCAGGTTAAAAATGAAGTTTTTCATTATTAATAGCATATATTTTTTTATTATTCAGGAGCCTTCAAAGAACTGAGCAACCTGCACGTAGAATCTGTAAACATGTATTAAGTCACTGTAATAAATGTCTTAGCAAAAACTTAACAAAACATGAAATGCATTACTATAAAATATTCAGGAACAAAAACATAAATAAATTATGTAAATAGCAGCAAATAATTAAGCAGCATACTCTGTGCATAATCATAAAAAAAACTTTAAGAGGACCTTTCACCTGTCCTGACATTACAATATCAGTACCTGGCACTGTAGGGCATTGTTAGTAGATGTCATGGCTGTCATTTTTTTCAGATCAGCTGCTCTGTTCTGGTGTGCCCCCCTGGCTTCGCGCCCTGTATGCTAATCAGTGTCCAACTGGGGTGCCTAGGACCCACCAGAAAAAAAGTATTTTGGGGGCCCACCGTAAGGATACATTCAAATATTACCTGCTCGCACAGCATCAAGATGCTACAAGAATATTGAATATGGGGGTCCCTGTAGCAACTTTGAGAAGGTAGGTCCTGGGAAAAGAGGACACTGGAAGCTTTCCTCTATACCTAGAAGACGTCTCAATTCTGATCGTGTCTATAATAATTAACTGGGGAGTTTCTTTATTAATCTATCAAGTTTTTTATATGAACATAGGCTTGTTGAGGTGCTGTACATTGAATATATGTATGTAGTGCAGTAGGTCTAGTGCTATGTGCCACTTGTGCAGGGGGTGGGAGACTAGGGGCCCACTATGCTCAGGGGTCGATCGGGGGATTCACCTGTACCCCTGTGGACCAGTATGAGCCTAATGCTAATAGACAGCATCAGCACAGGGAGGAGGAGACACCAGCTTTTCTCAGGGGGCGTCTCCTACTCCCTAGCTGTGGCACGGTCCAATCCCAGTGGAGTGCATCACAGCCAGGGGGAAGGTGACCTTTTTTGCCTCCCTTGCTATGATGCCCTCCACAGAGGGGCTCTGCAAAGTAGTCCCTCTCCAGAAAATTGTTTATTAGCTTGCATTCACAGTCTATCATTCTGAAAACGATTATATTTAAGGATGATTCTTTAGACATATACAATAATAGGAAAGACTGTGACTCACTCATATGTTCTCCATCCAGCCCACACTGCAATGATGACTTCTTCCGGCCTTGGCCTGTCTATGCAGAGTTTGCTGCCCAGATGTCTTTGGCTGCTTACTTTTCCAGCACATTCCAACCTATCCTCCATCTTCCTCCTATATTGCTGCCCCTTTAACATCATTCTACTATGTACAGCGCTGTGCTTGGTAAGCTGCGATATGTAACTGTCATGTTTTCATGAAAAAAATCTATAAATACATTTTAGCACATGTTACTGCTGCTGCAGCCTTATGCATAAAGCAATCTTTAGTTTCTTCACACACACCACTGTTTTCCTTGAGCTTTCCCCTTAGTTACAGCTGTTTTAAACTCTACAGTATGAGGATCTTCTCAAGGTGGCAACTCTGCCAGTTCTCTGAGGCCAAAACTTCCTTCCCTCACTTCGCATATACCTATATATGGTTGATATCTGTCATTGTAATCCTGCCTCATGATCTGTGCAGAAAAGAAAGTGGTTGCAGTGCACCAGAGCTTGGGTTGCTTTAGCCATAGAAGTTATAGTGCATCTGTGTAAATCACAGCAGTGAAGAAGTTCAAGAGAACCAGTGCATGACACCTGTGTTATGAGAGGAAAGATCGGAGCCATGGTCCCACAAGATCCAGCCTTTTATTAGGCTTAGTTGTCAGTGTGAAAATTGCAGGATGTTAGGTTTTTGTGAATAGATAGTTTCATAGCAAATTAAAATTAGCCACCAAAAATTCTTAAAAAATGTGTTTAACATAAAAACTTGATTAAAACAATAGGTCTGTTTCTGATGACACATTCCCTTTAAATAAGAACAACACTGTCAACAGTGCCAACAGTATAGCTCAGAGTCTGCAATATGAATTCTTTTTTGTTTAACCTCCTGTTGTAGATAGTCTTTATATAACCAGATTCTTGATATGAAGCTGTAGCTTGTTACTCCACTACATAGTGCCAATGCCATGCCATGACTCCCTCAGGTTGTACTTGCCCCTGCAGTTACAGGCCTCATGGCTGTGATCTTTCCTCTCATAAGGAAAAGTTCACATCACTGTTTATTTTTTCATTCTTCTGAAAAAATGGATCCTGTAAAAACTCAGAGTGACAACTGTGATTTCGTAGTAAAGAGATCACAGAGAGGGACGGAGCATTATCAGTCATGTTAATGCTCCGTGCCTCTGCAGTCTGCATTGGGTCTTGGCACTCTTTCACGGAGCGGATGCCACGCACGACGTCCGCTCGTGTGAAACAGCCCATACTGTATTTTGCAAGCACGTGTGTGTCAGGCAAACACATACTGTATTGTGCCCACTGGCTAGTGGTTAGGCCTGCACCGTTACAGGGTGTCATTCACCCAAATACCTTGCAGAAAAAAAAAATTCTATTGAAAATTTTTCTGTGATCTAATCACATTTGCAAGCCCCTGTGTGTCAGGCGCCAACACATACTGTATTGTGTCCACTGGCTAGTGGCTGGCTAGGCCTGCACTCATACCGTTACAGGGTGTCATTCACTCATATACCTTGCAGAAAAAAAAAATTATATTGAAATTTTTTCTGTACTGACACACACTGTACTGGGTCAGGGCAGGTATATCACCTACACTGGGCATTGGGTCAACCTGCTGACGGCTGCCAAGCATGGAATGCGTGGCTCTTCAGCGGAGTTGGTGACACCACCATGACTTGCAGGCAGGCCTACTGCCACCTCCTCTACTCCTCCTACTCCATCCTCTTCCATAACCTCCTCGGCTGAGTCCTCTTCTGCTGCGGCGTCTGGCTGCACATCAACTGAATCCCCCCAGCTCCCCAGGGGCTATTCCACATTCCGGATACGACAGTGTCACGCTGTCTTGGGGTTGACTTGCCTGAAAGCAGAGAGCCACACCGGACCAGCACTCCTGTCCGCCCTGAACGCACAGGTGGATCAGTGGCTGACCCCGCAGCAACTGGAAATCGGCAAAGTGGTGTGTGACAATGGAAGCAATTTGTTGGTGGCATTGAATTTGGGCAAGTTGTCACATGTGCCGTGCATGGCACATGTGTTGAATCTCATCGTACAACGCTTTGTGTCTAAGTACCCAGGCTTACAGGACATCCTCAAGCAGGCCAGGAAGGTGTGTGGCCATTTCAGGCGTTCCTACGCGGCCATGGCACACTTTTCAGACATTTAGCGCCGAAACAACATGCCAGTGAGGCGCTTGATTTGCGACAGCCCGACACTTTGGAATTCAACACTTCTAATGTTCGACCGCCTGCTCCAACAAGAAAAAGCCATCAATGAGTATTTGTATGACCGGGGTGCTACGACAGCCTCTGCGGAGCTGGGAATTTTTTTGCCACGTTACTGGACGCTCATGCGCAATGCCTGTAGGCTGCAAGAGGTGTATGAGGAAGAGGAGTCAGAGGAGGAATGTGGCTTTGAGGAGGAGGAAGACCAACCACAGCAGGCATCCCAGGGTGCTCGTTGTTGTCACCTATCTGGGACTCGTCAGAAAGTCAGAAAGGATGCATCAGTTCAAAACCAAACAAAAAAATATTCTTTACACAGCTTATAAGGGGGATGTCACAGCACAACAGGAATCTAACTGGGGAAGAGGTGAAAGTAATCCTCCTCCTACCACGACCACGGCGGCAAGGACAGGACGCTTTACAGATGTGTTGTTGATGGAGGACATGTGCAACACGCCAGACCTGCAGGGTATGACAAAGTGAGGTCACAGTTATGGGCAATCGAGGGTACTCACTATATTTGAAGAACCCTGGGCAGGCGCGTGGCAGTGAAGGAGAGGTAGACACAATTCCTCTGGGGCACGCTCTGTAGAGAGGGACCAGGCCTGATGGTAGTCGAGGTGCCCTGGATGTTACAGGTATTTTGTGTGCCTGGGGCAAGGTCCCTGTGGTATTCGTGACGCCAGTGCCTTTGGATGGTGGCACGCCGGTTGGTGGTTGGAATGATGAAGGTACACAAGTATATAGTGAACCAAAACACAACTTTACTGAACAATCCAACTTTGTACAGCAGGTGTAGCACAGTCTTGATATTACAGTTCCACAAAAGGGGCTTATTCACAAATATGGCAGACAATAGTCATGCAAGTTACACTGAGGGTAAATTCCACAAGCACTCAGCAGCAGGTTGTACTTTTCCCAGAATCACTGTACACTGTCCTTTATAGAACTCCTGCTCTGACTTTATATCTCCCAAGACCCGGATGCCTAAAAGGGTGGCTTTTATCCTTGGTTACTTTCTTCCTCAAGTAATATACTGCTTGTTATGATTCCTAAAGGTTCTCTGCCATCAGGGTCACTTTGCTTACCCTGGGTCGCCTCCTCTTATCAGGTGGGTAACTGTAGGCTTTCTCCCAGGAGGTTGGATCCTGCAACTGGGGTATCTCTACTGAGCTGATCCTAGCTTCAGGAGCTTCAGGTGGCCGAGCTGACTCCTCTAGTCCCCTGGAATGAACTAACTACTTCCCTGTCTGGGCCTTCCTATATGTAACTAGGGCTCTCCAGCTCCCTCTAACGTCTGGGAGGCTAAACTACACTCTGACAGGCCTGACACCCAGATAATACAGGGAAAAACATGCACGTGACATTTAATGCAATGCAACACAACCTGTGCAGTGCCCACCTTTACCTGGTGGGACACTACACATGCAGAGCTTTTTCAGTCCTACACATCGCCACAGCCCTTCGGGATCCAGCCTTAGAAAACGACTCGACCAACAGGTGGCAGACTACCTCGCCTTAACTGCAGATATCGACACTCTGAGGAGCGATGAACCCCTTGACTACTGGGTGTGCAGGCTTGACCTGTGGCCTGAGCTATCCCAGTTTGTGATAGAACTTCTGGCCTGCCCCGCTTCAAGTGTCCTGTCAGAAAGGACCTTCAGTGCAGCAGGAGGCATTGTCACTGACAAAAGAAGTCGCCTCGGTCAAAAAAGTGTTGATTACCTCACCTTCATTAAGATAAATGAGCCATGGATCCCGAAGGGACTGACAGTAGGGGATACGTTTCACTAATAAAAGGCCTGATGACATGCCTTGGCCTCAAAATGGTCCCCACGCTGCTGTATTTAATGTCTGCATACCGGATGACTTTCGTGAATTCTCCGCCACCACCTAGGGTTCAAGCCGCAATGTTTTAGTCACCTTTCTGCCTTGAAAACATAAATTTTTCCGGCCGCTGCTACAACAACGGCTGCAACAATAACATTGTTTTTCAGGCATGTGTACATGCCTCATTTTTCTGGCCTCTGGTGCTGCACTGTGGCTGCAAAAACAAAACAAAAAAAACAGGAACATACAAGTGTCAATTCCCCTTTTGTGATCGTTTCCTTGTTGTGGTGAAGGGGCTTGCGTATCACAATGAAGCGATTATCACCTCTATGAGTGTGTTGGCAATGTTGCCACACCCCAGATGATAAGGCCGTTGCTTCATTATGATCAGACCAAAAGCGATCGGGACGGCTGGATGTTTTTTCATAGAAAAAACTTAAAATATTTTTATTTTATTTTTTAAGTTGTATGGGTGGGTTTTTAATACATAAAATAAAAAAAATCATAATAAAGTCTCTTAATAATTTATTAGAAATAATGCAGACAATTTAAAAAATCCCCAACAATTCCAATACAAATCAAGTACAAAGCTCAGAACTAAATTATTCCAGGATGTCGTAATGGTTCGTTAATTTGACAATGGTTAATCAATTTGATTAAACTGAGATAAACAAAGGGGAGGGAGCCAGCAATTTTTTAACCATCTCCCCGTTCGAAAAATCTATTTAATAAATGGACCCCAGATTGGGGACGTAACAGGGATTAAACTGATGAGAAGAGAGAACTACAGGAAATACAGCTCATATCGGGTGGGACAGTAAATTGCACGGCACAGACGCAGTGACCGTGGATTCAAACAAAGGGGAGGGAGCCAGCGTTTTTTTAACCATCTCCCAATTCGAAAATTGAATTTGATTCAGCTTTCCGGGACCCTTAGCGTTGCACGTGGCTGGGTGGAGGAAGAAACCTTCAATGACATCAACGGGACATGGCTAGCTTGGTATCCAACCTTGTGCAAATGGGAAGTTTGCGGTTGGGCAAATGGACTGTTTGCAGTTGTTTGCGGTGCATTAAAAGGGGAGTTTGGTCTGTTAATGTCTGTGAAGTGGGTGTAACCTTTACACTACCTGATCGATACAACATCATACCTGATCGTATACACACACTGGATGTTTTAAACGACGTTGTTCAAAAAAAATTGGGATTGTAGGTGATTTATGCCCTTTATGGATTAAAATCCAACTCTGCGTCAACTACGTAATTTTCCATGGGAGTTTTGCCATGGATCCCCCTCCGGCATGCCACAGTCCAGGTGTTAGTCCCCTTGAAACAACTTTTCCATCACTATTGTGGCCAGAAAGAGTCCCTGTGGGTTTTAAAATTTGCCTGCCTATAGAAGTCAATGGCGGTTCGCCCGGTTCGCACATTCGCAAACATTTGTAGAAACTCACGTTTGCCGTTCGCGAACGGAAAATTTTATGTTCGCAACATCTCTAATCTGTGGTTTACTCAAAAAGGTGGCCACGCTGCCACGTATAGGCTGTACCTTTAGAGTGTAGGTGAGGATATGACAGTCTCTTCTACTGCAGCCGAACAACCGGATTTCAACAGAGGATGATCTTTGCCAAAAACGACCCTTCTGTGGATTTTAGAGTTTGGAGCACATAGTAAAGGTCCATTAACTTTCCATATATCAACAAGATTTTATTAAACTCACAAAGGTATAAAATCAACAGGCATTGAACAATCAGCAGGTCATCCGTATTCACAAGATTGCCCGACCCAGGTTTCGCCAAAATAGCTTAATAAGGGGCGAATGTTACATTACTATTTATATGAGTATGGGATGACAAAAAATGCATACCCCTCCCACCCCTCTTCAATATAAAATACATATATCTTAAAAACCATATTTCTGTTAGTTATACTTGAATTAAATCAGCACTCAATATCAGTACTGATTAAAAGTCTTTCTCCTGCATATGATGATTTCACATTGCCTGCATTACATATAATAAATCTCCGCAGTATAGCAATCCTAATCCTTTAAAACAGACTTTCAAATCTCCGTTGTTTTTAACAAATGTAACCGGAGTCATTATATCTTCTCTCCATAATACATAATTTATCCTTCTACCTACAGCTCGTAACCAAAAAATCTCTATCCTTAACATTACGCTGTTTAGCATTACCCACATGTTATCATTCGGCCAATCACATTGCATCTACTATCACCCCACGTCATTCCCCATTCACAAACCTGACACGTGATTTATAGCAACTCATAGAACCTCCCGTTCTAACTGTTCCTCCGCATAGTGTTACACGTTAGCTTCACTACAAACTATTCAATCAAACATTGTTTCAAATCAAAGTCAATGTTTAGTCCATCCGGTTGTAGGGAACTCATTCTATATATCCATTCCACTTCCCGGCGATTGATCTTCGCCACCGGGTCCCCACCATGCCAGTTCAGTTTAACATTTTCAATCCCAGCAAACCATAATCCCTTAGGATCTTTTCCATGCATTTTTTTTTTATGCATGGACACTCTATGACTTTCCAAGCCTTTCTTTATGTTGTTAATAAATATGCTCCTGGATTCTAGTATTAAGCTTGCGCATAGTTCTCCCAATATAGTGTAGCCCCCATGGACATTTAGGTCGATAGACAACCCCCATGTGCTCACAGGTTATTTCCCCTTTAATATCATAGGTCAACCCACTTTTAGATGTTATTCTCTGTACATTCCTTTTCTTTTCTTCATTAGTGCGATTTCTGCATGCAATGCAGAAATCGCACCATGTGAATAGTTTTTTTTCTTTTTTCTCAACCTTCGTGGGGATATGGTTGTGCACCAGACTGTCCCATAAATTGGGCGCTTTTCGGTACAGAACCTCTGGTTTTTCTGGGATAATAGCCCACATAATGGGGTCATTCCTCAGAACTGACCAGTTCTTTTGTAGTGTATTTTTCATTGGCCCTGTAATAGCACTGAACTGGGTAATAAAGGTAAATATATAATCCTTTTCTTCCTTATTATTTCAGTTTTTTATTTCTTTACCTCTAATCTTTTTCAACTTGTTTTCATCATAACCTTTTTCCTCAAAACTTTCTTGTATGCTTTTACTTTGTTCTCTGTAGACCTCTATGTCTGTGCAGTTCCTAGAGATCCACATAAGTTGTCCTTTAGGGATATTTTCTATCCAAGGATAAAAAGAAAAGTAATGTACAGAAAATAACATCTAAAAGTGGTTTGACCTATAATGTTAAAGGGGAAATAACCTGTGAGGGTTGTCTATCTACTTAAATGTCCATGCGGGCTACACGAAATTGGGAGAACTATGCGTAAGCTTAAAGGGAACCTGTCACCTGGATTTTGTGTATAGAGCTGAGGACATGGGTTGCTAATGGCCGCTAGCACATCCGCAATACCCAGTCCCCATAGCTCTGTGTGCTTTTATTATGTATACCAAAAATCCAGGTGACAGGTTCCCTTTAAGACTAGAATCCAGGAGCATATTAACAACATAAAGAAAGGCTTGGAAAGTCATAGAGTGTCCATGCATTTTTTTTAAAAGACCCTAAGGGGTTATGGTTTGTGGGGATTGAAAAGGTTAAACTGAACTGGCATGGTGGGGACCCGGTGGCAAAGATCAATCGCCGGGAAGTGGAATGGATATATAGAATGAGTTCCCTACAACCGGATGGACTAAACATTGACTTTGATTTGAAACAATGTTTGATTGAATAGTTTGTAGTGAAGCGTATAACACTATGCGGAGGAACAGTTAGAACGGGAGGTTCTATGGGTTGCTATAAATCACGTGTCAGGTTTGTGAATGGGGAATGACGTGGGGTGATAGTAGATGCAATGTGATTGGCCGAATGATAACATGTGGGTAATTCTAAACAGCGTAATGTTAAGGATAGAGATTTTTTGGTTACGAGCTGTAGGTAGAAGGATAAATTATGTATTATGGAGAGAAGATATAATGACTCTGGTTACATTTGTTAAAAACAATGGAGATTTGAAAGTCTGTTTTAAAGGATTAGGATTCCTATACTGCGGAGATTTATTATATGTAATGCAGGCAATGTGAAACCATCATATGCAGGAGAAAGACTTTTAATCAGTACTGATATTGAGTGCCGATTTAATTCAAGTATAACTAACAGAAATATGGTTGTTTTAATTGTATAAAGGTTTTTAAGATATATTTATTTTATATTGAAGAGGGGTGGGAGGGGTATGCATTTTTTGTCATCCCATACTCATATAAATAGTAATGTAACATTTGCCCCTGATTAAAGAGGACCTTTCACCTGGAAAAACATGTGAACTAAGTATCCTGACATATACAGCGGCGCCCAGGGATCTCACTGCACTTACTATTATCCCTGGGCGCAGCTCCGTTCTCCTGTTATGTCCTCCGGTATCTTCGCTCAGTAAGTTATAGTAGGCGGAGTCTGCCCATGTTCTGCTGGGCGTCTCCTCTTCCTAGGCTGTAGCGCTGGCCAATCGCAGCGCACAGCTCACAGGAGGAGACGCCCAGCAGAACAAGGGCAGACTCCGCCTACTATAACCAAGAGTCCTAAGTCTCCGCTTACTATAACTTACTGAGCAAAGATACTGGAGGACATAACATGAGAACGGAGCGGCGCCCAGGGATAATAGTAAGTGCAGTGAGATCCCTGGGCGCCGCTGTATATGTCAGGATACTTAGTTCACAATGTTTTTCCAGGTGAAAGGTCCTCTTTAAGCTATTTTGGCGAAACCTGGGTCGGGCAATCTTGTGAATACGGATGACCTGCTGATTGTTCAATGCCTGTTGATTTTATACCTTTGTGAGTATAATAAAATCTTGTTGATATATGGAAAGTTAATGGACCTTCACTATGTGTTCCAAACTCAAAAATCCACAGAAGGGTCGTTTTTGGCAAAGATCATCCTCTGTTGGAATCCAGTTGTTCGGCTGCACTAGAAGAGACTGTCATATCCTCACCTATACTCTGAAGTTACAGCCTATACGTGGCAGTGCGGCCACCTTTTTTAGTAAACCATTATTTTGTGATGGACTGGGGTATTTGGCTCTGTTGGGGTAGTATAATGTGCTACAATATGGTATTGCTCTCCCTGCAGGTTAATTGTAACACAATGTGAAAGGAAGTACATACGGTATTTAGAAGGCTATATAAATTCTATAATTCTCTGACTGTTTCTTTTTCTAAGATTGTTCATTTTAGATGGAGCAGAATACGTGGCACATTCCAGAAATACTACTATTTCAGCAAGAAGCTCAGTTATCAACCTGTCAAATATGCGGCCTTTAAAAACTGGAGATAGCAGTCAAATAAGTGGCATCACTAGGGATTTTCTAATGCCTGTCAATCATTAGTGACATCCCAATGAATCTCATCAGACAACTAATAGCATACCTGAAGCAACTCATAAATTACTTCCCTGCTAGGAGCCCCTCTCAGACCTGGTGAAGGAAAGCAAGCCTTAATAAGCCACCTGCTGATATAACCTTCGAGATATCACGTCACACTCCCCTCTGTCTTATCTATGTCAATAAAAGGCTTTCAATTCCATAACGTTCGAAATCTCTAGCCAAGTAGACTATGTCCTTGTTGCTAATCTGTGGTCAATAGGCAACTCGGGGCTGTGAAATACTTTTCTAAGTGAATGATAATTATTGTTATGTGAAATCATTTTATGTTGGGATGTGATGATACACTACTAGCTTTATGAGATCAGAAAGTAGATCTGCTACCTGATTGGTAAGAAACTGCCAAGTATCTAGGGCAGTGATGGCTAACCCTGGGACTCCAGCTGTGGTGAAACTACAACTCCCATCACGTTCCATTCATTTCTGTGGAGTTTTGAGAATAGCCAAGCAAGTATGCATCTTGGGAGTTGTAGTTTTACCACAGCTGGAGTGACGGAGGTTAGCCATCACAGATCTAGGATCCCTATGGAACATTTGTCACAGAGTCCCACATATCATGGGTCATTTATAATACTGGTGTATTTCAATGTAGCAGAGGGGCCTTTTGGTACCATAAGGCACAAGAGGGGGCAAGCTTCATACCATTGTACCTAGTATAGCCTTTGTACCCAGTATGGCACACCCTTACTGTCATCACAGACACCAAATTCTCACAATACATATTCAATGCAATATCATAATGTGCTGGCTGTAGACTCTGTAGCCACAAGTCAGGTGGTTGGGGGCCAGGCTGGGTCATAGACCTGGGCTGGCTAGGTCACAGTCTCCTGTGTCTATTTTCTCTGAGGTTCAGAACTACTGATATTACGATCTTTAGGCTTGCTTCTTCTCCAAGAGAAATCATTTTCTCTAGAGGTACAGTCTGCAACAACAGAGTAGATCCATGCTGTTAATGTCTAGTGTCCAATGTCCAGGTCCAGATCCAACCATGGGTCATCTTCACTGCTAACTAACTAGTGGGCAAATACTTTAAGCCTTTTCTCGGCCATTGCCATGCCACTCATTATTTGACTGACCATGAGGTGCTCCAGTGATAATCCTGCTCCAGGAGTCCTAGGGGCCGTGCAAGGGCCTTCTTTAATAATGATTGGACCCTGGGCAAAAATTTACTTGGGCCCCTTGGGCCCCTTGGACCCCGCCTTCCCACAGCTTAGCAGGCAATCACACCCTCCACCACAACACACACAAAACAAATCCACACATCTGGTAGAGTCCAGTGAATGACTGTAAATACTTCCAGTTCTGAAGACTCCAGCAGCTCAGGATCAGTGCTCTGGGCTGGAAGTGGGCACTGCTCTGCAGGAAGGAGACCAGGGCTCGGCTCACCCTAGCATTACAGTGCACCCCAGCACCCCACAGTATGCAGTATAGCACCCTATAGTATACAGCAACCCACAGTATGCAGTATAGCACCCTATAGTATACAGCAACCCACAGTATGCAGTATAGCACACTATAGTATATAGCACCACACAGTATGCAGTATAGCACCCCACACTACGGGGGTGCAATACTGCATACGTACATCGAGGTGCAGCTTTTGGTCACACGCTCTGGGTCCAGCATATCATGGGTAATACATGTTTTGTTGTTTTGCTCAGTTAGTTGTTACATTTCTTTTTATATCTCTATTGCCACCTGCACTTGGCACACTTGCCTCTGTCTGTATTGTACAATTCAATGGCTATGTGCATACCTTATGCGGCCATCCCAGGTTTTTGGGTGGGCTAGTTTGCCTTGTGCTATTTGTACATTTTTTCATTTATCTTTCTGTGCATGCAGCATACATACCAGTACATGTTACTTTGAGTGAACCTACAGTTCTCACAATTTTCATGCTGATGTATACCTAGGGCTGTGACATCTTTTTCCCTGCCAGTTGGGTGTTTGGGAGAGAGGTTGTATCTGACCTCCTTACATGAGGTCTCCCCCCCTCCTGTACACTTATGCCTTTTGTTTTTATATATTGTTTGTTATGTGATCATGTCTCAATAAATTACATATATTTTATATGTATGTCTCCCACTTTTCTTTGGGGTTATTGGTTCTGTTTTTGGGTTGGCTTAGCACCCCACACTATACAGTATACAGCACCCCACAGTATATAGTAAAGCAGTATAGCACCCCACAGTATACAACACCTCACAGTATACAGTAGAGCAGTATAGCACCTGACCGTATACAGCACCCTAAACTATACACGATACAGCACCCCACAGTATACAGCCCCCCACACTATACAGTACAGCAGTATAGCACTCCACAATATACAGCACCCACAGTATACAGTATACAACCCCCCACAGTATACAGCCCCCCCACAGTATACAGCACCCCACTATACAGTACAGCAGTATAGCACTCCACAATATACAACCCCCCGAAGTATACAGCCCCCCACAGTATACACCCCCCCCCAGTATACAGGCCCCCACAGTATACAGGCCCCCCACACTATACAGCACCCCACATTATACAGCACCCCACTATACAGTACTTTACAGTATATTAGTATAACAGCCCCTGTCACCTTTTTCTGATGTTAGGACCTTGATGACCTCATAGCCATGTGACCAGTAATATCGCTAGGTTACTGGTCACTTGGTGATGATGTCATCTAAGGTCCTAGAGAATCACAGCTCTCACAGTACACTGCCTGGAGTGCCGTCAGGCATGGCAGCACCCCCTGTGTAGCTGACAGCCTGACACCCGGGGAAGTGGCTAGCAGGGCTCAAGAGGCAGCTGCCTTGGGCCCCCAAGGAGCAACTTTTGCCCCTTGTTAAAGACGGCCCTGGGCCGTGCGGACAGTGAAGGGAGGACTGTACCCTTTATTCACCATAGAGTACAACCTGGTTAAGTGGTCTCCTGCTGGGTAGTGTTTGGGGTACATTTGGAGTTAGTAACTGAATTTTAGTGTGCAAGGCAGGCAGATGAGTACAGGGATTTACAATCGTGAGGTTGACTTGTAGAAACCAGTAACCACATAGTCGGACTGGCCCACCGGAGCACCAGAGGATCCTTTGGTGGGCCATTTGACAATGTCACTCGATCACCTGCCTGCTGCCCAATCACAGCCCTATGAGCACAGTGCTGCTTAGTCATAATGACTGAGCCCTGCAGCAGTGCTGCCTGAGTGTGCATTCTGTCTCTCTGCTCTGCTCATTAAGAGCAAGCAGAGATAAGGAGTTAGGAGCAGTTGGGGCTAGCTGGCTTCAGACAGTACTTCTATGTGTGAGAAAGTGGCAGTCACACACACAGATATCACACTAACCTACTGAGTGAGAGCTTCAGACACTCCAGTGGGTAGTATAAGACTAACCCCAATTGTTTTTTCTCCTCCAGGACGTCATTCCATCAGCTCAGTACACAGGATAGAACTGGCTATGATGGGTAGGCTCTACAGCACATCAGGTACCAGGATATACAGACGTGGACAAAATTGTTGGTACCCTTTGGTCAATGAAAGAAAAAGTCACAATGGTCACAGAAATAACTTTAATCTGACAAAAGTAATAATAAATTAAAATTCTATAAATGTTAACCAATGAAAGTCAGACATTGTTTTTCAACCATGCTTCAACAGAATTATGTAAAAAAATAAACTCATGAAACAGGCATGGACAAAAATGATGGTACCCCTAGAAAACACAGAACATAATGTGACCAAAGGGACATGTTAATTCAAGGTGTGTCCACTAATTAGCATCACAGGTGTCTACAACCTTGTAATCAGCCATTGGGCCTATATATATGGCTCCAGGTAATCACTGTGTTGTTTGGTGATATGGTGTGTACCACACTCGACATGGACCAGAGGAAGCAAAGGAAAGAGCTGTCTCAAGAGATCAGAAAGAAAATTATAGACAAGCATGTTAAAGGTAAAGGCTATAAGACCATCTCCAAGCAACTAGATGTTCCTGTGAGTACAGTTGCACATATTATTCATAAGTTTAAGATCCATGGGACTGTAGCCAACCTCCCTGGACGTGGCCGCAGGAGGAAAATTGATGACAAATCTAAGAGACGGATAATCCGAATGGTAACAAAAGAGCCTAGAAAGACTTCTAAAGAGATTCAAGGTGAACTTCATGCTCAAGGAACATCAGTGTCAGATCGCACCATCCGTCGTTGTTTGAGCCAAAGTGGACTACATGGGAGACGACCAAGGAGGACACCATTGTTGAAAACGAATCATAAAAAAGCAAGACTGGAATATGCCAAACTACATGTTGACAAGCCACAAAGCTTCTGGGAGAATGTCCTGTGGACAGATGAGACAAAAATCGAAGTTTTTGCCAAGGCACATCAGCTGTATGTTCACAGACGAAAAAATGAAGCATATCAAGAAAAGAACACTGTCCCTACTGTGAAACATGGAGGAGGCTCTGTTATGTTCTGGGGCTGCTTTGCTGCGTCTGGCACAGGGTGTCTTGAATCTGTGCAGGGTACAATGAAATCTCAAGACTATCAAGGAATTCTAGAGAGAAATGTACTAGCCAGTGTCAGAAAGCTTGGTCTCAGTCGCAGGTCATGGGTCTTGCAACAGGACAATGACCCAAAACACACCGCTAAAAACACCCAAGAATGGCTAAGAGGAAAAAATTGGACTATTCTAAAGTGGCCTTCTATGAGCCCTGACCTCAATCCTATTGAGCATCTTTGGAAGGAGCTGAAACATGCAGTCTGGAAAAGGCACCCTTCAAACCGGACACAACTGGAGCAGTTTGCTCATGAGGAGTGGGCCAAAATACCTGCTGAGAGGTGCAGATGTCTCATTGACAGTTACAGGAAGCGTTTGATTGCAGTGATTGCCTCAAAAGGTTGCGCAACAAAATATTAAGTTAGGGGTACCATCATTTTTGTCCATGCCTGTTTCATGAGTTTATTTTTTTACATAATTCTGTTGAAGCATGGTTGAAAAACAATGTCTGACTTTCATTGGTTAACATTTATAGAATTTTAATTTATTATTACTTTTGTCAGATTAAAGTTATTTCTGTGACCATTGTGACTTTTTCTTTCATTGACCAAAGGGTACCAACAATTTTGTCCACGTCTGTACATTATGCACCTCACTAATCTCCTGTCATTTACATACCCCCTCCAGGACTCCACTGTCCCCTTCTAACCCACACCACCACTGACAATAGCGCCCCCCTCTTAGTAAGTGTATAGGTGGGGGAGAGAGATGTGTTATCTGTGGTGTTACATAAGACTACAGGCAACATCTACTATATTTTCTGTACTCAGAAAGTTGTCACTGTGTTATCTGCAGTGTTACATAGGACTGTAGATGATCGTGTAGTGCCCTGGAGCAAGGATATTTTAGACTATGGACGTTTGTGTACATTTTCCCCTATTGCTTCTACGCAAAGCCATCAATTCACTACTTTAGTGCACTTGGAAGGGTTGACTTGCACTATGATTTATACCGTTGCTTTATTTTGTTGAACTGCATTTTTATGTTTATTGAAATATATATTGTTCATTTGCACTATGCTGTATGTGGATTGCACTGTGGAAAGGGTTAATGCAGCTAATACTGAGAGACTTTGGGACTTTCTATTTAGGCTCTGAGAAGGTAGAAATCTTCCACAGTTACTATAATGAACTATGCAAAATTTTGGATGAAAAAACAGACACACTGACCTTTTGACTGTCTGGTTTAGCTCTGACTTGTTTATGTCTGGAGAATTTGCTTAGTCATTGTAGACTTCTATTTAAACTCTATACAAGTCTATGACAAACTGAAATTACCATTTCGTTTTTTTTATTTTAGACTGTGCTTATCCACTTCACCCCTACTAGTAGAAGGTTTTAGTTCAGTTAGAAACTGTATATAAGGAGAGTAGTTAAGAGCCCCTAGTTGTCTGCTGATAGGGAGACGTGTTTAGCAGAAACTTTGTCAGACTGCACAAGTGGCCAGAGGAAGATGCTAATATGGGGAAACTCTGCCACAGACCCTGGGTCACTTGACCTTTGGCCAGAGGGCCAGCCAGACGATTGATCCACAGACACTGGGCCACCAGTCCTTTGACCAGGGTACCAGCCTTCTGAGAGAGAGGGAGAGCTAGCGCAGGTCTTTCATCAGTGCAGAACCTTCTTCTGCCAAGGAGAAGCTAGCTAGTACCTTTCATGTATTGTTTAGCACTTGAGTTCCTCCAGTAAAGAAACAAACTGGTTTACTGCAGACTCTGGCTCCCTGGACTTATTTCCAGTTGAGGCGCGCAAAGACTTACCATTCCCTCCGGAAGGCATCAACAAGTGGTGACACTTTGATGGTGTCCAGGGAACCCAGCATAGTGTTGGGGCCACCTCAAACCCAGCCAGCGCAATCTTCTACATTAGTAGTTATCACTGTATTATCTGTGGTGTTACATAGGACTACAAGTAACATCTACTATATTAGGGCTCATACACATGGCTGCTGTTTTGGTACGCATCTGATCTGCTTTTGTTGTGGATCAGTTGCGGACCCATTCATCTCAATGAGGACGCAAAAGATGTAGACAGCACACCCATGTGCTTTCCACATCTATAAGTATGTTCCTCGGCCCCATGAAAAAATAGAATGTGTCCTATTCTTGTCTGTTTTACAGACAAAGATGGGACATTTCAGCAGGAAAAAAAAAGTGGTGGCAGGCTCTAGGCCAGTATCTGTGTTTTATCACCAAAAAACCAAAGACACACATATATTACAATAACATATTTTATTGAATTACATCAATTATAAACAACATATAAATTCATGAATAAGAATGTATGTAGCAGCGATGTGGTCAGCGCTGCGAAAAAGTAGCTCCCCAACAGGTACACAAGGTTAATTGATTCCCCCTGGGAGAAACCTATGTGTCCATCAGCCAAATGCATAGAAGGACACAAAGGACTCCCACAAAAAGGAAATAAACTCCAACTAAAGGTAAAACCACCACAATTATATATACCCAATAGGCAAGAAGAGTAATAACAAGGAGAATCACTTGCAAATATTCTAACCTAAGTAAAGTCTAATGGCAGCAAATACCTGGTATAATGATGTAAGTGGGGAGATCGAGCCCAGACCTGCAGGGAGCGCACCCTGATGCGCGTTTCGCTCCGCTTTCTCAAGGGGCGTCTTTGGTGCGTCTTTGTTTTTTTTTGTAATAATAGGCATTTTGCCACACATTGATTTTCATCTTATTGATGATTATATTGGTAGTACAGTATCTGTGTTTTGCAGATCCATGATTTGCGGACCGCAAAAATGGATACAGTTGTGTACAGGAGCCCTTATGTGTACTCAGAGAGATATCACTGTGTTGTCTGCAGGTAATGTCTCCCCTTTTCCCTGCTTTATCTAGATTGTTGTGTCCTTCAACTTATTATTTTGCTGCCTGCAGAGCATATGAATTCCAGTTGGAATTTAGGACATAAAAGTGAACATGGCGTTCCTGTGAGTTCTCCATCCGCTTCATTCAGGTACATATGGCTGTATCTGTGCTGTTTCAGTCAAACATGACAAGATGCAGTGTTTAGCACAGCCATCATATGGAGGGGCCATTGTATCTGTGTACACAAAAAAAACAACAGGCTGCATGAATTGCAGAAACGTGGAGCTCCTTTCACTCTGATGATCAGTATTGATGACCTACAACAGGGATCAACAACCTTTGGCAGTCTAGCTTCTGCGAAACTACTACTCCCAGCATGCACACTTACTTGGCTGTTCTTGTAACTCCTATAGAAGTGAAAGGAGGATTCTGGGAGTTGTAATTTCAGAATTGCTGGAAGTTGCTGATTCCCAACCCAGTATACTATTGATATAGGGCAGTACACAATAGAGTCCTGAAAAAAGAACAGGTGAAATTCTGTCCACATGTAAATCTACAGCAGCAAAATCCACCACAAATCATGCTGCCGATTTAAAACCTGCACCACTGTCCAGTTTATGCTGTTAAATAGTGACTGGAGTGTCAGAGGGGAAGGAAGGAAAGTCCATGTGCTCCTTCCTCTGGGGCTTCAAGATCCAAGATGGCAGGGCGTGCACCACGCAAGGCCCAGCGTCTCCTCAGATTTTGCAAGTTAGCAGTGTTATTCCTGCTCATTTTGGGTCTGTTCGTTCAGAGCAGCTTCAACCGACAAGAGCTTTTGGATATAGTATTACACAACTCTGACTGTTTTATTAGCAACCTTCGACTCATTCCTGAATAAGGAAGAACACCCAACGCTTTGCAGGCTACTCGGCCTACCGAAAGTGCTCAAAGACGGTGCAGGGACCGTAAACAAAGGCGGGGGAAGCGCGGTGGGCTAACAGCTAAGCTAAGGCTAACACCGTATTGGCTTTTACCCAGCATTTTCCTTGCTAATGTGCGATCCCTGGTGAACATAATGGAGTTACGACTATGGATCACTGACAACAGGATACTTATGGATTGTATTGTCATGATACTCACGGAAACATGGCTACACAGCTGAATATCCGACAGTGCTGTCAAGCTGGTCAGATGCCATACTCTCCGGGCGGACAGAATAGCAGATGATTCCGGTAAGACAAGAGGCGGAGGACTGTGCATTTATGTTAACAAGGCTTGGTGTACGAACTCTGTTGTTGTTGGAAAACACTGCTCAGCTGACCTAGAGTATCTCATGGTTAAGTGTAGACCGTTCTATCTGCCGAGGGAGTTCACCTCCACTATAATAACAGCTGCAGATATCCCACCGGATGCTAATGCCAAGCTTGCTATGAGCGAACTTCCTGCGGTCATTAGCAAACAACAATCTGCACACCCTGAGGCTGCATTTATTGTAGCGGGTGACTTTAACCACTCCAACCTAAGGTCAGTGTTACCTAAATTTCATGAACATGTCTCCTGCCATACCATGGGGATAAAACCTTGGACCATGTCTATACAAACATTGTTGGAGTCTACAAGGTAACGCCCCTCCCCCACTTGGGATAGTCTGAAGACCTTTCTTTGTTTCTCACCCCCAAGTACTTGCCACTTATCAACCGTGTGAAACCATCAGTGAAGACAATCGAAGTGTGGCCAGCGGGGGTAGATTCTGTACTCCAGTGCAGGTTTAAAGAAATGGACTGGAGCATGTTTGCCTCCCAGGCCACCTATGGTTCTCACACTAACATTGACTCTTACACGTACTCAGTACTGGAATACACCAACACCACAATTGACAATGTTACCACAGAAAAGCAGTTCACAATGTACCCAAATCAGAAACCATGGATGAACAAGGAAGTGTGGCTTCTACTAAAGGCATGTAACATTGCCTTCAGATAAGGTGACACTTAGGCCTATAGTACATCCAGGGTAGACCTGAAGAGGGGCATCAAGAAGGCCAAGCACAGCTACAAGCTGAAGGTGGAGGAACACTTTGTCAACTCTGACCCATGACGCATGTGGCTGGGCATTCAGGCCATCTCTGACTATAAGGGTACTTTAACACTAACGTTATTCTTTTCCGGTATTGAGTTCTGTCCTAGGGGCTTAATTCCGGAAAAAAACTGATCAGTTTTATCCTAATGCATTCTGAATGGAGAGCATTCCGTTCAGTATGCATCAGTTCAGTCCCTCTTACGGTATTTGGCCGGAGAAAATACCGCAGCATGCTGCAGTATTTTCTCCATCTAAAATTCCGGAACAGTTGCCTGGAACGCCGTATCCGGCATTCATTTCCATTGAAATGTATTAGTGCCAGATCCGGCATTAAAATTGCCGCATTGATGGATCTGGTCTTCTGGTCTGCGCATGTGCAGACCTTTAAAAATATGAAAATAATAAATACCGGATCCGTTTTCCCGGATGATACTGGAGAGATGGTTCCTGTATTTCAATGAATTTGTCAGACGGATCCGCATCCGAATCAGTCTACAAATGTTATCCGTTTGCATACAGATTTCCGAATCCAGCAGGCAGTTCCGGCGACCGAACTGCCTGCCGGATCCTCACAACGCAATTGTGAAAGTACCATAAGCTCAGCAATTCCACACAGACAGCCATGACTGTGTCCTCCCTCAATGAGCTAAATGATTTTTACGCTCATTTTGAAAAGGACATAAGGAAAAGTTTGCCAAACCCTACCCTCTGATGGCTGCCATACCTTTACTCTCACCATCACAGATGTCCATAACGCACTAAGCCGTATCAATGCTCACAAGGCTGCTGGCCCTGACGGCATTCCTGGACGTGTGCTTCGAGCATGTGCTGAGCAGCTTGCAGGGGTCTTTACTGACATATTTAACCGGTCGCTTGCTCAGTCAGTAGTACCAGCGTGCTTCAAGACCACCTTTATTGTGCCAGTGCCGAAACACTCATCACCAATGTGCCTAAACGACTATCGCCCTGTAGCACTCACGCCTATAGTTATGAAGTGCTTTGAGTGACTGGTCCTGGCACACCTAAAGTTATGCTTGCACCCCACACTGGATCCTCACCAATTTGCCTATTGAAGTAATAGGAGTACAGAGGATGCTGTATCTACAGCACTTCACTGTGTACTCTCACACCTGGATAACAAGAATACTTATGCAGGAATGCTGTTTGTTGATTTCAGCTCAGCAGTTAATACAGTCATTCTGGCAAGCGCCCGACTGTATAGGGAGGGTGCTCAGGGACTGATGGTCCTCCCCCCTCCCCGCTTTTCCCCTTAGGGGCGTTCAGGGAGCTGGCCCCGTCTCAGTAATGGTTAAGTAGGTTGCAGATTAGGGTCATTAAGGGCTAATTCACTGAGGATCCTCCTTAGACAGGATGGGGGCGGTGCATGAAATCCTGAAGGTCACATATACCTCCTCGCTGTTCTGGTCACTTCCTCTTGCAAGTGGAAGCAGATTGGCCCTCCGTCCCTTTGCGGTTATTCTTGGGAGGCGGGTTAAGGTGCACGGTTATGATCAGTTATGGATACTGGGTTATTCTGTTTTGTTTTTTCTATCCTTAAGAGCCCCCGCTGGAAGTCCAGTGGTTTTGGATATTGCTCCAATGATTACGGCTTTTGAGAGCTGCGAATTCTGGTCGAGTTTATGAAGTCACAGCTGGCGTCATTTGAGTACAGCGGAGATATGGTGGTAGAAGATGGCATAACTGCCTGCTGGGAGTCCAGCGGTTGGCAGACTGCTCTGATGATTACGGTTTAACTTGCCCGCTGGGAGTTCAGCCTTTGGCATACTGCTCCAATATTATGGTTTGTTAAGGTTTGCCACTTTAATAAAGAAGCTGTGGCCGATCAACACCCAGCAATAAAATGATACAGTTGTCGGTATCTTTTGTTATGGGTCAAGGTTGGGTAAAGGGGCCAAGGGTGAGTTAAAGGTGGTACCCCCTCCCCTGTTTCCCTGAATACCAGCAGTCCCTCCAAGTTGATCACTAAACTTGTGGATCTTGGAATCAGCAACCCTATCTGTAACTAGATCATGGACTTTTTGACCAACAGACCCCAACATGTTAGGTCATGAAATATCCGTTCCACCACCATCAAACTCAACTCTGGCACTCCACAGGGCTGTGTGCTGAGCCCGTTCCTCTACTCCCTTTTCATCTATGACTGCAGGCCTAGGTATGGATCCAATTCCATCATTAAGTTTTCAGATGACACCACGATGATTGGTCTCATCACTGAAAACGATGAGTCTGACTATAGGGAATAGGTAAAGCACCTAGCTGTGTGGTGCGCTGACAATAACCTGCTCCTGAATACCAGCAAAACAAAAGAGCTCATTGTGGACTTCATGAAGGAGAAGAGAGACACCCATGACCCCATCCACATAACTGGCACGGCTGTTGAACGGGTTTCCAGCTTTAAGTTCCTGGGGACCTACATCTCTGAGAATCTATCCTGGTCAGCTAGCATCTCCAGCCTGGAGAAGAAGGCACATCAGCGCCTCTTTTTAACGAGGACACTGAAAAAAAAACACCTGTCTGCTGACATACTGGTTAACTTCTACTTCTGTGCGATAGAGAGCATCCTGACCAACTGTGTTACAGTCTGGTATGGGAATTGCTCTATTGCTGACCGTAAGGCACTGCAGTGGGTGGTGAAAACTGCCCAACGCATCATAGGGACTCCACTTCCTGCATTTGAGGATGTTCACAAAAGAGATGTCTACATTGGGCACGCATCATTCTTAGGGACTCCTCTCATCCTGCCAATAAACTCTTCCAGCTCCTTCCTTCAAGAAGGTGCTACAGGACCCTTCAGACTAAAACCAGCAGGTTAAGGCCTCATGCACACGACCGTTGTGTGCATCCGTGGCCGTTGTGCCGTTTTCCGTTTTTTTTTCGCGGACCCATTGACTTTCAATGGGTCCGTGGAAAAATCGGAAAATGCACTGTTTTGCAGCCGAGACCAGTGATCCGTGTATCCTGGCCGTCAAAAAAATATGACCTGTCCTATTTTTTTGACGGACAACGGTTCACGGACCCATTCAAGTCAATGGGTCCGTGAAAGAACACGGATGCACACAAGATTGGCATCCGTGTCCGTGATCCGTGGCCGTAGGTTGCTTTCATACAGACGGATCCGAAGATCCGTCTGCATAAAAGCTTTTTCAGATCTAAGTTTTCACTTCGTGAAAACTCATATCCGACAGTATATTCTTACACAGAGGCGTTCCCATGGTGATGGGGACGCTTCTAGTTAGAATACACTACAAACTGTGTACAAGACTGCCCCCTGCTGCCTGGCAGCACCCGATCTCTTACAGGGGGCCGTGATCAGCACAATTAACCCCTTAGGTGCCGCACCTGAAGGGGTTAATTGTACTATCATATTCCCCTGTAAGAGATCAGGGACTGCCAGGCAGCAGGGGGCAGACCCCCCCTCCCCAGTTTGAATATCATTGGTGGCCAGTGCGGCCCCCCCCCCTCCCTCCCTCTATTGTAATAATTCATTGGTGGCACAGTGTGCGCCCCCCATCGGCCCCCCTTCCTCCCTCTATTGTAATAATTTGTTGGTGGCACAGTGTGTGCCCCCCATCGGCCCCCCCTCCCTCTTTAGCATTAACAACATTGGTGGCCAGTGTGCGGTCCTCCCATCTCCCCCGATCATTGGTGGCAGCGGAGTTCCGATCGGAGTCCAAGTTTAATCGCTGGGGCTCCGATCGGTAACCATGGCAACCAGGACGCTACTGCAGTCCTGGTTGCCATGGTTACTTAGCAATAGTACAATAGTAGAAGATTCATACTTACCTGCTGGCTGCTGCGATGTCTGTGTCCGGCCGGGAGCTCCACCTACTGGTAAGTGACAGGTCTGTGCGGCGCATTGCTAAATGAACTGTCACTTACCAGTAGGAGGAGCTCCCGGCCGGACACAGACATCGCAGCAGCCAGCAGGTAAGGCCTCTTTCACACTTGCGTTTTCCGGATCCGGCGTGTACTCCACTTGCCGGAATTACACGCCGGATCCGGAAAAACGCAAGTGTACTGAAAGCATTTGAAGACGGATCCGTCTTCAAAATGCTTTCAGTGTTACTATGGCAGCCAGGACGCTAATAAAGTCCTGGTTGCCATAGTAGTAGTGGGGAGCGGGGGAGCGGTATACTTACAGTCCGCGCGGCTCCCGGGGCGCTCCAGAATGACGTCAGAGCGCCCCATGCGCATGGATGACGTGCCATGCGATCACGTCATCCATGCGCGTGGGGCGCCCTGACGTCACTCTGGAGCGCCCCGGGAGCCGCACGGACGGTAAGTATACTACTCCCCACTACACTTTACCATGGCTGCCAGGACTTTAGCGTCCCGGCAGCCATGGTAACCATTGAGAAAAAGCTAAACGTCGGATCCGGCAATGCGCCGAAACGACGTTTAGCTTAAGGCCGGATCCGAATCAATGCCTTTCAATGGGCATTCATTCCGGATCCGGCCTTGCGGCAAGTGTTCAGGATTTTTGGCTGGAGCAAAAAGCGGAGCATGCTGCGATATTTTCTCCGGCCAAAAAACGTTCCGTTCCGGAACTGAAGACATCCTGATGCATCCTGAACGGATTTCACTCCATTCAGAATGCATTAGGATAATCCTGATCAGGATTCTTCCGGCATAGAGCCCCGACGACGGAACTCTATGCCGGAAGAAAAGAACGCAAGTGTGAAAGAGCCCTAAGTATGAATCTTCTACTATTGTACTATTGCTAAGTAACCATGGCAACCAGGGCTGCAGTAGCGTCCTGGTTGCCATGGTTACCGATCGGAGCCCCAGCGAGTAAACTGGAACTCCGATCGGAACTCCACTGCCACCAATGATCGGGGGGGGGGGAGATGGGAGGCCGCACACTGGCCACCAATGTTGTTAATGCTATAGAGGGAGGTGGGGCCGATGGGGGGCGCACACTGTGCCACCAACGAATTATTACAATAGAGGGAGTAAGGGGGGGGCCGGGGGGGCGCACACTGTGCCACCAACGACTTATTACAATAGAGGGAGGAAGGGGGGGCGGGGGGGCGCACACTGTGCCACCAACAAATTATTACAATAGAGGGAGGAAGGGGGGGCGGGGGGCCGCACACTGTGCCACCAATGAATTATTACAATAGAGGGAGGAAAGGGGGGCCGGGGGGCGCACACTGTGCCACCAACAAATTATTACAATAGAGGGAGGAAGGGGGGGGGCGGGGGGGGGCGCACACTGTGCCACCAACGAATTATTACAATAGAGGGAGGAAGGGGGGGGTGAGGGGCCGCACACTGTGCCACCAACCTATTATTACAATAGAGGGAGGGAGGGGGGGCCGCACTGGCCACCAATGATATTCAAACTGGGGAGGGGGGGGGGTCTGCCCCCTGCTGCCTGGCAGCCCTGATCTCTTACAGGGGGATATAATAGTACAATTAACCCCTTCAGGTGCGGCACCTGAGGGGTTAATTGTGCTGATCACGGCCCCCTGTAAGAGATCGGGTGCTGCCAGGCAGCAGGGGGCAGTCATGTACACAGTTTGTAGTATATTCTAACTAGAAGCGTCCCCATCACCATGGGAACGCCTCTGTGTTAGAATATACAGGTCCTTCTCTAAAAATAAGCATATTGTGATAAAGTTTATTATTTTCTGTAATGTACTGATAAACATTAGACTTTCATATATTTTAGATTCATTACACACCAACTGAAGTAGTTCAAGCCTTTTATTGTTTTAATATTGATGATTTTGGCATACAGCTGATGAAAACCCAAAATTCCTATCTCAAAAAATTAGCATATCATGAAAAGGTTCTCTAAATGAGCTATTAACCTAATCATCTGAATCAACTAATTAACTCTAAACACCTGCAAAAGATTCCTGAGGCTTTTAAAAACTCCCAGCCTGGTTCATTACTCAAAACCGCAATCATGGGTAAGACTGCCGACCTGACTGCTGTCCAGAAGGCCATCATTGACACCCTCAAGCAAGAGGGTAAGACACAGAAAGAAATTTCTGAACGAATAGGCTGTTCCCAGAGTGCTGTATCAAGGCACCTCAGTGGGAAGTCTGTGGGAAGGAAAAAGTGTGGCAGAAAACGCTGCACAACGAGAAGAGGTGACCGGACCCTGAGGAAGATTGTGGAGAAGGACCGATTCCAGACCTTGGGGGACCTGCGGAAGCAGTAGACTGAGTCTGGAGTAGAAACATCCAGAGCCACCGTGTACAGGCGTGTGCAGGAAATGGGCTACAGGTGCCGCATTCCCCAGGTCAAGCCACTTTTGAACCAGAAACAGCGGCAGAAGCGCCTGACCTGGGCTACAGAGAAGCAGCACTGGACTGTTGCTCAGTGGTCCAAAGTACTTTTTTCGGATGAAAGCAAATTTTGCATGTCATTCGGAAATCAAGGTGCCAGAGTCTGGAGGAAGACTGGGGAGATGGAAATGCCAAAATGCCTGAAGTCCAGTGTCAAGTACCCACAGTCAGTGATGGTCTGGGGTGCCATGTCAGCTGCTGGTGTTGGTCCACTGTGTTTTATCAAGGGCAGGGTCGATGCAGCTAGCTATCAGGAGATTTTGGAGCACTTGATGCTTCCATCTGCTGAAAAGCTTTATGGAGATGAAGATTTCATTTTTCAGCACGACCTGGCACCTGCTCACAGTGCCAAAACCACTGGTAAATGGTTTACTGACCATGGTATTACTGTGCTCAATTGGCCTGCCAACTCTTCTGACCTGAACCCCATAGAGAATCTGTGGGATATTGGGAAGAGAAAGTTGAGAGACGCAAGACCCAACACTCTGGATGAGATTAAGGCCGCTATCGAAGCATCCTGGGCCTCCATAACACCTCAGCAGTGCCACAGGCTGATTGCCTCCATGCCACGCCGCATTGAAGCAGTCATTTCTGCAAAAAGATTCCCGACCAAGTATTGAGTGCATAACTGAACATAATTATTTGAAGGTTGACTTTTTTTGTATTAAAAACACTTTTCTTTTATTATTCGGATGAAATATGCTAATTTTTTGAGATAGGAAATTTGGGTTTTCATGAGCTGTATGCCAAAATCATCAATATTAAAACAATAAAAGGCTTGAACTACTTCAAATGGTGTGTAATGAATCTAAAATATATGAAAGTCTAATGTTTATCAGTACATTACAGAAAATAATGAACTTTATCACAATATGCTAATGTTTTGAGAAGGACCTGTACTGTCGGATCTGAGTTTTCACGATCTAACTCATATCCGACAGTATATTCTAACATAGAGGCGTTCCCATGGTGATGGGGACGCTTCAAGTTAAAATATACCATCGGATTGGAGAAAACTCCGATCCGATGGTATAAAAGGGACTCCAGACTTTACATTGAAAGTCAATGGGGACGGATCCGTTTGAAATGGCACCATATTGTGTCAATGTCAAACGGATCCGTCCCCATTGACTTGCATTGTAATTCAGGACGGATCCGTTTGGCTCCGCACGGCCAGGCGGACACCAAAACGACTTTTTTTTCATGTCCGTGGATCCTCCAAAAATCAAGGAAGACCCACGGACGAAAAAACGGTCACGGATCACGGACCTACGGACCCCGTTTTTGCGGACCGTGAAAAAATACTGTCGTGTGCATGAGGCCTTAATAACAGTTTCTTCCCCACAGCTGTCACCCTACTGAACTCAGTCCCCCTCTGAACCTTTTCATCCACACTCATTTAACCCTCTACACTCCTCCTCCCCTCCATTCTTCTCAATGACATTCCTTCTAAACATTCACGGCATGTTCATAGTGGCTACTGCTATAGTTGGGACACTGTCATAGCATAAGTCTCTGTTATAGTACGTACTTACACTACATTGTTCACTATTACAGTCTTCCACTTCTGGATCTATATTCATACTATTCTGCAGATCTGATTACTATATGTCTGTTCATAGCACATCTGTATACTTGTTCATAGCACATCTGTATACTTGTTCATAGCACATCTGTATACTTGTTCATAGTATATCTGTATATTTGCAGTCTGTATAGTAATATAGAAACAGTTCATCTGTATATATGTACACATCAGTACATCTATATATCTGTCCATAGTACATCTGTGTATTTGCTCTCTTTATAGCAATATAAACACCTGTATACTTAATTTGCCTGTACATAATCTGTACTTAACTATTCCTACCTTCTACACTATCCTTATCTACAGTATCTATATATCATGTTTTTATTGCACTTGCTGCTCTTTGCACTTCTGATATATATATATATATATATATATATATATATATATATATATATATCATGTGTAATGACAATAAAGTTGAATCAAATCAGATTTTATTCAAAGCATGTGGGTGAGATTTCTCAAAATTGTATTCACTTTGCTGGTACATAATCGCTGTGGATTTGCCACCACCTATTTCTGTTTAGCAAATCTACAATGTTTATGTCCCCTGTGACATGATGCACCCTAAATGTATGGCCATATGGTCAGGTTTCTGCAGGCAGTTTTGGAAACCTAAACCATGAATGAATTAAAAAAAATAAGAATGAAAAAGCTGTATCTGTCCTTAATACTTTCTCTCCTTTTATTATCAACTTGAGATTATGGCTTCCAAAACTGCATCAGGAAACCTGAACATGTGGCCGTACCCTAATATTTCCATGTACCTCTGAAATATTACAGGTTATAGTCATTAGATTTCAGGCTGAACTGGATGGGCAGATGTCTTTTTCATCCTTATAAACTATTGGGGTCATGTATCAAAACTGGTGTAAAGTAGAACTCAGGTTACCACCTTTTTTCCCATTTTTGACAACTCCTTTGGAAAACGAAAGGTGGAATCCGATTGGTTTCTATGGGCAACTAAGCCAGTTTTACTTTACACCAGCTTGATAAGTTACCCTATATGTTACTACTGTATGTTGCTATCTTACTATGGAGTGGCCCACCAGAATCAGCTCATCTGGTGGGCCCTGACACTGAGCAGCCATGTTTTTACTGAAACCTTCGGCAGTTTCTATACACATGTACTGTTAGCAGAAGGCACAGTCCCATGAACATCTGGCACAAAAAGGGTGAGCTGTTAATGACACATCCAGATGCACTCTCTATGCTACAATCTAGTCCTGCCTGGTTGTGCACCAGGAATAGTGGCTGTTCGTTATGAATAGAATAGTGGCTGTTCGTTATGAATGAGCCTTGTGCCACCTATTAATGATGCAACAATACATCATCCGACGCCCAGAGAGAGAACAAATTCTCCGATTGACTTTGGTGGGTAGGGGTTATGGTCTGATTGTGACTGAGCGGCGGGGTGGGCAGACACAATGCACCAGGGGAATCATGTCTGAGCAAGGAGGAGGAGTGCTTGGGCTCTTCTTGAGGCCGGACTTGGGCACTAGATGGATC
Source organism: Bufo gargarizans (assembly GCF_014858855.1). Classification (NCBI taxonomy): domain Eukaryota; kingdom Metazoa; phylum Chordata; class Amphibia; order Anura; family Bufonidae; genus Bufo; species Bufo gargarizans. Next base: position 75,891,866 of record NC_058083.1, read on the forward strand.
CTGGGCTCCTTCAAGAGAAAATAACGCCCCTCTGGGCACCTTACTGGCTGATTTTCATATCAAACAAAGTGGATAGAAAGACAAGTAACACCACGGAAGCATGTCCTAATTTTGTCCGTAATTGTGGATCCCTCACGCACATTGTAGTCTGTTGTCAGTGAAAACCATGGACAAAACACAGATGCCATCCATATTTGGTCCATGGTTTTCACAGACCATTGGTAGGAGATACTATAGAAACTAATTTTCAGTCTAGCAGAGTCAGTGGGATACGGATTACACCCAGAGCGTAAAAGACAGACACCTGGACCAAACACGGACCACTGGTAGGAGATGGTCTGGAAATTCATTTTCAGCTAAGCAGTTTCCATGGAATCCGAATGACACACAGAGGGCAATAAACAGACACATGGACCAAACATGTCTTCACAGATGAACCACTGACCATCTTGTCATGAATGTCATCACCAAAGAAACTTTGATCTAATAGAACAGGGATGGCCAAGCTGAGGCTCTCCAGCTGTTGCAAAACTACAACTCCCAGCATGATCAGACTGCCTACAGCTATCAGCCTACAGCAGGGCATGGTGGGAGTTGTAGTTTTACAACAGCTGGAGAGCCACAGGTTGGCCATACCTGTAATCGAAGGTGAATATTACCTCTGCATCCAGGTGATGATACTTTCCTATATTTTTCACATGGTACGCTCCATTATCCGTCCACACACTATGCAGCGCTCTCCTGAAATACAATTACATGTTAAGATTTATTTACTGGTCACCCTTGAAAGCCGGCGGTATGATAATTATCTCTACAGAGCAGAACACCTTTGCTAAGGCTGCAATACTGGCTTTTTCTTAAATGACTAAAATCATGCTAAAAGCACAAAATAGAATAGTGGCTGTTCGTTATGAATGAGCCTTGTGCCACCTATTAATGATGCAACAATACATCATCCGACGCCCAGAGAGAGAACAAATTCTCCCTACATTGGCAAAATATCAAACTGCTTGCTGTCTTTGTTGGATGTGTAGAACATCTAGCCCAAAGCACCAGACCATGGATAAAAACACAATAAGAGGTTTCATCTGTTAATTGCCGTTAGAAAGCTACAATCTCCTCTCTTACTGATTCAGTTAAGATATTTTATTTATAAGACTATTTGTATTGTTTTAGGGTGGATAGGACACAGTCTCACCCACTTAACCATGTATCAGGCTCAGTGGCGTCTCTAGCTTTCAAATTTTGGGGGGGCACACTGGGGGCCAGGACAAAAGTAGGGGGGGCAGCTATAACAATGATACATTTACACAAGTACGCTTAGAAATGCTGCAATACTTTACCCAATACCTAAAAACGCAACAGGGAAGAAAAGTCCAGCTGTCTGTGGATGACACTTTTTTATAGAGAGGGGGATCTGTGGATGACACTGCTATAGGGGAGGGGGGATCTGTGGATGCCACATACCATATATAGCATCTCATGCTATATGTGTCATCCACAGATCCACCCCATCACAGTGTCATCCATAACAGTGTCATCCACAGATCTCCCTCCCTATAACAGTGTCATCAACAGATCTTCCTCCCTGCCTCTCACAGGAGTGTACATATATAACATAAACATATTTCACATGAACACTTACAGTTACTTGGCTTGGCCCTTGGGGATCTCGGACGCCACTTAAACACTTGGCCGGGGGCTCGGCGGAGCTGATGGTGTTTTATCCTAATGAGAAAGATTTCATAATAAGGATTTGGAGAAGGGGCAGAGGGATAGCAGAGCAGGGAGAGACTGGTGCTGCTACTAGGGGGTAATACCATGGGGGAGTAATGAAACCCACCATAATGCCCCCCAGTAGAAATAATTATCCTTATAATGTGACAGTGCAAAAAATACCCCCTTATGCCCCCAGTTGAGCCCATAATGTGCCAGTATAAAATACCCCTATATAGTGCCCCCAGTAAATGCCTCCATAGTGCTCCTCTCCCCCCTTCCTGCTAGTGCCCCCCATAATGTACCAGTATAAAATGCCCCATATATCGTGCCCTAGTAGATGCCCTCAGTGTCCCCCATAATTTGCAAGTATAAAATACCCCTTCTTAGTGCCCCCCGTAGATGACTCCATAGTACTCCTCTCCCCCCTTCCCCATAGTACCCAACATAATGTGTCCCAGTATAAAATGCTACTGTACAGAGCCCCCCATATAAAACACCCCCTTTTTGTGGCCTCAGTAGATGCCCCTATAGTGCCCACCAATAATGTGCCAGTAATAAGTGCCCTCAATAACGTGCCTCTGCCAGTAACAAGAGCCCCCCCATCACGTGCCAGTAACAAGAGCCTCCAAATGTGCCAGTAATAAGCCCCCATCACGTGCCAGTAACAAGAGCCCCCATCACGTGCCAGTAATAAGCCCCCCATCACGTGCCAATATTAAGCCCCCCCCCATGTTCCAGTATTAAGCCCCCTCAACATGTGCCAGTATTAAGTCCCCCCATCATCATGTGCCAGTATCAAGTCCCCCCATCATCATGTGCCAGTATTAAGTCCCCCCATCATCATGTGGCAGTATTAAGTCCCCCATCATCATGTGCCAGTATTAAGTCCCCCCCATCATGTGCCAGTATTAAGTCCCCCCCATCATGTGCCAGTATTTAGTCCCCCCATCATGTGCCAGTATTGTAATAAGCCCCCTCAATGTGCCAGTAACACTATTGTAAAAAACAAAAACAAAAAAAAAACACTTATACTTACCTCCGTGTCAGCGATGCGATGCAGGCCTCTTCCGTCCTGTGTCCCGCGCTGTAAGGCTCAGGCGGCGCGATGACGTCATCGCGCCGCCTGCGCCGGCCTCTGATAGGCTGCAGGCAATAGGCCGGCAGCCTATCAGAGGAAGGGGAAGGGACACACCTCTCCCTCCCCTGCACCGCTGCACCACAGGCAGATTACAGTGGAGATGAGCGCAATGGAATCGCTCATCTCCCTGTGCCCGGCGGCGGCGGCGGCTCACTTGGGGGGAGCATTTTAGTTGGGGGGGCACATGGGGGGGCACAGCATGATGTAGGGGGGGCTGTGGCCCCCTCTGGCCCCCCCCCCCCCGGCGACGCTACTGATCAGGCTTGTTTGTAGAACAAAGAGGTACTGAGGACGGAGGTGAAAGATTAGTATAAAATGATTCTTCATTTTATAGCTTGCGATTCACAATATTTCTTGTTTCATGTCAAACTTGAATTCCTCACTCAAGAAACTACAAGTTTATTATACATCACCATTATGACTGCGTCCTGAATGGGGGGATTTAATAGTTTATCAAGGATCCGAGGTACTTTGGGCACATTAGGTCTACATCAAAATGAGTGCATGGGTATCACTACACAGTCACCAGCTAGGGTTGCCATCCAGCCATTAAGCCACCAGCTCAGCTGGGATTTACAACTGGAGGTCAGTGCCAGAATATTCAGTACCCCAGAAGGACTACAGCAAAGGGTTAATTACCATTAACAGATGCACTGTTTCTTGAGTAGTGATGAGCGGCAGGGGCAATATTCGAATTTGCAATATTTCGTGAATATTTTGCACAATATTCATCATATATTTGCAAATTCGAGATTACATTATTGATTGCAAAAAAAAATCGGCAATGTAATATTTGTGTAATGCGCGCAAAATGTGGGTCACTTAGGCTTCATTTTTCAAGCTGGTATAAGTTTCCTGAGATTGGAGAAAATGGTTGGCACGGCAGAACATTACAATAGCTTTATATGCAGATAGAGTGCTCCAATACTATTTGTGCTTGTGAATTTTCAGCAATTAATGATGCACATATTTTTTCGCAATACGTGCAACTTGTGACATCACAGTACTATGTCTGTAGCATGTGTGTATGGACAGCAGAACCTATTACACTGCCTAACACCCTGCACTGGAATCAGCTACACCATATCATGATCGAACCTACACTGACTATCTCCCACTAACTACCTGTATTATATATATAAGCTAACTAACTAACTGTCTAATGTAATAACACAAAGCACAGAGCACAGCAATGACACTGCTGTCTCTTTCATAACTGCAATAAACTTTAGAAAATAGCTGCAGGGGAGGTTCTTATATAGTTAGGCCCCTTTCACGCGGGCGAGAATTCCGCACTGAATCCGGACCCATTTATTTCTATGGGGCTGTGCACATGAGCTATATTGTGTGTTTTTCACGCAACACAGGCCCCAAAGAAGTGAATGGAGCTATGTGAAAATCGCAAGCATCCGCAAGCAAGTGCGGATGCGGTACGATTTTCACGCATGGTTGCTAGGTGACGATCGGGATGGGGACCCGATCTTTATTATTTTCCCTTTTAACATGGTTATAATGGAAAATAATAGCATTCTTAATACAGAATGCTAGGTAAATTAGGGATGGAGGGGTTAAAAAATAAATAAAAAAACTCACCTTATCCACTTGTTCACGCTGCCCGGCTCGTCTTCTTTGTTCTTCTTTGAGGACCTGGGAGAAAAGGACCTTTGGTGACGTCACTGCACTCATCACATGGTCCATCACCATGGTGCTGGACCATCTGATGGTCCATGTGATGAGTGCAGTGACGTCACCAAAGGTCCTTTTCTCCCAGGTCCTCAAAGAAGAAGAAAGAAGACGAGCCGGGCTGCCTGAACAAGAGGATGAGGTGAGTTTTTTTTATTTTTATTTTTTTTAACCCCTCCATCCCTAATTTACTTGGCATTCTGTATTAAGAATGCTATTATTTTCCCTTATAACCATGTTATAAGGGAAAATATTAAAATCTACTGAATACCTAACCCAAACCCGAACTTCAGTGACGTAGTCCTGGTTTGGGTCTGGGTACCACATTCAGTTTTTTCTCACACGCGTGCAAAATGCATTGCACTCGCCGGAAAAAACTGAAGAACGCAACTCAATCGCATACAAAACTCACCCCACTCTCAGGCAAAAATCACACGATTTTCCCCCGACGCACCCGCATCCTATCCGGCCCTCACACGCGACGCCCATCTCATCTATCTGATCATGTCTATAATAATAAAATGGGGATTGTCTCTAATAATCTACCAAGTTTTTTATATTAACATAGGCTGGTGCTGTACATGGAATACATGTAGGTGTGGTGCAGTAAGTCATCTGTGTTATGTGCCACTTGTGGGAGACTAGGGGCCCAACTTAAGATTCACCTGTATCCCTGTGGACTAGTCAGAGTCTGGCTCCACTCCTGGTTTTGGGTCACAGTCTCTGATAAAAATCGTTGACCAAACACTGATGTGTGAATTAGGTCTTAGACCCTTGCATATATGGATATCTTCACTGACACTTGGTTCTGGCTCAGAGGGTCTACCCTTTCTTCACTGCCCTTCAGTTCCTGTGTGTAAACTTCTGGCATAGATAGGGTCGCTGCTGCAGCAAATGACTGATTGCAGCAGTGATGTGCCCCCAGGCAGTATGTGACCCAGCAGTGATATACCATCTGTGGACATGTTACTGCTGCAGCCAGTCATTGTCTGCAGCAGCACACATGACCCCATCCATACTGGAAGTTTATTATTATTGATTGGTATATTGATGCCATAATTAAGAGTAATCAGCCACAAGGCAGTTCTACTTTGGTGACATTGCCACCATAACAGGGCTAAATACCACCCACAGCAAAAGAAAACTGCAAATGATATATTTTCTTGTAAGAAAGACAATAGCTCGCCCAGCCCTCTTACATGCTGAGCAGATTGATATATAGTTTTGTGGGAAAAGATTCTGTATAACTTGTGCTTTATTCATTTAAACCCCTGATCTTTCCATGCTTTGGGCAATCCCAATATTTTATTGGTGCAAAAGTCCAGTAATGTCCAGGTGAGTTAGGTCATGCACATACAGTAAATAATTAAAACCAGGACGTTTCAGTTGTAATTGACCTTTCTCACCAATATGAGTCAGTAGCAGATTGCATAAGTGTGGGGCGTCTGGGTGGCTTTACTCACAAATCTATATATCAATCGGCTCAGATCTTCCTGCTCGTTAACATGCTGCCTACAGATAGGACTACATGTGAAACATGACAGGTTCCCTACTGTAACCATCTTGTTCCTGATCATCATGTAAGTTACAGTAAGATTTTTTTTTTTCTTAAAAACATTTTGGATACAAATACCCAATACAAATGTCGAGAACAATCCACGAATAACGAGAGTTTTCCAAGGAAATGTTTAAAAAAGGCTACAAATAGAAGATAATCTATACTTACCCTCTATTAATCCCTGGCCTTGTGCATTCGTAAAATGGTCTGGTGCTTTTTACTCCTTGGTCTTGGAAAACACCAGGAAAGGCCCACTTTGCCAATCACTGGCTGAGACTGGTCACTGCCACTGCCACTGATTGGATGAACAAGTCTTTCCTGCCATTTCCAGAACGTCAAGTTGGGACCAGGAAATAAAGAGCATTGGGGATCAAAACAGTATTGAATGGTCAATTCCAGAGTACTGTTTCAGTCATAGTGATTATAGTTTATCTTTTTTAATCCTTTGTGGCCCTTTTTTAAAAGCAAATCTATTACCCCAGAAAATACCTTTGCATTGTAACTGTGATCACTAAAAACTGGTCTGTATGCCATTTCCCTCCTTAAAGTGGTTGTCCCATCTCAACATTTATAGGATATGTGGCAAAACCAACCTCGCCACTGGGTGCTGGAGAAGCCTGGTTGCCAGCCTCTTGCCCCAGGATTATGGGCCCTCTCATCAGCCCATGCTAAACTTAAACCCCATGGCGATTTGACCGTGTTTGTGGCATCTGAGCGCTGTTTGGATATATTGAGCGCTCAGATCCAAGCCATCTGGAGATATGTTAAATGTCTATGTTTACTGTAATGGTTGGGACATTGTATATTTGAATTTTGATTTCTGTCCTATTGTCTCCACGTGTGTATTTGCGATTTCCCTTTGCCCTGAGAGATAATTGAATTACTCCTCGGTTGTCTCCAGGACAGAAGACATTGTGTATTCTACTGCCTGTGATAATTACATCAACAATTTGTGTAAGGCAATTGTATCACAGGCAGAGGGGAGTATTTTGTGTGGGGGTGTTTTACTGTATTGTACGTGTTTATTGGTTGTTTTTACAAAACCCTGTGGGTGGTACTAATGTGCAGCAATGTTATATAAGAACAATAAACACACAGCTCTGGCTGTCCACTGCTTAGTGCTTTACCCTCAACACAGGGCTTGGTCTTGTTCTTGGGGGATTCACTGTATGCTGTTAGAGACTGATTGCTAGGAGTGTAAGCCGCTTGGGTGTGTTTCCCATTCGTCTTCTAGCAGGTATTCGCGAGGTTCCGTTCGGGAGTTTGGAGCATTGCCTTGTATGCTCCGGGGTAACTCAAGGGTATCAGGGCAGGGAACGTTGGTGGGATAGTGGTAGGGATCAGGAGCAGTAGGGGCAGCAGGGGTTGTCACCAGGGGTTAATCAGGGATCCAGGGGTTGAACAGGAAGGGGTTAATGCTAGCAGGGGATCAGGGAAGGAACAGGAAGGGGTTAATGCTAGAAGGGGATCAGGGAAGGAGTTTTGGGCAGGACAGGGGAACAGGGCACTGAAGGGGTTAATGGGGCAGTGCTACATCCAGCAGGACTCAGATTCTCTTTTCTCTGGAGCAGATCGACTGCTCGGTCTTCCCCTCCTCTGGTCTGGTGGAGAATGCAGAGCAGCTAGTGTGGACTGCCTGCATTCCTCTCTATGTCCGGAATCTCTCTCTCTCTCTCAGGGGGAGGTCGGGGTTCCCGTGTCCCAGCGCAGCGCAGACTCCTGAGCGCAGAGCACAGCGCTCTGCTGGGATGTGCTCTCCTTCAGGAGGGGAGGGGGGGTCCGGTCTCCTGAGCGCAGGATGCGCTCTCCTTTAAGGTGGGGGGTCCCGATCCTCACTTCTGAGTGCCGGGGCCGCCGGATATTTATCCCCGGCGGCCCGCACTCCCGCGCCGCGCCGCCCACCAGGGGGCGCGCGCCCCCATCATTCACGTGGGCCGGCGCAGTGATATGACGTCACTGCGCCGGCCAGCACATCGAGGACGCACTGCAGACAGGCGGGAGACGCCTTAGATCTCCCGCCTGCAGCACCTAGCATTCCGGACAGTGCGATAGTAATCGCACTGTCGGAATGCGCATAATAGGAGGAGGGGAGGCTTCACCCCTTCTTCTATCATGCGTAATTATCTCCAGTGGCGCTGAAGATAATTACAACAAAGGGCTCAGATTCTGTTGAATCTGAGCTCTTTGTATCCATCAGGATGACCGGACCCTTGTCTGGTCATTCTGATGCAATTAGCCAGATTGCATCGGTGCGAATGCTTGGGGCACATTCACACCGATGCACCTGGTTTCAGGTGTAGGAGGGGGGAATATATATAATATACATGAGTATGGATGCTTGGGGCACATCCATACACATGTATACATTAATATTAGGAACATGGGGATATATATCTAAAGGGGCACATATAATAATATAAGGGGGCACGAGCCCCTACATTATAAGGAGGCACAAGCCCCTACATTATAAAGGGGGCACAGCACATATATCCCACAGGGGCCACTATGAGCCCCTGGGGATCACCATGGGCAGACGTGCGCAGATGTTGGGCACATCTGCGCACATCATCCTATGATGCGGTGGTTAATGTATGCATATATACCATACATGCCCGCACGTGTTTGCAGGCATGCATGGATATATATGCATACGTTTCAACCCTTCCTCAACAGCCAGCCTCTTGCCCCAGGATTATGGGCCCTCTCATCAGCCCATGCTAAACTTAAACCCCATGGCGATTTGACCGTGTTTGTGGCATCTGAGCGCTGTTTGGATATATTGAGCGCTCAGTTCCAAGCCATCTGGGGATATGTTAAATGTATATGTTTACTGTAATGGTTGGGACATTGTATATTTGAATTTTGATTTCTGTCCTATTGTCTCCACGTGTGTATTTGCGATTTCCCTTTGCCCTGAGAGATAATTGAATTACTCCTCGGTTGTCTCCAGGACAGAAGACATTGTGTATTCTACTGCCTGTGATAATTACATCAACAATTTGTGTAAGGCAATTGTATCACAGGCAGAGGGGAGTATTTTGTGTGGGAGTGTTTTACTGTATTGTACGTGTTTATTGGTTGTTTTTACAAAACCCTGTGGGTGGTACTAATGTGCAACAATGTTATATAAGAACAATAAACACACCGCTCTGGCTGTCCACTGCTTAGTGCTTTACCCTCAACACAGGGCTTGGTCTCGTTCTTGGGGAGATTCACTGTATGCTGTTAGAGACTGATTGCTAGGAGTGTAAGCCGCTTGGGTGTGTTTCCCATTCGTCTGCTAGCAGGTATTCGTGAGGTTCCGTTTGGGAGTTTGGAGCATTGCCTTGTATGCCGTAACAATTGGTGGCAAACGGCGGGATCGTTCCCACAGCCAGATGGACAGCTACAGGAGACACCATTCCATGGATTTTACAATTTGAGGGCAACGCATGTCCTAGTACAGCGACCCTGACAGCACCAAAATGGAACCAGCAGTGGAGTATGATGAGGAAGACCTGGATGGCCGGGATGCATTAAGGAAAGGCATCTGGTACCAGGCCCTGGATAATGTACAATACCAGCGAGGCGAGAGTCTCCCCAGTGAAGAGCAGCGATTGCAGAAGCAAGTGGCCCTGCGGATGCCCTTCCTGGGAGAGAAGCCCCTGGAGGAATGGGTGAAGGAACTAGAGCACCGGGTATGGCAGGAGCTATGGCTGGAGGATGCCTACCAGGCGCTCTGGTGGTATATGGCACGGTATATACCCTGGACAGCTGAGCATGACAAGCCAGAGGGAGAGGAGTTTGATGGTCCTGGCTTGTTATGGGAGTCCTTTGCAGAGCCTGACTTCGGGAGCCCTGCACAGTCCAGACTTCAGGACATTTTCTATGAGAGGGAGGCTAGGCAGGATTAGGATGACCCCCATGAGGTAGAGAAAGATCTAGCTCACCTAGCAACCCTGGAGTGGGAACTGGAGCAGGACTACCGAGATCTCTTCCACTCCATTGGGAAGGCTCAGCAGGACAGAAATAAGTCAGATCCAGAGCCCTTCAGCTGGGAGGATATTGTGGATGTTTACTGGGAAGAACCCCAGGTGGCTGGTGGAGATGGGACCGAGGTCTCTCCACTGCTCCTGCAGGGAATTGGGAGCCCAGTCTCCATTCCTCAGCGACAGGCTGATTTACAGGGGACAGAGACAGTCGGTCCTGTCCGCCAGCGGCAGTGTGATCTATTGGGAATTAGGAGCCCAGTCTCCATCCCACAGCAACAGAAGGATTTGTTGGGAATTGGGAGCCCAGTCTCCATTCCCCAGCGGCAGCTTAACGTACCAGGGGGAGACAGTAAGCCCCACAACCGTGCAGATGGGACCGTGGTCTCTGTACTCACAGCACAGGGGGTAGGGACAGTCGGTCCTGTCCCCCTGCAACAGGGCTGTTTAGCCAAAGGGGAGACAGTCGGTCTCCCCCCACAGCAGCATGGTGTTTTATCTAAAGGGGAGACAGTCGGTCTCCCCCTCCAACAACCAGGCTACAACCAGGCTTCTTCCGTGGTAGCGCTGGCACCAGGGCAAAGTACCGCTGGTCTCTGCCCACTCAGCAACCCACCAAAGCAGTCTACCAGTCCCCCACACAGCCATAGTGAGGCACATGGACATGGACAAGTTTATCCCTTGCTCAGGTGTAGTAACCATTTATTGTGGGTGGGTTGTACTGCTGTTTCTATTTTGTGGGTGGGCTGCTGGACTAACAAGGGCACTGACCGGCAGAAGGTCAGATACCCTGTTAGTCTGTTTGGAAAAGGGGAGAAATGTTGCAAAACCAACCTCGCCACTGGGTGCTGGAGAAGCCTGGTTGCCAGCCTCTTGCCCCAGGATTATGGGCCCTCTCATCAACCCATGCTAAACTTAAACCCCATGGCGATTTGACCGTGTTTGTGGCATCTTAGCGCTGTTTGGATATATTGAGCGCTCAGATCCAAGCCATCTGGGGATGTGTTAAATGTCTATGTTTACTGTAATGGTTGGGACATTGTATATTTGAATTTTGATTTCTGTCCTATTGTCTCCACGTGTATATTTGTGATTTCCCTTTGTCCTGAAAGATAACTGAATTACTCCTTGGTTGTCTCCAGGACAGAAGACATTGTGTATTCTCCTGCCTGTGATAATTACATCAACCCATTGTGTAAGGCAATTGTATCACAGGCAGAGGGGAGGATTTTTTGTGGGAGTGTTTTTCTGTATTGTACGTGTTTATTGGTTGTTTTTACAAAACCCTGTGGGTGGTACTAATGTGCAACAATGATATATAAGAACAATAAACACACAGCTCTGGCTGTCCACTGCTTGACCCTCAACACGGAGCATGTCTCGTTCTTGGGGGGATTCACTGTATGCTGTTAGAGACTGATTGGTAGGAGTGTAAGCCGCTTGGGTGCGTAACCTATTCGTCTGCTAGCAGCTATTCGTGAGGTTCCGTTCGGGAGTTTGGAGCATTCCCTTGTATGCCGTAACAGGATATATCTAGGATATGCCAAAATGTCAGATAGGTGTGTGTCCTACCTATGGGATATGCTCTTATATGCTGAACGGGGCAGCTATCAGACCACCTGTGGGCACTTCATGCCAGAACAGGGCCCATGAAGTGAAGGAGAGCACACTCGCATGCAAGAATGGCCACCTCTCCATCCATTGCTATGGGATTGGCGGGAATAGTTGAGCCTCAGTGTGGCTGTTCTACTTTTACTTTAGGGGCACTGTTCTGGAGATAGTAGCAGGTCCCAGAAGTGGAAAATATAGAGAAGTTGCAGACATATTGGTGACCCCGTTATCTATGTTCTTAAATGATAGACGTTGGAATTCATATATTGTACTGTGGTACTGTGGTGCAAGTGATATAAGTAAAACATGATTCCATATTACATGAATAATTTTGTTTTATGTCTAGTATTTTTAGTGGATGAACATAACTTGTTGAATTCCAGCAACAAATGTTTCTATTGTGGTAACATCTCTGTAAAATGTGTTCTAAAACCTAAAAGAATAATACAAGCATAAAATCATAATGCAGCTACAAGTATGGACCTTGGAGGTCAAGCATTTTTTTTTATAGTTGGCTTGGATGTTGCATCTTGGATACTATGCAATAGATTGATTATTCATTTTCCAACAAAGATAATCCAGCTTCTAAATTGGAACCAGGGAGATGACTATTGATTATAGACAAAGAAAAAAAGATTGACTAGGCAGCAAATTAATGCAATTATTTTCTATGGGTGTTTGAGCATATGCAGAAGTCAAAGAGAACAAAGTCACTTGACTCTTTGTGAATGTCATAGGAGATCAATTAAATACAGAGGACAGGTGAATTCTTAATGGAAGGGCCTGGTATCCCACAGCTCTGGGTCCTAGCCCTTCTTTAAAATCAGACCAAGGACATACAAACATGGAGTGGGAGTGTATGGGTTTCCTCCACGTATTCTGGTTTCCTCCCACACACTAAGACATACTGATAGGGATTTTAGATTGTGAGCTCTGCTGGGGACAGTGAGTGATGATAATGTATATTGGTGCTATGTCAGTAAAATATATTTAAAAAATAAATAAAAAGTGGAGTTGTTTTTGGAAAAAAAAACACTCCATTGTCTCTAATACCTGACATCCCTTCAAAATGCAGGAGAATAGATGTGTGAAATCTTATATTTGCAGGACATTTGTAGACCTGGAATCTCTACAGTCCATACTACGGAGTTATAGACATTTTTGTACTTCCATATGGTGTCATATGGTCTAGGAAGCTGACACTATGGATAGGTGGTGGATTTTTTGACCCTGAGGAGTTGTTTTTTTATTAGTGACAGAAAATGACTGGTGGCACTAAAGGCAACCTGCCATCCAGGGTCTAGAAATATAGGAAATCTTATCCTTCTTGGTTTCTAGCCTATTTTCTGATATAATGTCTGTTGTCGTGCCATAGGCAGAATAGAGACTGGTATAAACAGATGCCTGTACACAATGAGGAATGGTGAGTAATTTGAGAGAAGCCTGGGTTCAATAATAATAACATCCATGTAGTCAACTGAAAATTCCATGTACTCTTGATGATGTGTCATTCAAATCTCATACTAGCACATTTCAATAAAATGCAATAAAAGTTCTTACAACTCTGGCTAACTGTGGAACAGATTTATGGCGTTTACACCAGATTAAAATGAGAATATACTCAAATGTGACAGGACGGACATTTTATAAAACTTTTGTATAACAGGGTTGTAGTTAGGGTCATTTTTATTGTAAATCCAGACAGATTTATGAAACAGTTCTCAAAAAAGTCGTATGGAAAAAGGAGATGAATGTGTATGTGTATGGAGGAGTTGTTAGGGAGTCAGGAGAGATAGCTGTCGACCGAAAGACCATTCGGCTGACAGCTATTAAATGTATATGATCAGCTTTAGTCTGTTTGTGGTCCATCCACCTGCACCTTACATGGGGGTATGGATTGTAGAGTAGCTGTTGGAGCCCATTCTAAGATGCAAAAAGGGGCAAGAAGGTCCATCTGAGAGGTGGAGGAGACAAAGGGGACAGTCTACGGTGGGTAATTTGATGGAGATGAGGGGTATGGGCAGTGGTGAGGCAAAGGAGGTTATAAGGCAGTCTGTGAAGCATAAGGGGCGTGAGAGAAATGTTACATATCTGGGTAAAAAAAAAGAAGTCATATCTCTGTACCAACCAACTGATTTTGATTTTTTCATCAGATTCATGGCCATTCTTGCGGCAAGTTTATGAAGTCCCACCTTTCCATAATTTTTTACATAATTTCTACATTTGCGTTGTGCAATTTGGTACTACTTAATTATTCACCACTATTCATGGCTTTGACCCTCTGCGTTATGTCTCCTGCAGGGATACCCCATTTAGTCCCTGTACATAGCAGAAGACATTTGGGGAAGTTATCAAAACTGATGCAAAGTAAAAAGTGACTTAGCTGTCCCTAGCAACTGATCAGACTGGTCATTTCATTTTCCAGAGGAGCTCAGAAACATGAAAGGTGGAATCCGATTGGCTGCCATGGGCATCTAAGCCAGTTCCCCTTTTCACCATTTTTGTTAAATTTCCTCCATTGTATCAGCTTTGTGTTCCTTTAAGTAATTTTATCCATGAAAATGAGTGTGATTTTAGTGTATAACTTGATTTTAATCTAGCTATTGTAGTTCTTACAAACAATATCATGATGTATTAGTGAAAGTTCAAAAATTCAAAGCTTTCAAAGTTGCAGAGAAGAATTTTTTTTTTATGTAAATCAATGACATCCGCAAGGAAAAATAACAAAAGGTTTTATTATCTGCTGTTAATTTCATTATTGCAATATGAAACTCGTTTATTTGCCTTTTTATACAATATTCCTTTCATTTCCCTGCTCATAACAGAAAGTACACACAGATTGTTTGGCCTTGATATTTAACTATAGTGGCATTCACTGTTCTGAAAATGAATTTATCCTAGAGGCTGAATCCTTTTTATGGTTTACTTTAAAGAAATTATAGCTTTGTATAGACTAAACTAAAATATTCGAATCGCAAATTTTTATCTCAAATATATTACGTTGCCAATTTTCACAATCAAGTAAATAATGACTGGAGATCACAAATTTCCGAATATTTAGAATATAGTGCTATATATTTGTATTCGCAAATATTTATTGCGAATATCGGCACTTAGCAACATCTTTAGCAAACACTAGGAAAGTTTCCTACCCCTTAGTGTTGATCGCGAATATTCTAATTGCAAATTTTTATTGCGAATATATTACAGTGCCGATTTTTGCAATCAAGTAAATAATGACGGGAGATCACAAATTCTTGAATTTGCAAATTTATGGTGAATATTTGCCAAAAAATTCACACAAAAAAGCAAATTTGAATATTGCCTATGCCGCTCTTTACTACTAATTTATCAGACTGGACCAAGGACCATGCTGTGCTACTTTTAGCTAACCATAGCATGTCTTTTATACACTACACCTGCTATATCAGCAATTATAGTTTTTGTCTTTTTGTGTTAAAAATTAAACTAAGAACAGGATATAAAAGCACACACACTTTATTGATTTTTAATAATGAAAATTCAAGTCATAAACTGTAGCTACAAGACAAATAAAACATTCATAAATAGTATAAATGTGATTGCTACATTGCACCAGTACATCTAAATTTAAAGGGAACCTGTCACAAAGAAACTGCAGTGTAATCTTCCAGCACCATGTTATAGAGCAGAAGGAGCTGAGCAGATTGATTTATCATTCTACGAGAAAAGATTCAGTATAATCTGTATTTAAATCATTTTAATTCCTGCTCATTCTGGGGTTTGACGTCAAGGAGGTGGTCCTACCAGAGGTTGACAGCTACCTATCTATGCACAGTTTTCTAGAAAAGGCTGTCAATCACTGATAGGACTGCCTCCTTGACTTCAAAGCCCAGAATGAGCAGGAATTTAACAGGCTTGTCAGGGATCAAGATATTTTTTTTTTTAAACTGTTAAATCACTATTAGGTAGATGTTCTTAGGTGTTTTTACACTTCAGCGGGGCTCCTACAGTCCCCCACTGATTGTTTACCTCTCTGTTTATGTGTGCGGTAACTTCCTGCCGCACTGCTTTCTGGGTCCTGCAGCACGCCAGACCTGCAGGGTATAGCGACAGTGAGGTCACGGTATGGGCAATCGAGGGTTACTCACTTTTTGGAGGACCCTGGGCAGGCATGTAGCAGTGAATGAGAGGCAGACACTAGTTCCTCTGGGGCACACTCTGGGTGTAGAGACCTGGCCTGATGTTGGGTGAGGTGCCCTGGTTGTTGCAGGTGTTTAGAGTGCCTGAGGCAAGGTCCCTTTAAGTATCGTGACGCCAGTGCCTGTAACGGTGGCACACCGGTTGGTAAGAATAGTAATTGAGGTACACAGATTGTATGGTGAACCAAACGTTGCTTTACTTGGTAAACGGTAAACAGTCCAACTTTGTACAGTCTATTACAGAAGTTACAGATGATGCAGTCCCTTGAACACAATGTCCCAAGCAGGCTTACTTCACAATGATGGCAGGTGTAAATCATGCAAGATACTTGGAGGGCAAACAGTTAATGCTTTGCAGTACAATGCTGCTCTATCCCCTCAGCTATTCTAGCTGGCTGGATCCCAAGGCCCGGATGCCTAAGTGCTGGCTTAAATCCTTGGTATAAATTCCTTCCTCCAGTATAGACCCTTGCTCTTCACTTTATAGTGTTTCTGCCCATCAGGTTACTTATCTGTACTTGGTTGTGTTCTCCTCTCTTGGTAGGGAAACTGCAGGTTGCTCCCAGGAGGTGTTCTCCTACTACTGGGGTATCAACTGAGCTAAGCTTAGCCTCAGGAGCTTCAGGCTGACGAGGTAACTCCTCTAGTCCCCTGGAATACACTCGGTCTCCAAGCAGGCTTTACTCCTTCTAGCCTATTGGTACAGCTAGGAACCAGGACTGTCCAGCTGCATGTCAGGAGGAGGCCCTCAGCATATCCTGGGCTGGTGCCTTCTCACTTCTGTCTCCACAGACTATCCTGACTATGACCTGACCCCTCCCTGTCTGGGCCTGGATATTTATACTAGGGGCTCCTTATCTCCCTCTAGTGTCTGGAATGTTAAATTACACCCCACTAGGCCTGATAAACTTATGACAGGGGAAACCATTGCATGTAAAAACACATAGAAAATGCATTAAAGTGCACAGTAAAATGTAACATCACTGTCCCTTGTGAGTAGAAGTAACACGTTACCCAATTGACCCTTGTGTAGTGCCCACTCCTACCTAGTGGGACACTACAGTCCCAGCGCAGCATCACGTTGTTTCAAGTGTGTGTCTGCTCCTTTGTGCAGCCGACCCCCTAATTCATATGCTGCCTCCTGCTGCAACTTTTCCTCCCCCTTAGTCATGCCCCTAAACGCCTCCTGCCTCCTTCCTTGCTAAGAATGCGCCATGCCCGGTGACGTCACCAGACCAGAGGGGCGTGGCTTAGCGTGGTGTGTTGCCAACTAGTTACCACCCCTCCATGCGCTCTGAATAATTACTGAGGCTGATGGTGATGTGACCGGGCTCCTTGCGAATCGGAAGAAGAGGCTTCACTGTGTAATAAGGGACCCGGTACATCACTGACTGTGATAGAAACTGTACTTCAAGCTGAAAATTTGTGAAGTGAAAAAGGGCCATCAGATATGTCTGGTAAGGGAAGGACAGGCATGAATGTAAAATTTTAGGGACCATTGTACACATACACCAATGTCCCCAATCCCGGACAACCCCTCTAAATGATTAAAATACAGATTTTTCTGGATCATCTCCCATAAAACTATCAGTTACTGCTCAGTTACTCCTACTCTCCAACATGCTGCCTTCATCTCAGATACCAAATTCAACATGACAGGTTCCTTTTAATGTGTACCTCAGATTTAATAAAAAAATTAATGGCTTTGCTTCTTTGTACAATCAAAATTGTGAAGAAACAGTTATGTTTAGACTTCCCTAATATTTTTCAGCCATATTATTCCCTGTTTCAGCTGCATAGCGAACATAGTAACATAGTTTAAAAGGCTAAAAAAATACATCTGTCCATCCAGTTCAGCCTGTTATCCTGCAAGTTGATGCATTTATTTCAGAAGCAAGGGGTGTCTCCCTTCTGCCAGCACTATACTACTGTGACATGTTTCCCTCAGTTCCTACTATGTTTGTTTTCACCTCCGAAGCTTATAGAACAGATAAGGAGGGAGAGTTCACACTTAAAGAACGGCAGGAGGCTCCTGTGATGTTCAGAAGCAGTGTAGAAGCAGTTCTATTATCAAGCTCACCATCTCAGCTAGCTCTGACACACCTTCACTTCCTCTCGGATGTCTTCTGAGTTGCTTTTACCAAGGACTAGAGATGAGCGAATCGAAGCTGTCGAAGTGGAATTCGTTTCGAATTTCAGGAAAAATTTGATATGCAACGAATGCGAATTTCCTCGCGCTTCGTGGTAACGAATCACAATTTTCCTAAAATGGAGGCTACACGTGTGAGGACTGAGGACATGGGGCATGGAACTCTGGAAAGGTGGGATAACCCAGATTGACATGCCTGCATGCAGCCAATCAGCAGCCAGCCAGCACTGTGATGTCACAGCCCTATAAATATGGCAGCCATTTTAGATTCTGCCATTTTCCAGCGCTCAGAGTGCAGGGACAGATGTGTGAAGGCGCTGGGGACAGCAATTACAGCAACACTCACATTCATAGCTCCAATTTCTTAACTCATCGCGTTATCTTGAAACAAAAGCCATTGAAAAGCAATTGCTTAACGCATTTAGTTGCATTTAGTTCAGATACCATGTCTCATAAAGCATGAGAGTTACCCTGCCACATCCGTAGGTCCCCTCTGTGAACTTCTCATGCGGTTCCCACCCTTCTCACTTCATGACTAGGCTACTATTTTGGCTTTTGGCTTGACTGACATCATCATTTAGGTGACACTTCTTCTGATCTGTCAGAAGGAAGGAAAAACAAGACGCACAACGGATCCTGTCTGTGTAGCAGCTTTAAGGCCTGTATGGTCCCATCAGTATTGGCTTATGATTTGGTAGCCAAAAGCAGGAGTGATTAGGAAACACAGAAGACATGCAAATAGTCCATTCACGTGTCATCTCTTTTTTAGATCCACTCCGTTTTTTTTTTGCCTTTAGCAATACTGATGGATTACTGACCAAATGCTGGCTGAGTGAAGGCGGATGCTCAACAGACAGGAAAACTTTTTTCTGGGTAATTGTTTTGACGGATTAGAGAATAGAGAAAATTAATCAGTGACGTCAACACAAACTTACTGCTGACGCCCTCTCCACTCTGTCAAGGGGGCTCTACTTGTATAAGCATTTAATAGAACAGGTTCTGTATATATCTATGTGGAATAATTTGATGAGGGTGTAAAAGGAGTGCGCTTCTTCTTGACGCTAACATCTACTGTAAGGCTGAGTTCATACTTGAGTTATTTGGTCAGTTTTGGCCCCGTGACCGCCTCAAATAAGTGAAGTATAGAGGGACGCCTGTCATCTGCATGTCATACAGTATTATTTCACTACCACAGCAGACTCCCTATGCGTGTTACTACAAGCCACAGTGTTCTACACCACTATAAAAGCTCTCTGCAGCCAAGAAATAGCCTTTTTTAACGTAATTCGCAACAAATTTATTCGGATTGAACCACATTTTTCCTGAAAAATTTGGTGAACCGGCAATTCGAATTTCTGAAAAATTCGCTCATCCCTACCAGGGACAGATCTTGCCTGACAACAGACAGTGGACTGAATCTTAGGTGGAAATAAGACACCTGGTGGCCATGACTTTTTGGAATGAAGTGATTTAGAAATCTGCTAGTTACACCATCCTCTATTAAATGAAATAAAATTGTGCGAAAGTACAGTGACTCTTTAATGCCTTTAACCACTGTGACGTACTGGTACGTCACAGTGGTGCAGGGGATGTATGGAGCAGGCCTCTGCAGTGGGCCCGCTCTATACACGACGGGTGCCAGCTGTATAATACAACCGGCACCCGGCCGCACTGAAGAGCGATCGCGCCACCACCATCATTTAACCCCTGATCGGGGCACTTGTGAGTGAAGGCAGAGTGATGCGGCTCCCTCTTCCTTTCCGATTGGAGCCCCCAAAGTGAAATGGTAACATTAAAAAATACATCTTGCCCCACAAAAAATAAACCCAAATTTGGCAATGTGAACAGTAAGATAAAAAAAAAGTTATGGCTACGTGGGAAGAAAAAAAAATATGCAAGACCAAAATGGGCCAGGTAATTAAGATGTTAAGGATGCAGTAACTTTTCCTATATATTTGGCTATAAATCACCTACTATTTTGTATTGACCAGTCCTATGCAAATCTGTATGTATCCATGGTAACAGACTACAAACAAACCCTATAGTCTCTTCCATCTGTCCCCACTTTTTGCTAACATACAGAAAGTGGGGGAGAGTATGCCTGCAAGGTTTGACTACACACAGGATTTACATATAGTCTGTAACCATTGAGACACATAACTATTTTTCACGTTATAAGACGCAACTCCCCCCCCCCCCCCCCCCCAAAGTGGGGGAAAATTTGCCCTGTGTCTTATAAAGCGAATACTAGTGAGTGCTTCCATTATGGAAGTGCTCACTAGTATGAATTAGGTGCCGGGAGCAGGGAGTGAAGCACCGCAAGTGCTTATGGTACTCACCCTCTCTGATCTTCGTTCCTGGGGACGTCGCTTCATAGTAGTGCACGTACTATGACCTGACGCTACACGCAGTCAGGTTGCAGAGCAGCACAGGCCGGGAAGACAGGGGAGCACGACTTCTGACGGAGGTGGAGAGGAGCCGCGGCACAGGACAGGTATGAGGAGGTTTTTATTTTAATTTGATCTGAGGTCTGATGGGGGTCTCAACATTGAGGGCTGATCTGAGGTCTGATGGGGGTCTAACATTGAAGGCTGATCTGAAGTCTGATGGGGGTCTGGCAATGTGGGCTGATCTGAGATCTGATGGGGGTCTGACATTGTGGGCGGATCTGAGGTCTGATGGGGTTCTGACATGGAGAGCTGATGTAATGTCCTGATAAGGGGGTCAGATGTGATGTCCTGATGTGGGGACTAATCTGATGTCCTGATATTTATGGTGGTCTGATCTGATGTCCTTATATTTATGGGGGTCTGATCTAAGGATCTGATATGAGGTCTGATGAAAAATATTTTTTCTTATTTCCCTCCTCTTAAACCTGCATCTTATAAAGCAAAAAATACGGTAACTTTGCATTTGAGCTGTAAATACGTAATTATAGGATAGCATTTTTTTTAAGACAAATTGCAAGGTTGCCGCCTTTTGCACTGGGGCAAAACTTTTTTTTTTTTAGATGCATTGGAGAAATCAACTTAATAATTGTCATTCACAGATTGTATTTCTATTTTAACCAATAATTTGGCTAGAATTTATGGTTTGTAATTTGCCCGAGTAACAATACAGTGGTGCTTGAATGTTTGTGAACACATACGAATTTTCTACTGTATATTGCATTTGAACAAATCAAAGGAATAAAGAATATTAGACTTGGCCATTTATTTATTCAGGAAAATGATCCAATATCACATGTCAGTGAGTGGCAAAACTACGTGAAGCTATAGGATTATCAGATATTTTGAAGGTGAAATTAGATTCAAATATTTTCAATCAACGGGATAACAATCAGGTGTGAATGGGCGACCTTTTTTTTATTTAAAGAACAAGGAGCTATCAAAGTCAGATCTTCTCAAAATGTTTCTGCAAGTGTATCATGGTACAAACAAAAAACATTTCTGAAGACCTCAAATGGAGTAAATTCAAGACCATTATTACCTCTACCAGGAGTGGTTGACCCACAAAAATCATTCCTACAGCAAGTTGTGTAATTGTCTGAGAGAGAACCCAAGGTAACCTCTCAGCAAATAAAAGCCTTTCTCACATTAGCTAATGTTAATGTTCACTTGACCCTCTGCAGTTTGCTAAAGATCACCTGGAGGAAAAAAAAAAAAAAAAAGATCACCTGGAGAAACCAGAAGGCTATTGGAACAATGTATCATGGATAGATGAGACCGAAATACAACTTTTTGGTTTAAGTGAGAAGCATTATGTTAAAAGAAAGGGAAACACTGCACTCAAACAAACATCATCCCATCTATGAAACATGATGGTGGTACTTTCGTGGTTTGGGCCTGGTTTGCCGTATCTTTGGTTTGTACTCTTCAGTCTGAGGTTAAAAGTAATGATGATCGAGCATGCTCGGCCGAACACCATTTCGAGTCTCCGTCCCGCATGTTTCTTGACTACTACACAGCCAATAAACGTGCAGATAAGTATTGCCCTCACTGTAATGCGGTAGTCATGTTGGCTGCTGGCATTGCAGTGATTGGTAGGCCGAAACGTGTCATCGGGTGCTATATAGCACCTGATGATGCATTTTCAGCTCATTCTTAATCAGGGAGAGCTGTGCTGAGGAAGGGACAGACTTTGTAGGGAGTGATTTAAGAATATTTTTACCACCAAAACTTTTCAGAGTCTTTTTAAGGACTATTGTGTGTGGCAGCAGCAATATATATTTTTAGCGCAACCTGTGCTAAATTGCTAAAACTTTACAGACCCAAAAGTCCTTCTAAGGACTAGTGTGTCGCACCAATATCTATTTTTAGTGCATCCTGCGCTAAATAGTGTACAATAGTTAGGTCGCTGCAGACAGCAACAGTAGCTGCGCCACATCTCCAGTGTAAAGTATGCACATCCCCAAAAAATCTGTGACATCCAGTGTACTTTTTCCGTAGACGGTGTCCGCTGCGGACAGTGACATTAGCTGTGCCACATCTCCAGTGGAAAGTGTGCGCATCCCAAAAAATATCTGTGACATACAGTGTACTTTTTCAATAGACAGTGTCCGCTTTGGACAGTGCCACAACCAGTGCCACATCTGCAGTGTAAAGTGTGCGCTGAAAATTTTTCATCTGTGACATACAGTGTCCTTTTTCTGTAGACGGTGTCTGCTGCGGACAGTGACATTAGCTGCGCCACATCTCCTGTGTAAAGTGTGCGCATCCCAAAAATATCTGTGTGTAAATTTTTCCGTAGACAGTGTCCGCTGCGGACAGTGACATTAGCTGCGCCACATCTCCTGTGTAAAGTGTGTGCATCCCAAAAATATCTGACATACAGTGTCCTTTTTCTGTCAATGGTGTCCGCTGCGGACAGTGACATTAGCTGCGCCACATCTCCAGAGTAAAGTGTGCGCATCACAAAAAATATCTGTGACATACAGTGTCCTTTTTCTGTCGATGGTGTCCGCTGAGGACAGTGACATTAGCTGCACCACATCTCCAGTGTAAAGTGTGCACATCCAAAACATCTGACATCCAATGTACTTTTTCTGTAGACGGTATCCGCTGCGGACAGTGACATTAGCTGCGCCACATCAGCAGTGTAAAGTGTTCGCATTCAAAACATATCTGACATCCAATGTACTTTTTCCGTAGACGGTGTCTGCTGCGGACAGTGACATTAGCTGCGCCACATCCCCAGTGTAAAGTGTGCGCATCCAAAACATATCTGACATCCAGCGTACTTTTTCCATAGACGGTGTCCACTTCTGACAGTGACATTACAAGGGCCACATCTGCAGTGCAACATGTGCGCTGAAAACATTTATATGTGACATACAGTGTACTTTTTTGCGTAGACACTGCGGACAGTGACATTACCGGTGGTACCTCTCCTGTGTATAACGTTTCCTCATTCCAAATACCTGTGACATTCCCTGTAATTTTTCATTAGCCGCTGGTGGCAGCATTTACATTACCTGTTGGATATCTCCTGTGTGACGTTTCCACATTCCAAATACCTTTTAAAATGTGTTTGCGCATACACTTCCAAATCCTACGCTACTGTACGCGTAACAAACTTTCAAGCATATATCACATTTAATGAAGAAGGCGCGCAGTAAGGGACGGGCAGTGGCCGTGATGCTGATGGTGCACGCAGAGGCCATGGCCCTGGGTGAGGTGAAACTGTGCCTGCTGCCAGAGCACAAGAAAAACAATCATCCACGATACCTAGCTTCATGTCCCAGTTTTCAGGGGCGGCACAGGACACCACTCTTGAAGCTCTTGAAGTCATACCAGTGTGACCAGGTGGTCAGTTGGATTGCAGCAGATAATGCTTCCAGTCAGTTAAACACCACCCTGTCTTCCACCAAGTCCAGTCTCAGTAGCCAAGAGTCTGCTCAACCCAATCCTCACCCTGATATCCTCCCACCATGGAGAGTCTGGGCAAAAAAGTGATCCCACACTCGGATATTCCAAGGAGCTCTTTTCAGCGCCATTCCTTGATTTGGCCCTCTCGCCAAGCACGTTTGAAGAGGGACAGGTCATGTGCCCTGATTCCCAAACACTTGAGCATCCACAATCACAAGAAGATGACAGTGGGGAATTACTGTTTAATGAGGTGGATGATGATGAGACACAGTTGCCAATAACTTAACGGCAATTACTGTCTCAAGAGGTTAATGAAAAGGATGAGACACAGTTGTCAATCACTGAGGTAGCGGTTAGGTCAACAAGTCAGGAGGATGAGCAGAGTGAGGAAATGGAAGAGGAGGTGGTGGATGATAAAGTCACTGACCCAACCTGGGAAGGTGGAAAGCCAAGCAAGGATAGCAGTACAGAGGGGGTGGGATCTGCTGCACCGCAACAGGCTGGAAGAGGCAGTGGGGTGGCAAAAGGGAGAAGGTGGGCCAAACCAAACAGGCCCGCAACTGTTCTACGGAGCACCCCTTTGCGGAAATCTCCCTTGCCAAGGGGTAGGTGTTCCGCAGTATGGCGCTTTTTTTCAGGAAAATGTGGACGAAAAAAGAATAGTACCGTAGTTTGCAACATGTGCCGTACCAAAATAAGCCGCATCCACTTCCGTGTCCCAGCATCCAAATGTCCTTACCTGAGGCCTTTGAACGCAAGCGCAAATACTCAGCCACCCACCCACAGGCAATAGCACTAAATGCGCAACTTTCCAAATCACTGGCCATGGAAATGTTGCCATTTAGACTTGTGGACACTGAGGCCTTCCGCAGCCTGATGTCGGCGGCCATCCCGTGTTATGCAGTCCCCAGCTGCCACTATTTTTCAAGGTGTGCCGTGCCTTCATTACAACTACATGTGTCCCGTAACATCACACATGCCCTGACTAACGCAGTTACTGGGAAGGTCCACTTAACCACGGACACAAGGACAAGTGCTTTCGGCCAGAGACACTACATTTTCCTGACAGCATACTGGGTGAAAGTTGTGAAGGTCGGACGCAAGTCATACCCTGGGATGGCACAGGTGCTACCGATGCCAAGGAATTTTCCGCGTGCAGCACCAGTCAGTCATCAGTCAGTAGCTGGAAGCAGTGTAGCACACACTGCAGTGGGAAGGCAACAATCCTTCAATGCTGAAGCTTATATGCTTAGGGGACAAACAGCACACTGCCGCAGAGCTGTGGCAGGTGATAAGAGACCAGACTGAGCTGTGGCTCTCGCCACTCAACCGACAACCAGGCATGGCTGTGTCTGATAATGGCGGTAACTTGGTGGCGGCTTTGGAGCTTGGCAAGCTCACACACATCCCATGCCTAGCCCACGTGTTCAACTTAGTGGTTCAGCGGTTTCTCAAAACCTACCCCAATTTGCCTGAGCTACTGGTGAACATGCACTGCGTGTGTGCACATTTCCAAAAGTCATGGAC
Organism: Bufo gargarizans; assembly: GCF_014858855.1. NCBI lineage: Eukaryota > Metazoa > Chordata > Amphibia > Anura > Bufonidae > Bufo > Bufo gargarizans. The sequence continues at coordinate 75,917,267 of NC_058083.1, forward strand.
AGCTTCAGCGGGTCTGTCAACGCTGCAGCAGCGCTTGAAATTGCCAGCTCACCGGCTGTTTTGTGAAGTGAGCATGCGCTGGAACTCTACGTTCCACATGTTGGCCAGGCTTTGTGAGCAGCAGATGGCAGTAGTGGAATACCAGCTGCAACATGGTCGTAGACTTTTCAGTCAGCTTCCACTCTTCACAAGCGAGGAGTGGGCATGGATGTCTGACCTCTGTGAGGTTTTAAGAAACTTTTAGGAATCAACACAGATATTGAGCCGCGATGAAGCTATTATCAGCGTAACCATCCCACTTCAGTGTCTACTCAAACGCTCGCTGCTCACAATTAAGGACAATGCTTTGCATGTGGAAGAGGTGGAAATGGGGAAGACATTACACAGGGTGATAGCTAGACCACCCTCAGTTCGTCTTCTTAGTGTGAATTGGACGATGAAGAGGAGGAGGGTTGTACCCATGGAAGTTTAATTCCACCTGTTCTGCGTGGGTGGGCATAAGAGGAGGAAGAGGATGAGGAGATTGAGAGTGATCCTCTCGATGACGACAGCAAAGTCTTGCCTATTGGTACTCTGGCACACATGGCTGACTTCATGTTAGGTTGCCTTTCCTGCAACCCACGCGTTATACGCATTTTAGACAACACGGATTACTGGTTGTTCACCCTTCTCGACCTCCTCTCTAGTGGAGAGGACGAGCAAAGCGGTGCAATACCAAAAGATCCTTGTTGAAAAATTTCTCCAAAAATGGCAGAGTCTACAGTGGCAGAGTCTGTAGTTCCTTGGCCAACTGAGGAGGGGAGACAAGGAGAACAAACAGCAGTTCCAACAGAGGAGGGCAACACTCTATAAAGTCTGGGACCGTTTTTATGACACCCCGCTAGCACCCTCACCTCACATTTTGAAAGATGGTGAAGGAGTACATAGCGTTTTGTCTGAGCTGGTATTTAATGCTGCTGGTGGCATTATAACAGATAAGCGCATCCGCCTGTCGCATATCTGCCTGTCAACTGAAAATGCTGACAGGTTGACTCAATGAACAAGGCCTTGATTGACCATGACTTCTCGACTCCACCAGAGGAAAGCTGATGAACATAAAGGCACGTTAAATGTGTTGTTTATAATGTACTGAATACACTGTATTCACATGCACCCCTTCCCCCACAAACAAGGGTATATGGTTGAATCTTCCTTTTCTCATCCTCCTTCTCCTCTTCCATCATTTCAACATGCTTATTCATCGCATATAATGCCCATGCATATATTCCCTTCGTATATAATTTTTTTACAGGGTCAGCTCACCAGCATGCCCTCACATATAATGTTTTACAGGGGCAACTCCCTTCTTCAGAGAAGGGGGTGCCTGGTTTAATGCTTGGGTTCTCCCATTGACTCCCATTATACTCGGGTGCTCGGTACAGCACCCGAGCATCCCGATGTGTTCGGCCAGAGCACCCGAGCACTTTGGTACTCGATCAACACTAGTTCTCTGTTTGATATGAAGCATCCCTATAAACAACTACCTCTCCTTCAAAGACCTCAGAGGAGAAGAGCAGAGTGGACAACCGTTGCTTCTTTGAGAGTAAAAGCTGTAGAACAAAAACATGCTAATGTCAGGCTATCCTTATATCATTCTTATGGTACATTTTCTGAACTGGAATGTGATATAACTGCTACTACAAACAGAACTTCCCATGTGCAAGATGATGTTTCTAAGGGAGAGACTGTTTTGCATGAGGTACAGAGAGGTACAAACCAGCCAGGTGCAGTGGATGGAATAACCAAGAAGATAGGGCATCTTCTTGTGGTGATTTAACCATTAGAGGTATCGATTTAGGACAGAATGGAGATATGCTGAAAGAGGTGAGATGTCTTCCAAGTGCTATAGTCAATAGGGATAATAAGCGTATTGCAAATAGTGTTGTATGGATTGGGTTTGGATTGCTGTATCTGAACCCATTTTATTTGTAAACTTCGCTAATAATCTAGTCTCCATCCTAAAACTAAAATGGGCTCCACAGAGGACTTTGCGATCTTGTAGCAAATATCGCAAGACTTGCTTCGTCTCGCATCTATGACACGACACTTTGTTTATTTGCATAAATTACAGTATCAAAATCCAAAGCTGAACAGTGTGGAGATGGCAGTAGCAGCAGCAGCATCAGGATACCACAGAGTGGCAAGGTGGCACAGTGTGGAAATGACAGTAGCAGCAGCAGCATCAGGATACCGCAGAGTGGCAAGGTGACATAGTGTGGAGATGGCAGTGGCAGCAGCAGCATCAAGATACCACAGAGTGGCAAGGTGACATAGTGTAGAGATGGCAGTAGCAGCAGCATCAGGAGGATACAACAGAGTGGCAATGTGACAAAGTGTGGAGATAGCAGTAGCAGCATCATCAGGAGGACACCACAGAGTGGCAAGGTGACATAGTGTGGAGATGGCAGTAGTAGCGGCAGCATCAGGATACCACAGATTGGCAAGGTGACACAGTGTGGAGATATCAGTAGCAGCATCAGGATACCACAAAGTGACATGGTGACATAGTGTTGAGATGGCAGTGGCAGTAGCAGCATCAGGATACCACAGAGTGGCAAGGTGACATAGTGTGGATATGGCAGTATCAGCAGCAGCATCAGGATACCACAGAGTGGTAAGGTAACATAGTGTGAAGATGGCATTAGCAGCAGCAGCATCAGTATGCCACATATAGTAACGCTGCATATGTTGACGTAGGGCTGTGGTGCCAACATTGTCACCCTGGCTACGCTTCACCTTCTGCCCACATATTCTACATATGGCCATGTTAACCTCCTCCGGCGGCTTAAGAAAAAACTGCCACACTGCCGAGTAGATGATTTTCCCCCCAACAGTCCGCACTGACTGACTGCTACCGCTGCTGCTTCCGTGAACCCCTGAACCACTACTTCCCGGGCAGGTAGGCTGCTGCAAAGCAGGTGGTCTACCCTGGGCACGTTTGGCTCCCGACCTCCCACTGCTGCCACCCTGCTGACTACCAGCCATGCTTTCAACACATATAACCGAAAATGTGAACTGAGAATATATTTTTCTTTTTGTACTGAAATAGGCCACTAAACTCTTTAAAGACATATAACCGCCGACCTGAACTGAGAATATATTTTTCTTTTTGTACTGAAATAGGCCACTAAATGCTTTCATCACAAATAACCGCTGAAATTAACTGAGAATATATTTATCTTTTTGTCACCAATTGCATTTAACCCTCAATAGTGTGGTTGGTCAAGCTGTCACACCAAGTGCATTTAACCATCAATAGTGTGGTTATTTTTTGGCCATATCCCAGTCTAATTCTGTCAGTAAACGTATACCTGTCACCCAGCGCCTAAATACTAGGCCTCAAGTTAATATCTAGCTAAATCTGTCGTTACTGGTGTGGCTGGTCAAGTTATTTAGTGTCCGTCAAAGCACAGTTTTTGTTCTGGGTTGAAATACAATTCCCAATTTAGCAATTTCCTAATTTAGTGGTTTCTGCTGTATCAGGCCTACTTAAAATTTATCCCTAAAAGGGTATATCAGATTCAAGGTGCACATAGGGTCATTCTGAATAACTTCACACACACGCTACTGTGCATTTCCAAGTCTAATTCTGTCAGTAAACCTATACCTGTCACCCAGCGCCTAAATACTAGGCCTCAAGTTTATATCCAGCTAAATCTGTCGTTACTGGTGTGGCTGGTCAAGTTATTTAGTGTCCGTCAAAGCCCAGTTTTTGTTCTGGGTTGAAATACAATTCCCAATTTAGCAATTTCCTAATTTAGTGGTTTCTGCTGTATCAGGCCTACTATAAATTTATCCCTAAAAGGGTATATCAGATTCAAGGTGCACATAGGGTCATTCTGAATAACTTCACACACACGTTACTGTGCATTTCCAAGTCTAATTCTGTCAGTAAACCTATACCTGTCACCCAGCGCCTAAATATTAGGCCTCAAGTTTATATCCAGCTAAATCTGTCGTTACTGGTGTGGCTGGTCAAGTTATTTAGTGTCCGTCAAAGCCCAGTTTTTGTTCTGGGTTGAAATACAATTCCCAATTTAGCAATTTCCTAATTTAGTGGTTTCTGCTGTATCAGGCCTACTTTAAATTTATTCCCTAAAAGGGTATATCAGATTCAAGGTGCACATAGGGTCATTCTGAATAACTTCACACACATGCTACTGTGCATTTCCAAGTCTAATTCTGTCAGTAAACCTATACCTGTCACCCAGCGCCTAAAGAATAGGCCTCAAATTTATAGTCAGCTAAATCTGTCGTTACTGGTGTGGCTGGTCAAGTTATTTAGTGTCCGTCAAAGCACAGTTTTTGTTCTGGGTTGAAATACAATTCCCAATTTAGCAATTTCCTAATTTAGTGGTTTCTGCTGTATCAGGCCTACTTTAAATTTATCCCTAAAAGGGTATATCAGATTCAAGGTGCACATAGGGTCATTCTGAATAACTTCACACACACGCTACTGTGCATTTCCAAGTCTAATTCTGTCAGTAAACCTATACCTGTCACCCAGCGCCTAAATACTAGGCCTCAAGTTTATATCCAGCTAAATCTGTCGTTACTGGTGTGGCTGGTCAAGTTATTTAGTGTCCGTCAAAGCACAGTTTTTGTTCTGGGTTGAAATACAATTCCCAATTTAGCAATTTCCTAATTTAGTGGTTTCTGCTGTATCAGATGGCCATGTTAACCTCCTCCGGCGGCTTAAGAAAAAACTGCCACACTGCCGAGTAGATGATTTTCCCCCCAACAGTCCGCACTGACTGACTGCTACCGCTGCTGCTTCCGTGAACCCCTGAACCACTACTTCCCGGGCAGGTAGGCTGCTGCAAAGCAGGTGGTCTACCCTGGGCACGTTTGGCTCCCGACCTCCCACTGCTGCCACCCTGCTGACTACCAGCCATGCTTTCAACACATATAACCGAAAATGTGAACTGAGAATATATTTTTCTTTTTGTACTGAAATAGGCCACTAAACTCTTTAAAGAAATATAACCGCCGACCTGAACTGAGAATATATTTTTCTTTTTGTACTGAAATAGGCCACTAAATGCTTTCATCACAAATAACCGCTGAAATTAACTGAGAATATATTTATCTTTTTGAACTGAAATAGGCCACTAAACGCTTTCAAGACATATAACCGCCAAAGTGCACTGAGAATATATTTTTCTTTCTATACTGAAATAGGCCAATAAACGCTTTTGCCACAAATAACTGCCATACATTTTTCTTTCTGTACTGAAATAGGCCAGTAAACGCTTTCTACACATATAACTGCAGAAGTGAACAGAGAGTGTATTTTACTTTTTGTACTGAAATAGGCCACTAAACCCTTTTGCCACAAATAAATGCACCAGTGAAGTACGCATATTTCTTTCTTTCCATAATGAAATAGGCCACTAAACGCTTTTGCCACAAATAAATGCACCAGTCAACTGCGTATATTTTTTTCTTTCTGTACTGAAATTGGCCACTAAACGCTTTTTCCACAAATAACTGCACCAGTGAAGTGCGCATATTTTTTTTCTTTCTATTTTGAAATAGGCCATTAAATGCTTTTGCCACGAATAAGTGCACCAGTGAAGTGCATATTTTTTTTCTTTCTGTATGCTTTCAACACATAACTGCAGAAGTGAACTAAGAATATATTTTTCTTTTTGTACTGAAATAGGCCAGAAAAAGCTTGTATATATGTGTGTATATATTTTTCTTTCTGTACTGAAATAGGCCAGTAAAAGCTTTCAACACATATAACTGCAGAAGTGAACTGAGAATATTTTTTTCTTTTTTACTGAAATTGGCCAGTAAACGCTTTTAGCAGAAATAAATGCCCCGGTGAAATGCGTATATATTTTTCTTTCTGTACTGAAATAGGCCACTAAACATATAATGGCTATTTGGATCCCCAAATGTTTCCCTGCACTTGTAAATTTTCTTATTTTTTTCACAATGAGGTTTTTCTGGCATTAAGATGCGGTGAAATGATTCCTCCCTTTACTTTCCCTGCACTTGTAAATCGCTTTTCCAGCACTGGTTCTAGCGCCTTCTGATGTCTCTTCCTGCACTAAGATGCTGTGAAATGATTCCTCCCTATCCCTTCCCTGCAATTATAAATCGATTTTTTTCCGGGGGTTTTTAATAGGGATGAGCGAACCCGTACTGTATAGTTCGGGTTCGTACCGAATTTTGGGGTGTCCGTGACACGGACCCGAACCTGGACATTTTCGTAAAAGTCCGGGTTCGGGTTCGGTGTTCGTCGCTTTCTTGGCGCTTTTTGAAAGGCTGCAAAGCAGCCAATCAACAAGCGTCATACTACTTGCCCCAAGAGGCCGTCACAGCCATGCCTACTATTGGCATGGCTGTGATTGGCCAGAGCACCATGTGACCCAGCCTCTATTTAAGCTGGAGTCACGTAGCGCCGCACGTCACTCTGCTCTGATCAGCATAGGGAGAGGTTGCAGCCGCGACGTTAGGGCGAGATTAGGCAGTGATTAACTCCTCCAAAGGACTTCATTCAGAGATCGATCTGCAGCTGTGGATGATTGAACTGCTGCTATTGAATTGCTCACTGTTTTTAGGCTGCCCAGAGCGTTTTTCAGTCACTTTATTCTGGGGTGATCGGCAGCCATTTTGTGTCTTGTGGTGTGCCAGCACAAGCTGCCACCAAGTGCATTTAACCCTCAATGGTGTGGTTGTTTTTTGGCTAAATCCTACAACAGGGTGAAGCTGTCACACCAAGTGCATTTAACCAGCAATAGTCTGTTTATTTTTTGGCCATATACTACATCAGGGGCAAGCTGAGCCTGTCACCAAGTGCATTTAACCCTCAATGGTGTGGTTGTTTTTGGGCTAAATCCTACATCAGGGTGAAGCTGTCACACCAAGTGCATTTAACCAGCAATAGTCTGTTTATTTTTTGGCCATATACTACATCAGGGGCAAGCTGTCACCAAGTGCATTTAACCCTCAATGGTGTGGTTGTTTTTTTGCTAAATCATACATCAGGGTGAAGCTGTCACACCAAGTGCATTTAACCAGCAATAGTCTGTTTATTTTTTGGCCATATACTACATCAGGGGCAAGCTGCGCCTGTCACCAATTGCATTTAACCCTCAATAGTGTGGTTGGTCAAGCTGTCACACAAAGTGCATTTAACCATCAATAGTGTGGTTATTTTTTGGCCATATCCCAGTCTAATTCTGTCAGTAAACGTATACCTGTCACCCAGCGCCTAAATACTAGGCCTCAAGTTAATATCTAGTTAAATCTGTCGTTACTGGTGTGGCTGGTCAAGTTATTTAGTGTCCGTCAAAGCACAGTTTTTGTTCTGGGTTGAAATACAATTCCCAATTTAGCAATTTCCTAATTTAGTGGTTTCTGCTGTATCAGGCCTACTTAAAATTTATCCCTAAAAGGGTATATCAGATTCAAGGTGCACATAGGGTCATTCTGAATAACTTCACACACACGCTACTGTGCATTTCCAAGTCTAATTCTGTCAGTAAACCTATACCTGTCACCTAGCGCCTAAATACTAGGCCTCAAGTTTATATCCAGCTAAATCTGTCGTTACTGGTGTGGCTGGTCAAGTTATTTAGTGTCCGTCAAAGCCCAGTTTTTGTTCTGGGTTGAAATACAATTCCCAATTTAGCAATTTCCTAATTTAGTGGTTTCTGCTGTATCAGGCCTACTATAAATTTATCCCTAAAAGGGTATATCAGATTCAAGGTGCACATAGGGTCATTCTGAATAACTTCACACACACGTTACTGTGCATTTCCAAGTCTAATTCTGTCAGTAAACCTATACCTGTCACCCAGCGCCTAAATACTAGGCCTCAAGTTTATATCCAGCTAAATCTGTCGTTACTGGTGTGGCTGGTCAAGTTATTTAGTGTCCGTCAAAGCACAGTTTTTGTTCTGGGTTGAAATACAATTCCCAATTTAGCAATTTCCTAATTTAGTGGTTTCTGCTGTATCAGGCCTACTTTAAATTTATCCCTAAAAGGGTATATCAGATTCAAGGTGCACATAGGGTCATTCTGAATAACTTCACACACATGCTACTGTGCATTTCCAAGTCTAATTCTGTCAGTAAACCTATACCTGTCACCCAGCGCCTAAAGAATAGGCCTCAAATTTATAGTCAGCTAAATCTGTCGTTACTGGTGTGGCTGGTCAAGTTATTTAGTGTCCGTCAAAGCACAGTTTTTGTTCTGGGTTGAAATACAATTCCCAATTTAGCAATTTCCTAATTTAGTGGTTTCTGCTGTATCAGGCCTACTTTAAATTTATCCCTAAAAGGGTATATCAGATTCAAGGTGCACATAGGGTCATTCTGAATAACTTCACTCACACGCTACTGTGCATTTCCAAGTCTAATTCTGTCAGTAAACCTATACCTGTCACCCAGCGCCTAAATACTAGGCCTCAAGTTTATATCCAGCTAAATCTGTCGTTACTGGTGTGGCTGGTCAAGTTATTTAGTGTCCGTCAAAGCACAGTTTTTGTTCTGGGTTGAAATACAATTCCCAATTTAGCAATTTCCTAATTTAGTGGTTTCTGCTGTATCAGAGCTATTTTAAATCCATCCCTAAAAGGGTATATAAGATTCAAGGTGCACATAGGGTCATTCTAAATAACTTCACACACACACGCTACTGTGCATTTCCAAGTCTAATTCTGTCAGTAAACCTATACCTGTCACCCAGCGCCTAAATAATAGGCCTCAAATTTATAGTCAGCTAAATCTGTCGTTACTGGTGTGGCTGGTCAAGTTATTTAGCGTCCGTCAAAGCACAGTTTTTGTTCTGGGTTGAAATACAATTCCCAATTTAGCAATTTCCTAATTTAGTGGTTTCTGCTGTATCAGAGCTATTTTAAATCTATCCCTAAAAGGGTATATAAGATTCAAGGTGCACATAGGGTCATTCTGAATAACTTCACACACACGCTACTGTGCATTTCCAAGTCTAATTCCGCCGCCAAGGATCGCAGGGCAACATTCTTTGCCTCCTGTTGCCACCTTCTCCTACTCAGCTTCCTCCTCCTCTTCTTCCACCTGCTCATCCAGTCAGCCACACACCTTCACCACCAACTTCAGCACAGCCCGGGGTAAACGTCAGCAGGCCATTCTGAAACTCATATGTTTGGGGGACAGGCCCCACACCGCACAGGAGTTGTGGCGGGGTATAGAACAACAGACCGACGAGTGGTTGCTGCTGGTGATCCTCAAGCCCGGCCTGGTGGTGTGCGATAATGGGCAAAATCTCGTTGCAGCTCTGGGAATAGCCGGTTTGATGCACATCCCTTGCCTGGCGCATGTGCTGAATTTGGTGGTGCAGAAGTTCATTCACAACTACCCCGACATGTCAGAGCTGCTGCATAAAGTGCGGGCCGTCTGTTCGCGCTTCCGGCGTTCACATCCTGCCGCTGCTCGCCTGTCTGCACTACAGCGTAACTTCGGCCTTCCCGCTCACCGCCTCATATGCGACGTGCCCACCAGGTGGAACTCCACCTTGCACATGCTGGACAGACTGTGCGAGCAGCAGCAGGCCATAGTGGAGTTTCAGCTGCAGCACGCACGGGTCAGTCGCACTGCGGAACAGCACCACTTCACCACCAATGACTGGGCCTCCATGCGAGACCTGTGTGCCCTGTTGCGCTGTTTCGAGTACTCCACCAACATGGCCAGTGGCGATGACGCCGTTATCAGCATTACAATACCACTTCTATGTCTCCTTGAGAAAACACTTAGGGCGATGATGGAAGAGGAGGTGGCCCAGGAGGAGGAGGAGGAGGAAGAGGGGTAATTTTTAGCACTTTCAGGCCAGTCTCTTCGAAGTGACTCAGAGGGAGGTTTTTTGCAACAGCAGAGGCCAGGTACAAATGTGGCCAGCCAGGGCCCACTACTGGAGGACGAGGAGGACGAGGATGAGGAGGAGGTGGAGGAGGATGAGGATTAGGCATGGTCACAGCGGGGTGGCACCCAACGCAGCTCGGTCCCATCACTGGTGCGTGGCTGGGGGGAAAGGCAGGATGATGACGATACGCCTCCCACAGAGGACAGCTTGTCCTTACCCCTGGGCAGCCTGGCACACATGAGCGACTACATGCTGCAGTGCCTGCGCAACGACAGCAGAGTTGCCCACATTTTAACGTGTGCGGACTACTGGGTTGCCACCCTGCTGGATCCACGGTACAAAGACAATGTGCCCACCTTACTTCCTGCACTGGAGCGTGATAGGAAGATGCGCGAGTACAAGCGCACGTTGGTAGACGTGCTACTTAGAGCATTCCCAAATGTCACAGGGGAACAAGTGGAAGCCCAAGGCCAAGGCAGAGGAGGAGCAAGAGGTCGCCAAGGCAGCTGTGTCACGGCCAGCTCCTCTGAGGGCAGGGTTAGCATGGCAGAGATGTGGAAAAGTTTTGTCAACACGCCACAGCTAACTGCACCACCACCTGATACGCAACGTGTTAGCAGGAGGCAACATTTCACTAACATGGTGGAACAGTACGTGTGCACACCCCTCCACGTACTGACTGATGGTTCGGCCCCATTCAACTTCTGGGTCTCTAAATTGTCCACGTGGCCAGAGCTAGCCTTTTATGCCTTGGAGGTGCTGGCCTGCCCGGCGGCCAGCGTTTTGTCTGAACGTGTATTCAGCACGGCAGGGGGCGTCATTACAGACAAACGCAGCCGCCTGTCGACAGCCAATGTGGACAAGCTGACGTTCATAAAAATGAACCAGGCATGGATCCCACAGGACCTGTCCATCCCTTGTGCAGATTAGACATTAACTACCTCCCCTTAACCATATATTATTGTACTCCAGGGCACTTCCTCATTCAATCCTATTTTTATTTTCATTTTACCATTATATTGCGAGGCTACCCAAAGTTAAATGAACCTCTCCTCTGTCTGGGTGCCGGGGCCTAAATATATGCCAATGGACTGTTCCAATGTTGGGTGACGTGAAGCCTGATTCTCTGCTATGACATGCAGACTAATTCTCTGCTGACATGAAGCCAGATTCTCTGTTACGGGACCTCTCTCCTCTGCCTGGGTGCTGGGCCTAAATATATGACAATAGACTGTTACAGTGGTGGCTGACTTGAAGCCTGATTCTCTGCTATGACATGCAGACTGATTCTCTGCTGACATGAAGCCAGATTCTCTGTTACGGGACCTCTCTCCTCTGCCTGGGTGCTGGGCCTAAATATATGCCAATGGGCTGTTGCAGTGATGGCTGACGTGAAGCCTGATTCTCTGCTATGACATACAGACTAATTCTCTGCTGACATGAAGACAGATTCTCAGTTACGGGACCTCTCTCCTCTGCCTGGGTGCTGGGCCTAAATATATGCCAATGGACTGTTCCAATGTTGGGTGACGTGAAGCCTGATTCTCTGCTATGACATACAGACTAATTCTCTGCTGACATGAAGACAGATTCTCAGTTACGGGACCTCTCTCCTCTGCCTGGGTGCTGGGCCTAAATATATGCCAATGGACTGTTCCAATGTTGGGTGACGTGAAGCCTGATTCTCTGCTATGACATGCAGACTGATTCTCTGCTGACATAAAGCCAGATTCTCTGTTACGGGACCTCTCTCTTCTGCCTGGGTGCTGGGCCTAAATATATGCCAATGGACTGTTGCAGTGGTGGCTGACGTGAAGCATGATTCTCTGCTATGACATGCAGACTGATTCTCTGCTGACATGAAGCCAGATTCTCTGTTACGGGACCTCTCTCCCCTGTCTGGGTGCTGGGCCTAAATATCTGACAATGGACTGTTGCAGTGGTGGCTGACGTGAAGCCTGATTCTCTGCTATGACATGCAGACTGATTCTCTGCTGACATGAAGCCAGATTCTCTGTTACGGGACCTCTCTCCTCTGCCTGGGTGCTGGGCCTAAATATATGACAATGGACTGTTGCAGTGGTGGCTGACGTGAAGCCTGATTCTCTGCTATGACATGCAGACTGATTCTCTGCTGACATGAAGGCAGATTCTCTGTTACGGGACCTCTCTCCTCTGCCTGGGTGCCGGGGCCTAAATATCTGAGAATGGACTGTTCCAGTGGTGGGTGACGTGAAGCCAGATTCTCTGCTATGGGACCTCTCTCCAATTGATATTGGTTAATTTGTATTTATTTTATTTTTATTTTTATTCATTTCCTTATCCACATTTGTTTGCAGGGGATTTACCTACATGTTGCTGCCTTTTGCAGCCCTCTAGCCTTTTCCTGGGCTGTTTTACAGCCTTTTTAGTGCCGAAAAGTTCGGGTCCCCATTGACTTCAATGGGGTTCGGGTTTGGGACAAAGTTCGGATCGGGTTCGGATCCCGAACCCGAACATTTCCGGGAAGTTCGGCCGAACTTCTCGAACCCGAACATTCAGGTGTCCGCTCAACTCTAGTTTTTAACAATGAGGTTTTTCCTGTTGCTGTCCCTAGCGCCTTCTCACGTCTATCCCTGCATTCTGAACGCTGTAAAATATCTGACTCTAAGATGGCCACCATATTGATAGGTCTGTGACATCACACGGCTATCTGGGTGCTCATTGGCTGTATGCATGGCATTATGAGTCAACCTGCCTTCCCTGAGTTCCTTGCCCCATGTCCTCACACGTGTAGCCACCATTGTAGCTGCCATTTTAGGAAAAATTGTGATTCGTTACCACGAAGCGTGAGGAAATTCGCATTCGTTGCGAATAAAATTTTCCAGAAATTTGGATCAAATTCACTTTGTCTGATTTGATTCGCTCATCTCTAATTACCAGCAACAACACTGAAAGCAAGTGAAACCAAAGAGGCTGTCAGATCACATCACATGCAGCCAGTCTCTTAGATCTTCTGACACCTGTCACGTTAGAGACCGTGACAATAAGTATTTAAACTAGATGAAGGGGACAGAAGTTTAGTAGGTCAGGATGGTTTCTGTCCCTGGACAGTTAGGATAAAGCAGTGTGTTTGCATTAATAGACATTTTGTCCAGTAGATGCAGATAATGTTCAGAATAATATAGAGCCGAACAGTAATCTTCTTCATACAATGTGTACTAATGCTCGTAGTTTAGGAAACAACCTCTGTGAGCTAATGGCGATCATATCTAGGGATAATCTTGATCAAGTTGCAATAACTATGACATGGTTTAAGGATTGTAATGACTGGGAAATAGTCATACCTGGATACATGCTGTACAGTAAACACTCAGAAGACAGAAGAAGTGGTGGAGTAGCCATTTATGTCAAGGATAATCTTCAATCTAATGTAATTCAGAGTACATACACAGAGCTTGATACTCTATGGATTTGTATGCAGACAAAGGAGGGAAGTGCTATTAGAATTGGTGTGCTATATAGGCCTACAGGACAAACTCAAGATGATAATATGCAGTTGGTTGAGGAAATTTCTCAAATTGCATTAAAGGCAGATATTGTAGTTATGGGTTCAACATGTCTGATGTACATTAGACTGGAATACTTCTAGCGCTCCTACATGAAGGAGCAGAAATCTAATGAATGCACTTACAGGAGCAACTTTAAAGTAGCTTGTCACATCACAAACTAGAGGAGAGAACATTATAGATTTAGTATTCACCAATGGGGATCTGGTGTCCGAGGTTAACGTGAAAGAAAATCTGGGTTCCAGTGATCACCAAATTTATGGTTTGCTATTAAGAAATGGATGCAAATGAGCTCTTAACAAGCTCTACCTCTAATGCCACCAGATCTAAGGAAGCTATCCTATAAGTCAATGTTTGACTTATATATTGACTCAGATATTAAATAAGCCAGCACCTCATCTGCAGACAGCTGTTTTGGGGTGATTGCCCCTCATAAGTGCAGAGCAGAGAGTACTGGCTTAACTGAGTGAGAGGCCTAAGTCAGGATTTGCGGGTCTTAGCTCTCTTTCGTGAGAGATCGCCTTAGTCGGCGTGAGAACACTTACCATACATGCTCCTCGGGAATTCTGGGAATACTGGGCATGTTAAGAGCTCATTTTAATCCTATTCTTCAAGGATTCCAGAGGAGCATGTATGGCCTATAGCAGTAATGGCGAACCTTTTAGAGACTGAGTGCCCAAACTGCAACCCAAAACCCACTTATTTATCGCAAAGTGGCAACACGACAAATTAGGGCTCTTTCACACTTGCGTTCTTTTCTTCCGGCATAGAGTTCCGTCGTCGGGGCTCTATGCCGTAAGAATCCTGATCAGTTTTATCCTAATGCATTCTGAATGGAGAGAAATCCGTTCAGGATGCATCCGGATGTCTTCAGTTCCGGAATGGAACGTTTTTTGGCCGGGAAAATACTGCAGCATGCTGCGCTTTTTGCTCCGGCCCAAAATCCTGAAGACTTGCCGCAAGGCCGGATCCGGAATTAATGCCCATTGAAAGGCATTGATCCGGATCCGGCCTTAAGCTAAACGTCGTTTCGGCGCATTGCCGGATCCGACGTTTAGCTTTTTCTGAATGGTTACCATGGCTGCCGGGACGCTAAAGTCCTGGCAGCCATGGTAAAGTGTAGTGGGGAGCAGGGGAGCAGTATACTTACCATCCGTGCGGCTCCCGGGGCGCTCCAGAGTGACGTCAGGGCGCCCCACGCGCATGGATGATGTGATCGCATGGCACGTCATCCATGCGCATGGGGCGCTCTGACGTCATTCTGGAGCGCCCCGGGAGCCGCACGGACTGTAAGTATACCGCTCCCCCGCTCCCCGCTCCTACTATGGCAACCAGGACTTTAATAGCGTCCTGCTGCCATAGTAACACTGAACGCATTTTGAAGACGGATCCGTCTTCAAATGCTTTCAGTACACTTGCGTTTTTCCGGATCCGGCGTGTAATTCCGGCAAGTGGAGTACACGCCGGATCCGGACAATGCAAGTGTGAAAGAGGCCTAAACCTGAATACTACAGTCCAATATAGTATATCTTCCATGTACTTTATCATTTACCTATAATAGTCTGCCTATATTCAGTGCGCTGCCTGAGCTGTTCATAGTGCGTCCTGCGCTAATGAATGGCAGGGAAAGTTTAAGGCATATTGGTTAGCCATATACTTTTTCCATGGTGCGGGTGCCCACAGAGAGGGCTCTGAGTGCCGCTTCTGGCACCCATGCCATAGGTTCGCCACCACAGGCCTATAGTCTCCTCACTCCGATTAAGGCACTCTCTCCCAAAGGAGAGAGAGTACCCACCCAAAACCTGGTTTACTATTAAAACAGACTGGGAGCAATCCTACACTACACAACTAAGTATTAGACTTTAAAAAGACTACCTTCAAGAAAATTAGGAAATGTTTAACCCCTTCAGTACCTAGCCATTTTTCTCTTTGAAGGGGTTGTCTAATTTCAGCAAATAGCATTTATTATGTAGAGAAAGTTAATACAAGCCATTTACTAATGTATTGTTATTGTCCATATTGCCTCCTTTGCTGGCTTGGTTAATTTTTCCATCAAATTATACACTGCTCATTTCCACGGTTACGACCACCTTGCAATCCATCAGTGGTGGTCGTGCTTGCACACTGTAGAAAAGAGCACTAGCCTATGCGCTGCCATGGTCCTGGCCACCAGAGAGGCTGGTGACTTTTTCCTATGGTGTGCAAGCACAGCCATCACTTATGGATTGCAGTATACCATAGAAATGAGCAGTATATAATGTGATGGAAAAAATAAATCCAACCAGCAAAGGAAGTAATATGGTTAATAACAATACATTAGTAAGTGCCTTGTATTAACTTACTCTACATGATTAATGCCATTTGCTGAATTGAGACAACCCCTCTAAGGACCAGGCCAAATTTTGGAAATCTGACATGTGACACTTTATGTGGTAATAATTTTGGAACGCTTTTAATTATCCAAGCCATTCTGAGATTGTGTATTTGTGAAACATTTTACTTCATGATAGTGGTAAATTTGAGTCAATATAAATCACCTTTAAAAAGAAAAAAAATCCTATATTTACAGAAAAGTTGGAAAATGCACAATTTTAAAAATGTAAATTTTTCAGCTTTTAACTTGTTTGGGACACATGACGTACCAGTACGGCATGATGTCCCGGTACTTAAGGACACATGACGTACCGGTACGTCATGTGTAGTTCCAATCACCACAGTGGGACAAAAAAGAAAGTAAAAAAAAAAAATTGAAAAATTAAGTTTCCCCCCAAAAAATTAAAAGTTTTAAGTAAAAATAAACAAAAACATAATTTTCCCCAAATAAAGTTAATTTCTTTTTAACATATTAGGTATCGCCGCGTCCGTATCGACCGGCTCTATAAACATATCACATGACCTAACCCCTCAGATGAACACCGTAAAAAATAAAAAATAAAAACTGTGCAAAATAAACAATTTTTTTGTCACCTTACATCACAAAAAGTACAACAGCACGCGATCAAAAAGGCGTATGCCCACCAAAATAGTACCAATCTAATCATCACCTCATCCCACAAAAAATGAGCCCCTAGCTAAGACAATCGCCCAAAAAATAAAAAAAACTATGGCTCAGAATACGGAGACACTAAAACATCATTTTTTTTGTTTTAAAAAAAGCTGTTATTGTGTAAAAAGGATACATATTAGGTATCGCCGCGTCCGTAATAGCCTGCTCTATAAAAATTTCACATGACCTAACCCCTCAGGTGAACACCATAAAAAATAAAAACGGTGTAAAAAAAGTCATTTTTTGTCACCTTACATCAAAATAGTGCCAATCAAATCGTCATCTAATCCTGCAAGAAATGAGACCCTACTTAAGATAATCACCCAAAAACTGAAAAAAACGATGGCTCTCAGAATATGGAGACACTAAAACATGATTTTTTTTGGTTTCAAAAATGAAATAATTGTGTAAAACTTACATAAATAAAAAAAGTATACATATTAGGTATCACCGCGTCAGTAATAACCTACTCTATAAAAATATCACATGACATAACCCCTCAGGTGAATAGGTAAAGAAAAAAAAAACTGTGCAATAAATGGCATTTTTTGTCACCTTACATCACAAAAAGTGTAATAGATAGCGATCAAAAAGTCATACGCACCCCAAAATAGTGCCAATCAAACCATCATCTCATCCCGCAAAAATCATACCATACCCAAGATAATCGCCCAAAAACTGAAAAAACGATGGATATCAGACTATGGAGACACTAAAACATGATTTTTTTGTTTTCACAAATGAAATCATTGTGTAAAACTTACATAAATAAAAAAAATAGTATACATATT
This sequence comes from Bufo gargarizans, assembly GCF_014858855.1. Classification (NCBI taxonomy): domain Eukaryota; kingdom Metazoa; phylum Chordata; class Amphibia; order Anura; family Bufonidae; genus Bufo; species Bufo gargarizans. The sequence goes on from NC_058083.1 coordinate 75,934,547, forward strand.
AGGTATCGCCGCATCTGTGACAACCTGGTCTATAAAAATACCACATGATCTAACCTGTCAGATAAATGTTGTAAATAACAAAAAAAAGGTGCCAAAACAGCTATTTCTTGTTACCTTGCCTCACAAAAAGTGTAATATAGAGCAACCAAAAATCATATGTACCCTAAAATAGTATCAACAAAACTGCCACCCTATCCAGTTTCTAAAATGGGGTAACTTTTTGGGAGTTTCTACTCTAGGGGTGCATCAGGGAGGCTTCAAATGGGACATGGTGTCAAAAAACCAGTCCAGCTAAATCTGCCTTCCAAAAAACCTATGGCATTCCTTTCCTTCTGCGCCCTGCCATGTGCCTGTACAGCAGTTTACGACCACATATGGGGTGTTTCTGTAAACTACACCTAAAGGGTTACCAAAGTTTGTAAAATCAGTTTTTAATACCTTGAGGGGTGCAGTTTCTAGAATGGGGTCATTTTTCGGTGGTTTCTATTATGTAAGCCTCACAAAGTGACTTCAGACCTGAACTTCTAAGCCTTGTAACGTGCCCCCAAAATGAAATGTCATTCCCAAAATGATCCTAAGGCCTCATGCACACGACTGTGGAACCAGGTGACAACGAGATTGAGGACGTATGCCATTCAGTGCACAAGCAGTGCAAAAAAAAAAAGCTCTTCCCTTTATCAGTAACCTTGATCCCTATCTCCAGTTGGCAAGGAGACAGCCATTGTTTGACTTCTTTATTGATGACACCGAGCAACTCCTCCCCGAGAGGGCTCCAATTGCTCAGGCTGACTAGGTGCAGAACCGCATGACAACACCTAGCTTTGCAAAGGTAATATGCTGGAGAGACACTGTGAACTGTGGCTAGAAAGGAGGGTGAGGATAAGGTGGAGGATTAAGAGGCAGGGGAGAACATTGGTGCAGAAATCCCAGCATTACAATGCTAAGGCAGCATTGCCATCACCTGGCCAGGTTGCTGGTGTGCCTGGCCCAGAACCACATTTACCCAGTGGGCTGTGAATGACATACAGTATATTTTCCTTGGTCATAGTTACAACTCTATATGTCAGCACTGGCATGAACTCTACTGGACACTGAGAGGCCCAAGGATTGGCCCACCTTCTGCTTAACATATGTGTGCAGGGCTGGTACAGCTTTTTTGGAAACTAATGTTGGCTCGGGACTCTCCACATTGATTCGGCACAAGCCATTAGTTCTCTGTGATGTGCAGAGTCAACTACATGGAAAGGGAGGGACCGTAGTACCAGCAACTTGGACAGGTGCATGTTCAGCTTCTGCACCATTGGATGAGTGTACGTATACTGTTGTCTTTTTGCAATCGCAGCAGTAGTCAATTGCTGCCAAAACAAGTGATGATGAGGAGGAGGAGCATCAGGAGCAATAGACGACATTGAACTAGATGGAAAGGAACATCAGCTTCATTCTGCTGACGTTGCTGAGTCCTGACTGCTTGAGTGTCACGGTACCTTCTGTGACAGATGTTAGAAAATTTGAGACTGACTGCACGTGAGGTTAACTGACAGTCTCTTGATTCTAAGTGTTTTTGTTTGGTAATTGAAGGCAAATGTGACTCCATGTTGTCTTCCCTATGATGTACAGAATTGTTATAATATCTCACCTACGCACTTCACATCCTCCCCCACTGTGAGTTAGGTTCACTTATCTGTCTTAGGACAGATTCTGGGAATCTCCCAGAATTAGAACCAATGTTCTAATTCACTCAGGGTCATTCGGCACAACTGCGTACGTTCTTATATGTGACGTATTACATACCCATAAAGGGGATGTTCCAGTGGTATCTGTATGGGCGTCAATGTTTATCATTTATGATTGGTTTAACGCTGTTGTTGTACAAACTTTTCTGCTGCCTATATGAGGCCAAGCAATAGCATAATAAAATTAGAGTGTTTCTCAGTGATGTGTGTGTCTATTATTGCCAACTGAGAAACATCTCTCCTGACGTCAGTGTCTCAAACCAAGGTTGTCGTAGAGGTCCAGAAAGGTCCAAATCCTTTCAGTTTGGGGGCTACGTCCGGGTTAGAGAAGGCCATCCTCGTGTCCGGTAAGAGAGACATCGCTTTTGTCCACTGCCCGGTCCGAGGGCACTGGCCACATCTCTACCCGTGAGTTTTTTTTTTAAATGTATCCGGGATACATTGTTAAGCCTTAAAAATAAACTCCGGGAGTTTATAATGAGTACTTGGAGTACTTTCATGAATAAGGCCGGCACTTGGAGTGCCACGCACGGAAAAAAATCTCCGGGAGATTTGTTTTGTGTCAGGGACACATCATAGGATCACATGATCCATTCCGTAAGTTGTGTGTCAGGGACACACTATAGATTCTCCGGGAGAATCTATTTACTTTATCTGTCGACAGAGAATTTTTTTTGTACCAGAAGTACATGTAAGAGAACAGTCTCCGGGAGACTGACCAACCTTGGTTTGACGCATACCTATATTTAGAGTATAAGATACATAGAGTGTTAAGATTAATCTGTTTGTGTGAGAGCTATTGTTCTGGTGGTAAGTGTAAGAATATATCTCACTGTAATATTATCACTCTGTCATTTGATGCATTTTTCTTACTGTGGGTGGAGGAAAATCTAAGCGCGAGTTTCCCCCTCCCAACCAGGGACTGCAAGGCTGCAAATAGTGACAGTCTCCTTCCTAATCTCATGTTGATTGTAAAGCAGCGTGTTTTCTCATGGACCTCAGACAAAATACAAGACTTTGAGTAACAGTTATATGAGAAGGAGGTAGTGGGATGCTTTGAGATCAGGAAGATTCAGACCCCCACACATAGTTACAAAAGTTTAGGAGCAAAACCGTGAGTAAACAGAGACAGCCGACATATCTATCAGTTGCTCTCAGCCATTTACTGCAGATGCTGTCTGTTTCAGCGTGATAGACTTGAAAAATGCTTTCTTCTCTATTCCGGTTGAGAAGGAGACCAGACTAATTTTGTTTTTTCCTTTGAGGGACGTAAACTCACCTTGTGCAGGATGCACCAGGGATATGCTGATTCACCTGTAGTGTACAGCATTGTCCTCCAAGTCAGTTTAAAACACTGGCACCCCCCCAGGGTTCTGTGTTCTTGCAATATGTGGATTATTTGTTATTTGTGCAGTATGTCAGAGGAGGCCAATGTAACAGATGGTTTATCTTTGTTGAAATGGTTGTCTGAATGTGGACACAAGGTGTCATGCAAGAAAATGCAATGATGTAAAAAGCAAGTTGAATACTTGGGCTTTGTTCTCACAAAGGGAGAAAGGAGAATCAGCACAGAAAGAGTCCAGTCTGGTAGCGGGCCTGGTCACCCCGCACACCAAGAAAGAAATGTTATCTTTCCTTGGTATGATAAACTACTGCAGACAATGGATTCCTGATTGCTCCTGAGGAAATGTTTAATGTATTTGATTATTTGAAATGTTCTTTAATGACAAGTCCAGGTTTGGGCCTCCCTGACTACAAACTCATGTTCCACGTATATGCTCGACAAAATTGTAAAACCATGGCGGGTGTGCTGACATAGTATCACGGAGGCAAGTTACGTCCTTGTGCTTTTTTCTCAAAGGTGGTTCTGGCATCCGTCCAAGGAATGCCGGCCTGTCTGAGATCTCTTGCAGCCTGTGCTATGATTGCTGAGCTTGCAACGCCACTCACAATAGGACATGAGACTATCCTGTACACCACACATGTAGTAGGCCTTCTTAAAGGCATGCACACACAGCACATGTCTGCACAAAGACTATCTGGATGGGAGATTCTACTCCTCAGCAATCCCTCCCTCCAAATATGCAACACACACCTTAGGTCCAGCACCTATCTTGAATGCCCTATTAGGACTTAAAGGACCTGAGGATCACTTGACAGAGGCACATGATTGTATACACGCCATACAACATGACACAGATATTGTCCTGGGAGCCAGACCCATCACATAACAATCTTCACAAGTGGCAGAATTAATTGCACTCACGAGAGCATGCATACTACATGAAGGCAAGCCAGTCACCATTTACACTGACAGCAGGTACACACATGAAGTGGTCTGGGACCACGGGGTCATTTGGCAAAGGAGATTATTCATTGCAGCTGATGGTAAGCACATCTCACATTCACAACTTGTCATACAACTTTTAGAAGCCATAAGATCTCCCTGACAGATTGCAATTGTCCACTGCAGGGCGCATACTGGTGGTAAAGATCATGTGTCCCAAGGCAATGCCCTGGCAGATGCAGAGGCCAAGAAGGCTGCACTGATGGCCCGGCCACATTGCAGATGGTGAAATTAGTACCTCCTTCACTTGAGTTAACTCAGATGCTTGTGGATCTCCAGTCCTCAGCTACTGACGATGAAATGGCCAATTGGTGTTATCCAATCTTGCAGAAGAATCCTAGGACAGGATTATTCTGCAAAGAGGGGGAAACATGCATATAACAGCATAGCTCCGCTCTGTTCATTGCACATTTTCATGGAGTAGGACACAACAGCATTCAAACAACACACATGCTGCTAGCGCAGAATTTCTATATTACAGGCATTAAACAGTTAGTGTCAGATTATGTGGGAAGGTGTATTACATGTTTGAGGAACAACCCAAACACCATTGTAACCAGATTGATTAAAACCCTAAGTGAAATTGAGGAAAAAGTTGCTTGTAAATCTCCTTGTCTTCCACAGGAACCAACTCACCCATTCCAAGTGGGAGATATCGTGATTATAAAGAAAGGAAAATTCGCAGGAGACTTCCCCTACGGACCACCGACTACAGTGGTAGCCGCAACCCGCACAGCAGTACTCACGGAAGAAGCACCTACTTGGATCCACGCCACCAGAGTGAAACTGGTAAAGGAGGCACCCCAAAAGGAGGTGATAACGGGGACAGACAGTCCTGACCTCGAAGAAGGACAAAGTAAGGTAGTAACGGGAGCAGACAGCTCTGACCTCGAAAAAGGACAAAGTGAGGCACTAACGGGAGCAGACAGCTCTGACCTCGAAAAAGGACAAAGTGAGGTGCTAACGGGAGCAGACAGCTCTGACCTCCACCAGGATGCACTCCCTCAATTCTGGAAGATGGCACAGATGGTCCACTTGGACTGTGGGATTACTGACGATCCTAATGACTCTGCCGGAGGATAACAAAGATGAAGTTGCTATAACTCAGAAAGGTGGAATCACTACCTTCTGGTACAATTCCTCCAGTACTCACGTTGCAACTTACTCCTTCTGTTTATGCAGCATAATGAAGTGCAGTCCTTCCACGAGATACTGCAACCACTATAAGAATGGACATACCCTCAGAAACAAACAAACCCCCTCAAACCTTGTATCTTAACTTTTAACAATATGAGAACAATATCTGACCCAACATATGAAGAGGCTCTTGCAGCAGAAACTGGGTTCTCTGATGCCAACCTATGGTTAGAATGGATGAAGTACAGCGCTGCTTCAGTAAATAAAAGTAATTGTTATGTATGTGGGACAGCTAAGCCTCCCCTAGGTACTGTGCCCTTATTATTGCCCTCTAGTGTTGAGGAATGTTGTTTGCAATTATTCTCAAATTTATCTAGTAACCAGTCTGCATGTGAAGAATGGAAGCAAAAATACCCACTCCTCATAAAAGCTCTCCACCCTGGTGCAGGTATACATATCTATACTGGTAACTATACCTGCCACAGAGGGGGAGATCAAGGAAGATCACTGAAGGATACTGTGCAACTTACAGTGAAACAGATACCTCCCTCACACAGAATCAAGTATACTCGATTGGAGATGTATATTGGATCTGTGGGGATGGAAAGATAAGATCTAGACTAGAGGGTTCCTGGAAAGGTGAATGTGCCCTTGCTAAAGCCATCATGAACATACACATCTTCACTGAAAATGAAAAAGACACCAACACACATATACGCAACCGTCGCGCCCTCCCAAAAGGTAGCATCGACCCACACGTATATATTGATACAATCGGGGTCCCAAGAGGGGTCCCCGGTGAATTCAAGGCCAGAGGTCAGGTGGCAGCAGGATTTGAATCCATAATTCCCCACATAATAATCAACAAAAATGTAGACTGGATCAACTATATCTACTATAATCAACAAAGGTTTGTAAACTACACCAGGGATGCGTTACAGGGTGTAGCAGAACAGTCACAGGCAGATTCCATTATGACAATTCAAAACTGCATGGTGCTCGATATGATGCTTGCAGAAAGAGGTGGTGTCTGTAAGGTAATGACAGACCCCTCATCCTGCTGCACGTTCATACCCAACAACACCGGCCCTAATGGTAAGGTCACACTGGCAATAAAGAAACTCGAGGATTTATCAATCGAGCTCAAAAGAAACTCAGGTATCGATAACCCATGGGATCAGTATTTTGGCTGGTTCACTACCTGGAAACAGGCACTTGTACAGTTGGGAATCATTATCCTGATAATTATTATAGTAATAGCAATAGTTGCATCATACCATGTGTACGGAAACTGATAATGAAAGGAGTATCAAATATGTCATTTTATGAGACTCTGCTGCCTAATCCTGAAGACAACTCACATGAAGGATATAGAACATATCTGGTGGTATACAGGGAAAAGGGCAAGGGTAAGAACCATATTATCTAAGAAATTTGGTTCTAAAGAGGGGATTGAAGGCAAATGTGACTCCATGTTGTCTTCCCTATGATGTACAGAATTGTTATAATATCTCACCTACGCACTTCACATCCTCCCCCACTGTGAGTTAGGTTCACTTATCTGTCTTAGGACAGATTCTGGGAATCTCCCAGAATTAGAACCAATGTTCTAATTCACTCAGGGTCATTCGGCACAACTGCGTACGTTCTTATATGTGACGTATTACATACCCATAAAAGGGATGTTCCAGTGGTATCTGTATGGGCGTCAATGTTTATCATTTATGATTGGTTTAACGCTGTTGTTGTACAAACTTTTCTGCTGCCTATATGAGGCCAAGCAATAGCATAATAAAATTAGAGTGTTTCTCAGTGATGTGTGTGTCTATTATTGCCAACTGAGAAACATCTCTCCTGACGTCAGTGTCTCAAACCAAGGTTGTCCTAGAGGTCCAGAAAGGTCCAAATCGGGGGGCGGAGCCTAGCCGCAGAGCCGGATGCACGCACGAGTGTGAGCTCTGCTGAGGATCGCCGGTGAACAGGCCTTTAAGCTTATCTGTATCGCACCAGCATGGGTAAAACCACCAGAGATAAAGCGAAGGAGACCCCTGGTAACGGTAAATCGCTATCAGGCCAGGGAGATCTGGACCGCTTTGTGAAGAAAACGGCCCCCCAGAGTCTGAAGCGCTTCAGCAAAATGGCGCCGAGAGCAGAGCCACTTGAATCCTCTGGCTCAGAGGACGATGCAGACAGTGTTGCTGCAGCGCCTGAGGTGACTGAAGACATGCCGGTCTCAAGAGCTTTTATGAGACAGCTGCTGTCAGAGGCTTTGAACCCCCTGATTACGGAGCTGAAGGAATTCAAGCAGGACCTTAAGCAGCAGAGTGACAGGGTGGAAGCTATAGAAAATGCCCAAGCCAGCATTGTGGACTTCAACACAGCGGTCTCACATTCTATGGACCATGCTCAGGCTCACCTGAACTCGCTTTACAGCCAGTTGGAAGACCAAGACAACCGGGGCAGACGCAACAATCTGAGACTCAGAGGTTTCCCGGAGTCTATACAGACTGAAGCCATCATACCCACGTTAGTGGAGTTTTTCAAAGGACTACTACAAGAAGGAAGCAGCATGGACTTTACTTTGGAGAGAGCGCACAGGGCTCTACGGCCCCAGCCGGGTCCGGCTGACCCCCCGAGGGACATTATATGTAAGCTGCTCAGTTTTCAAACAAAAGAAAGTGTTCTCAAAGCTGCCAGAGTTATGCCCCACGTTTCGTTTGAGGGCTCAGCCATCTCAATTTATCAAGATCTTTCGCCAGTAACTTTGAGAAAGAGGAGAGCGCTCAAACCCCTGCTGGACATTTTGAGAGAGCGTAAGTTAATCTACCGCTGGCTATATCCTTTTGGCTTGCTAGTGAACTTCCCGGATCGGAAGATTACAGTTAGGTCACCCGCTGATCTTGGAAGGATTTATGATAAGCTGGACATAGATGACCTTCAGATTGAAGACTGGAACCCGGTCCAGGAGCTTACCCAGCTTCCTATGCTGCCACTGATTGCCCCCTGGACCCCGGTGGGTCAAGGACGCTCTCAAAAGCAAAGGAAAAGATTGGAGAAGCATCGATCCTGCAGTCCGGCGCTTGAGAAAGTCTGAGTACACTTTGTATTTATGTATACATATTTCTTATATGTGCCTTATTCTGCTATATGATCTGGTGTAATGCTCATGTGACATTAGCTGCCTGTTCACCCTCCTAGGTCCTCTAGGTGGCAGTCTACGTCCACGCTTCCACACTGTTTTGTGTGGTACATCTAATGTTCCTTAGTTATGTTCCTGTTTTTTCCTTCTTGTTTTTTATGTTGCCCCATGTCGTCTTCTGTAGGTCATGTGTCTTCTTTGCTAAGGTCTATACTTTTTCACTATGGCTGATCTAAAGATATTATCTTTTAACGTTAATGGCATGAACACTCCTCAGAAAAGGAGCCAAATATATCACCTGCTTCGTAAGGAAAGAGCTGATTTGGCCCTTTTGCAGGAGACACATTTTAGGCACCTGCATATACCCAAAACGATAAATAAGAGCTTTCCTGTATGGCATCATGCCTCCTACTCCTCAGCTGCCAGAGGTGTTTCCATAGCCCTAGGTCAGAATTTCCCCTTCTCCTTGGAAGCGAAATTGTCTGACTCTGAGGGTAGATATTTATTCTTAAAAGGTAGAGTGGCGAATACCTTGTATACTATAGTCAATTTATATGCTCCGAACAGCGGGCAGATCAATTGGCTATTGCGCACCCTGGAGACATTAAAAACGTTTAAGGAAGGATTTCTTATACTAGGAGGCGATCTTAACCTTACACTTGACCCGTCAGCTGACTCGACCTCTAAGATCAGTTCTGTCTCAGGCAGACAGTTGAGGAGATTACTTATGGCCCTTAGAGATCTTGGTGTCTCGGATGTCTGGCGCATTCTCCATCCTGAGGGCAGGGACTATACTTTTCACTCACGGACGCATAATTCATACCAACGCCTGGACTACATTTTCCTTGCAAACCATATACTATCCTCGGTCACTGAGGCTAATATAAGTAATATAATTATTTCTGATCATGCGCCAGTGAGTGTTAATGTGAGTCTTCACGCCCTACCTCCGAGATCATGGATCTGGAGACTGAATGAAACACTTTTAGAAGAAGAATCTCATAGGAAAGCCGTAGAATTGTGCCTTAAAAATTATTTCCTGGAGAATGCTAGGGACCTCATTAGTGAGACATCGCTCTGGGAGGCTCACAAAGTAGTTGTTAGGGGAGAACTCATAAGTCTAGGCTCTAGGGCCAAGAAAGCTAGGCAGAAACAACTAGATTCCCTACTTCAACAGATATCCACGCTAGAAACTCTTCATAAACGGACCAAAACGGATGACGTCCTGACATCCCTTAAATGTTTGAGGCACAAGGTCATTGACCTTTTGAATGTACGAGCTGCTAGAGCCCTGAAGACCTTGCGTTTCAAACAGTACCTGCATGGGAACAGGGGTTCCAAGTTAGTCTCCGGCCTAATCAAGAGCCAAAGGAATAAGTCTTTTATCCAAGCCATCAGATCACCCTCGGGCCTCCGACTTATCAACACCCCGGCAATAGCTCAGGAATTCTGCTCTTTTTACTCGAGCTTATATAATCTCCCGTCTCCCCTTAATGGTCCTCAGCTTGAGTCACATATTTCGGACTTTCTTAACTCTATGGAGATCCCGAAACTTTCAGAGGATGACATGAGTATGTTAGTGCAGCCATTCACAGAGGAAGAAGTGGAGAAGGTTTTAATGTCTATCCCCTCTGGTAAGTGCCCTGGGCCAGATGGCTTTCCAATTTCCTACTATAAAAAGTTTAAGGATATTTTATTACCTCATTTTGTTACAACATGTAATCTACTCCTAGCGGGTGGCTCTCTGACCCCGCAAGCCCAGGAGGCACATATCACGATCATCCACAAGGAGGGTAAGGATAAAGAGGCTTGTGGAAGTTATAGACCTATCTCACTTCTTAACACTGACTTGAAATGGTGGGCTAAGGTTCTGAACAATAGGATGACTAAACTGCTTCCTGGGCTTGTGGGTGAGGAACAAGTAGGGTTTGTCGCAGGTAGAGAGGGTAGACATAATATTAGTAGAGTGATACATGCGGTAACATACGCTAATAAAAATAAGTCTCCTCTTGTGCTTCTAGGGACGGATGCGGAGAAGGCGTTCGATAGGGTGAGTTGGGCCTATATGAGCAAAGTCTTATCTGCTTTCGGTTTCCCGGCAGACTTTATCAAGGCTATCTTCACTCTGTATTCTGCTCCCTCTGCGAGAGTGATGGTCAACGGCACCCTGTCGAGCGCCTTCCACATCAGAAATGGTACCCGTCAGGGCTGTCCGTTATCCCCCACCTTATTTGTCCTCACATTGGAGACACTCCTTCTTAAGCTTCGTCAGTCACCCACGATTAAAGGGGTGAGACTAGGTAGATATGAACATAAGATGGCTGCTTTCGCGGACGATTTATTGCTTTTATTGACGAATCCCCTGGAAGCCTTGCCGGAGGTTATGCGGATTTTCTTGTCTTTTGGGACTGCGTCAAATTTCAAGATAAACTTTGATAAGTCGGAGGCCCTTGGCGTTTCCCTACCAGCTGCTTTATACAATAGAGTTAAAACCCTCACACCCTTCAAATGGCCTACGCAGTCTATAAAATACCTGGGAGTAATGATTCCAAAGGATCCCAAGTTACTGTTTAGCCTTAATTTCCCCCCATTGCTTACCAAAGTTAATTCTGTTATCTCTGGTAGTAGCTCTCCCTTTCTCACCTGGCTAGGCAGGAAAAATGTTCTTACAACTTACATTTTGCCGTTGTTAATGTATACTTTTAGAGCTTTACCCATCAAAGTGCCAATTAGCTTTCTTGATAAACTTAACTCCAGTATGAGACGGTATTTGTGGGATAAAGGGCGTCCTAGAATGTCCCTCCGCCTCCTTTCCCGTAGAAAAAGAGATGGGGGCGTCTCTCTACCTGACCTTTCAGCGTACTTGCAGGCCATTTGTCTAGAGAGATGGCTCTCACTAGTTAGACAAGAAACACAATACATGCATATTGACCTGGAGTTGGCTTTATTGGGTAGGGAGCTATTTCACAGATTGTGGTCACCGGGGAGAGCAGGAGAAGGGATTGGAATTGACAGTGTGCTTACTAGGGGGGTGCTACAGGCTTGCCAAAAGTCTGTGGCACTGTCATCTGCTCTAGGCAAGGCCTCTCCCCTTGCTCCTTTATCTGTCATTCCTTCATTATTGTTCCCCCGCATTAATAGGCCGTCTGGCATCTGGTTAGCCTTGTCGCATCACAGACTAGGAGACCTTAAAAGATTAGGGATCTCCTCCGGTTTCTTCGCTGCTCTCTCCGAGGACCCGAACATTGTTGGGGACTTCATTCAAAGGAATGACTTCGAGAACACATGTAGAAAATTTTTGCTGTCCAGCTTCCTCCCTTTACCTGACCCGACGTGGCTAGAGAATTATGTTCTATTACCACGCCTACCCCAAAAATCCACCACACTCATTTACAATCAGATTCTGAGAGTTAGGGATTCTGCTGCTCCGCCCTGGGTTGTTGAGTGGGGGAAGGAATTGCACCTCGACCTCAAAGAAAATGACAGTAAATGGATCCAGAAGTCTTCACACGGCTTCTCCAAGTGTATAAAAATACAGGAGAACTCGGTTAAGATTGCTTTACGCTGGTACAGGACGCCTGAGTATCTCTATAGGATCAATCTTCTTCCTAATGACCTTTGCTGGAGGTGTGCTGAGGCTACTGGTTCCTTGTCCCACATTTGGTGGTTCTGCCCAATTGTCAGGCCCTTCTGGGCAGAAATAGAAGGTACCATCAATAAAATTTGTGGAACAGCTTTGAAACTCACGGCCCAGCTGGTGCTACTCTGGTTACCTACATCTGATTTTCGCCCTAGAAAAAATGACCTGGCCACGTTCATGCTTATGGCCGCAAAGCTTTTGATTCCAGTTAGGTGGAGATCAGTTGACCCCCCAACAATTAATATGTGGCGTGTTAGAGTGCACCAGATGTGCCAGATGGAGGAGTTGGTGGGCTGGACACACAATTGCCGAGATAGATTCCTTCAGATCTGGCAACCATGGCTGACATACAGGGTAGGCCTCTTAGACTCACAGCAGTGGATTGAGGAGTAGGGAAATGTTTGTCGTACGTTTCAGTCGCTCTGTATTATATGCTCTTACTAATGTCCCGTATTAAGATTTGTTCATTCCATGCCTTAATTACTGCCTGAGGTGTTACTTACTTATATCACTGCTTACTGTGAAGACCGATAACTATACCATAAACAGACATGCTGTTGGGGCTGTTTTTCCCTTCCCCCTTTTTGTCTCTCCATCCCTCACCCACCCCCCCCCCCCTCCTCTTTCCCACATTTGTACTGGATGTCTAGCGTTTCTTACAATAGTATTGTTAGAATCTATCACTGGTTGGATCTCTGGATCCTTGACGAGTGGTGGACTCACCGTATTCTGTAATAAGATGTGATAAACGCTGTGCTGCGACACAAGCTTTTTGTTGAGCCTTATATTGCTCATATAACAATAAAAAGAGATTTCAAACAGAAAGGTCCAAATCCTTTCAGTAATGACAACACCTCTTGTCAGGTGCAGCTGGTGAACATTACTGCTTCCCTATTTAGTTTGGTTTCACACTTCATACCATGTGGTTTATATTCTCTGCTTGAATTTGGAAGATTTGGTGTGTGGATCTTACCTGTGTTCCTGCTCATCCATTTTCTATAAGATAAGTTGTACTGCTCTTTGTATTTGGTTGTTCCCTTGTGCTTGTTGTTACTAGGTCTCAGGGAGACTCTGGTTCGTTCACCTGGGAAGAAACCGGTAATCTCATTCCCTTTCACTACCTCTAGGGCATGTCAGGGCTCCTAGGTTTTGGGTTCAGGCTTATGTATTTTCCCACCTTCAGGGTCTATACATACAGTACTGACGGTGTCAGGGCGAGATCTAGGGGTTTCCTAGGAGGTGACCTTTCCTTTCTCCCTAGTCTTGAGGCCTAGTTCTTTGTCGTCTCCCTTCTGTTGTATTTCTGGTGTCTCTCCCCACCCAAAAACCACCATTTTGTTTGTATCAGTGCTGCAATGGATCCTATTTCTGCACTGGTCGGACAACTCCAGGGGCTGTATCTGGAGGTAGCTGACATCCGCACGACCGTCTCAAGGATCCAGAAACCACAGGTGGCTGGTTCCGACAGCAGGAACCAGGTCTGCCCTGAACTCAAGGTGGCTCTTCCGGACAGATTTTCCTGGGGAAGTCACAATTTTAGTCAGTTCAGGGAGTCGTGCGAATTATATTTTAAACTGCGTCCACGCTCTTCTAGAGACGAGAGTCAAAGAGTGGGTATAATCATCTCTTTGCTAAAAGGTGACACTCAGTCTTGCCTATTCCTCTGAATTTAGGAGATGGGCTTCGGATGCGGAGTGGAATGATCCTGCTCTCCGTAGTCAATTCTGTCAAGGACTTTCCGAGAGCCTGAAGGGCACATTGGCGTTTCACAAATATCCTGAGTCATTGGAGGCGGCTATGTCCATTGCTGTGCGTATTGATAGACAAGATAGGGAGATATCAAAGGCTCCTCACACTCAGGACGTACTATCATATAAGGTGGCAGCCTCTTCCGACACTTTGGGTAAAGAGACACTTGAGCACATGTCTGGTGATGAGCCAATGCAGCTGGGGGGAGCTACCCCTGGATCTGGTAATAAGAACTTTAGGCTTAAGATGAAACTCTGCTTTTTCTGTGGAAAAGGGGGACATTTTGTTAACGTATGTCCTTATGTTAAATGTCAAGGTGAAAAAAAATAATGTGTTTAGTAATCATCTCACTCTCTGTGGTATTAGTGGTGAATCTGAGAAATTACTTTTGTCTTTTGCTAGTAATACCCAATTTCTCCTGCCTGCCAAGGTGGCGCTAGACTCCAAAACGGTGAAAATTGAAGTATTTATTGATAGTGGGGCAGGGGTTAACCTAGCTGATGGTCAGTTCATTCATATGCATAGGTTGACAACAAGTGCATTGGATAACAATATTTCAGAGTTTGCAATTGATTACGCTCCTCTCACACAAAAATGTTTATCACAAATGGTGCAGGACATTAGTGTAATGGTGGATGATTTTCATCAAGAATATATTTCATGTTTTGTGCTAGAGGGTGTTCCTGCTCCCTTGGTGCTAGTTTTACAATGGTTAAGCAAACATAATCCTACCATCGATTGGCAAGCGAGACAGATTCTTGATTGAAGTGATTATTGCATAAACAACTCTCTTAGCACGTTGCTTTCAGTTGTAACCACTAAAGTTGTACCTTCGCTTATTTCAGATTTTTACGATGTATTCTCTGAAAGTGGAGACCGGGATTTACCTCCACATTGGGAGTATGATTGCCCTTCAACCTTCTACCCGGAGCTAGGTTGCCCAAGTCTCGGTTGTATAAACTTTCTGAACCCGAAAGAGTAGCCATATGAGAATATATCACAGAGAGTTTGGCTAAAGGTCATATTAGACCATCCAGGTCCCCAGTGGATGCAGGGTTCTTCTTTGTTAAGAAAAAGGACTGAACTCTTAGGCCATGTTTGGACTTCCGTGAGCTTAATCGCATTACTGTCTGTGATCCTTATCCTCTTCCTTTGATCCCGGATTTGTTCAATCAGATTGTCGGTGCCAAGGTGTTCTCTAAATTGGATTTGAGGGGCATATAATCTGGTAAGAATCAAGGAGGGGGACGAATGGAACATGGCCTTTAATACCCCTGAATGTCATTTAGAAAATTTGGTCATGCCTTTTGGGTTGACCAATGCTCCTGCGGTTTTCAACATTTCATTAATGACATCTTTCATCATCTGGTGGGCAGGTTTGTTGTGCCGTATCTGAATGATATACTAATTTATTCTCCATACATGGAAACTCATCAGGATTACGTGAGACAGGTCTTACAGATCCTAAGGAAGAATAAATTGTATGCTAAGATGGAGATAGAGTGTATTTGCAGTTCCGGAAGTGCAATTCCTGGGTTACCTACTGTCATCTTCAGATTTTCGTATGGATCCGGAAAAAGTCATTGCTGTGTTGGACTGAGATCGACCCAAAAATCTGAAAGCGCTCATGCGATTTTTGGGGTTCACCATTTACTACCATAAATTTATCTTGAATTACTCAACTGTTATTAAACCATTAACAGATATGACTAAGAAAGGTGATGATTTCTCAGTCTGGTCTGATGAGGCATTACATGCCTTTTCAGCGGTGAAGGAGTGTTTTGCTTCTGCTCCTATACTAGTGCAACCTGATGTGTCACAGCCATTCATTATAGAAGTCAACGCATCCGAGGTAGGGGTTGGAGCAGTCTTGTCGCAAGGTCCTTCACCTACTAAATGGCACCCATGTGCATTCTTCTCTAAGAAACTTTTGGCTGCTGAAAGAAATTATGACGTAGGCAATACTGAATTGCTGGCCATTAAGTTGGCTTTTGAGGAATGGCGGCATTGGTTGGAAGGAGCGATGCATCGTATTACGGTAATTACTGTTCACAAAAATCTGCCTTACCTGGAGTTGGCTAAACATCTGAACCCAAGGCAGGCCAGATGGTTATTGTGTTTTACCAGATTAATTTCATTGTCACCTATCACCCTGGGATTGGGTGTGTGGACATTTCCTGTGTTCCTGATCATCCATTTGCTATAAAATAAGTTGTACTGCTCTTTGTATTTGGTTGTTCCCTTGTGCTTGTTGTTACTAGGCCTTTGGGAGATGCTGGTTCGTTCACCTGGGAAGGAACCAGTAGTCTCATTCCCTTTCACTACGTCTATGGCATGTCAGGGCTCCTAGGGTTTAGGTTCAGGCTTATGTATTTTCCTACCTTCAGGGTCTATACATACTGACGGTGTCAGGGCCAGATCTAGGGGTTACCTTTCCCTTCTCCCTAGCCTTGAGGCCTAGTTCTTTGTCCTCTCCCTTCTGTTGTCCCTCCCCATTATTTGTGACATTGAGACGGAGTGCGGGCCGGTGTGAGATGCAATGGTTGCTGCATCAGGCTGTAACACTAAATAAGTGGCACTGTTGTCCCACGCCACTTTATGGTGATGCTCTATATGTGTAACGGGGCGCCGAAGGCGCACTCGGTCTCCCATTAGCCGCAGACCTGCTGCTAAGATTTGGGAGCGAGGATCTGTGTTCGGCCTCGTTCCCAGGACGGCTTTGCTAGCTGGTAGGCTCACTGCTCCTAGGTCTGCCTTGAGCACCGAGCTGATCACTCGGTGCTCGACTTGTCTGTCTGTCGGTCATGTGACGCAGGCCACGTCACATGACCCTCACTCCCCACTATAAATACAGGCAACCTGCTGGCTACAGGTTGTCTGTGATTTTGGTCCCTTAGGCTGTGTATTATTATTATTGTTATTTAGCTTACCTTTGGATTTGACCCTTGATCTGCTTCCTGACACCTCTTCTGCCTGCTCCCTGAACCTTGACGCTACCTCTCTGATTTTGACCTCGGCTTGCTTTTTGATTTTGTCTTTGCCTCTTCTCTTGTACTGACGTGACCTCCTGGACTGACTACGGCTAGTTGACCCGTCTTGCCCTTCTGTTTTTGGTGGTACCTTGCTTGTTCCACCTCTCTGTCCACTCGAGGGCCATCGTGCCAACATTAGCACCCTTGAGCACCTCATCTTCTGCCCACACATCCTGAATACTGCCATGCTAACGTCCCCCAGTGACTTGGTGAAAAATTCCTGCACTGCCGAATAAGGCATTTTCCCTCCACCACTATGTGATGCCAGCCTGTCATTGATTTTATGAACCCCTTGCACTGCTAGTGTGTTACTCACAGGTAGTCTCCCGAGTAGTATAACCCTCCCACCCTCCCACATTTGGCTGAAGATCTGCCACTGCTTCCACCCTGCTGCCTCACGGGAATGCTTCCACCCTGCTGGCTCATAGGCACGCTGCCACTTTCGCACCCTGATGATGACGCCCCCTCTTCACTCGGCTCCCACGTGCGATCGGCTACATCATCATCTACAAATGTTTGGTCATCACTTGTCTCTTGCCTATGTCTCTGACCTCTGACAAAATCTGCTCCCACCCGACTGTTATCATTGGTAGTAGCACGCCTGAAGGAGTCTGCAGAATTACCTTTCCTCCAAGTCTTGGCTGGCCTGTAACTGCTGACTGTACTTACAAAGCTCATTGTCACTGAAAAGCGGAGCAGAGCTGGTGGCTATCATTATTTGGATAGCAGAAGGAACAGTAAAAGCAAGAGGCAGGTTCAGGACAGGTGAGGGCATAGAGGCAGTTCCTGGGCCATACCAACTAAGTGTGGTGCCAGAGAAACCCACAGATTCCTGATTGTGTGTATCTGCTGTCACTTGAGATAATGTTGAAGAGTGAGTCAACCATTCTAGTACAGCTTGATTGTTGGTCAAAACAGGAACGCTGGATGACAGTTCCACCTTCTTCTGCTGCTACTTGTGCCGGCAACTGCAAATTTTTAGATTGATATCAAGCTGGCAGCTCAATGGGAGTGTTGTTTCTGATGTAGCTCAGGGGGCGTGTCTCAGATCTCCCTATCACAGCTCAGGAGGCAGTGGAAGGGTGAAACTGAGCATGTGCGGCCTTCTCAGTGAGCCAGACAAGAAATAAATAAAAGAACAAACAGCAGGTGGCGCTATACAGATACATTTTATTGAATAACTCAGTGGCTATGCTAAATTTTTAATTACATGCAATTACAAACATATTCAGATCCAGGTGTTGATTTGAAAGCTGTAGAATATTTTTCGTGGGACAACCCTTTTAACTTTGAGGGGGAAAAAAGCTTTATTTCTGTTCAAGTGGAAAAAAGGAAATGTTCCGCTGAGGGTCATGTGAGCTTCCTTCTTCCTCCTCCCTAGTGCTTTTTCCCACCAACATGTGCAGTAAAATGGTTATGCATGCCGTTTTCCTGCATTAATCTGAAGTGAACCTGAAAAGCTTTGGGTTCATCTTGCGGGCAAATTTTATGAAAGTTCATAACAAATCACATTGTAATTATATTGGAATCCAATAGCACACTATCCTGACTCCAAAGCATATCACACCTGTCATGATAGTGGCTGCTACATCTGTACATATGATAGACATGGCGATATATGTATATAGACCCAGGTCATGCATCAAACAATGTATTTTTAATCTAGTAATATTTTTTTTTTAAGTTCCCACCACCCATCAAATGTATTTGATATAACGTTTCCCTTCACGGTTGCCTCTCGTAGGGTGCACTGGTTAGTTTTTCTATTACAATTTCCTAGTGGAAATGATAAACTAAATATGACACAAAAATATAATCTGCGCTATAATAAAGCATGGTGCCAAAAGTCATTGCTCATGGCTGCCATTTCACCTTTTTAATTTAACTCTACTGATAAAAAAAGGAGAGTACCTTGAAGCATGTAAATGCAATCAACTTACCAGTCCCGAAGGTCATATCTCTTCATTTACTGGGAAATAGCAAACGGTTACAGTCATGCTAGCTCTCACATGGCTTGAATTGTAATTGTATCTGTATGATTTGCACAGTATTCCATTGGTGTCCATATTCTGTCACTGGCAGGAAACGGTCTTGGATCGAAGCAGCGTTGGGTGTCGCACATTTCACTATAGGACGTTGGCATTATGAGTTACTGAGGATTTTTCACACATATCAGGTTTTTCACATATTATCTATAGTTCTATAATTTAACACATCTGTTGGTGGGAATGGAGGTCATTAAACCCTACCTGATCTACCAGCGTCAGACAGATCTTTCCCAATGATACATGTTAAGTGAGGAACCAGTAATTTGCTTGATGAAAGAAATGGTATCAAATGGCCTGAACAGCTGCCATGTGAACAGCTGTGTAACTCAGCAAGCTTCAGTAAAGACAGGTTTTGCTAACATCTGAGCTTCATTACCGTGTTTTTACAGCCTGCAGGTTCATTTTTCCAAAATCCTTTCAAGTGACACTGAAGGCGTATTCTCTGGATGATCTCCATTTCTGTATGTGTGTGGCTACAAAGGAGATTACATGTGGATTACACGTTTACAGTGGATGTGTGCTGGTACAGTGTACAGAATGATCAGGGGTAAGCTTTTAATGAGGGGATCTCCACTGGGATGATCAGGGGTGGGTCTGTAGTGAGAGGAGGTCCCCTGGGATGTTTAGGCGTCAGCCTGTAATGAGGGGTTCTCCACTGGGTTGAACAAAGGTGCAATAAGATGATATGGGATAGGCTTGTAATGAGGGAATCCACAAAAGGATGATCAGGGATGGGCCTGTAATGAGGGGATCTAAACTAGGATAGACAGGGGTGAGATTGTAATAAAGGGATTTCCACTGGGATAATCAGGGGTGGGCCAGTAGTGAGGAGATCTACATACACTAGGATGGTCAGAGGTGATCCTGTAATGAGGGGATCTCCACTGGGTTGACCAAGGGTCTGCCGGTAATGAGGGGACCTCCAATGAAATAATCAGGGGTGGGTTTGCAATGAGGGGATCTACACTGGGATGATCAGGGGTGGGCCTGTAATGAGGGGATCTACACTAGGATAGTCAGAGGTGAGTCTGTAATAAAGGGATCTCCACTAGCATAAAGAGGGGTGGGCATGTAGTGAGGAGATCTACATACACTGGGGTGGTCATAGGTGAACGTGTAATGAGGGGATCTCCACTGGGATCATTTAGGGATGGGCCTGAAATAAGGTAATGGACATCAGGAGAACCCAGAGAAACTTTTGGCCTATTTCTCTCCAGCCACTGATTTGGGATTGTTTTGCCTTATTTCATCTTCAATTTATACTAAAACATACTCTCTTTTTCTAATCTGTTTTAATGCTCTGATTACTGTATTTTTTTGTCTTCTTATTAATTTACGTGATTGGAAGTGAATTATCTAGCTTAAGCTGCTGCAAAAAATAAACTCTTTATAGAAAGATCCTAGATATTGGTCAGAAAATAATCTATTAACTTCTACAGGAGAGTGTTGTGGACATGCTCGGTGTCATGTACTGTTATTGTACAGAAAGGAGGAACTAGGCTGTGTCTATCTCTAATAGTTGTCAATGGTCTGATCCTGTGTTATCTGTGTCCATCTAAGTGGTGTTGTCTTTTATTGTAAACCCGATCATAATGAGATGAATGCTGCCTCTAGTGTACACAGCGCAAGCTATAAAATGACAGGATATTTCAACCTTTTGTGAGTGCCCAGTGGCCAATGTGAAAAGGATACATTTAAATATAGAAAATGACCCATATCTGTAGAATTACATATGAGGTGAACAATCCCAAGGGTGAGGCAATATCCAGGAACAAATCCAAGATCAAGATCATTGGCAATCAGTAGTCAAGATCAGGCTCAGAAGCACAAGAAGGAGACCTAGGCAAGGGTATGAACCTCAATCTGCAGGACAGGCGTCGTAGGCTGATTCCCCTTTAAACAGGCCACGAGACCCAACATTAACAGTGGATGCCAGTTGCCTGCTGCCACCAGACGTGGGGAGGAGGAGAGCTGTGGCTGTATCCAGCAGGGCAGCAATTTAAGAAGGCATAGGAGGACTCTTTTCCATGGACCATACCTGATATTGTATCCCGTCTTGAATGGGACTGAGCTCCAATACAAGACATTGCCTACAGGTATATGTAAGAGTGGTGCTGTTTCTGGAAAACCAAAAAGTAGACCCTTTTGTCTAAATGCATAAATTCCTTTAAGTTTAGACACACGCAGTATGTCATGTTTTATAACATGTACAGTTTGGCACACAAGAGGGTAATGAGAGCACATTCTGCAGCATGGCTGACCCTGCTTAGTGTCATAAACCTGAAGTCATACTAATTGTCTTTATGACTTGTGACCCTGGGTTCTCCATAAACTTCTTCATTTTCCTGCTTCCCTGACTTGTGTAGGGTTCGTTTTATGAGTCTCTTATATAAAAGTACATGACAGTTTTATAGTGAGAATGAGTAGCATCTCCCCGGTGAGCTGTAATGTACCTCCGTGTAAGACCGGCGCCTGCTGTTGAGAGCTGCACGTCTGTAGTCCTGACACATGCAAGTGAGGACTAGACATGTCACAAGCAGAGTTATCCTAATAGAACAAGGCAAATACTGAGTAAGAATCTGCTAGAAATTCGGCATTCCATGTTTTAAAGTGAAGCGCAGCTATTGGTGTTGGTTCAACAGCCCTAGCTTTTTTATTTATTTTACTGAAATCATTTTTGCGACCTTTTTAGGTACATAGTTTAATAATGACCTAAGAAAAGACAGCAGTGCTCATCTCAGTGCTGCAGTCTCTTCATACAGCTGATTGGTGAAGGTGGCGGTAGTCAAACCCCCACAATCAGATGTTGATGACCTACCCTGAGGACAGGTCTTCGATGTTGTAGTCTCAGGAAAATCCCTTTAATTACAGAGGGAAAATACTATGCAGGGTAGTCCTTAGTCCGTGCTTCTGTTGCAGCACCTGTCACATAATCCTGCCCAGATGTTAGTGCATACCAGGTAATCATCCACTTGATCATTTACCTACATTGGGATTAGAAGAAGGAACGCCAACATCAAGTTTAACAAAGGTCTTTCAAAAGTACAAAAGCACATTCTTTGTAGCTGATATCTATATTACAAGGTTAGTTACTGCGCCTGATGTGCAGCAATAAAGATCCCCACATTACACATATGTAACGCCTCAGAGTGGCATTACCACCTTTGCACCTTGCTACTGTCTTTATTGGTTAACCTCATGTCATCATGTGTATTTATTCCAGGTCCAAACACTGTGCATTTCCTATTTCTATACAACTGTTATGTTCAAAGGTAATGTGCCTGGTTCACCAGCAGATGGCAGCAAACAAGGCAGAGCTATAGTTACATAGAGAGGAACCTTCTTTTCTATTCTAACCCGACCCCCACCCCCTCGGGTGGTATGGTAGACATATCCCACTTGCTGCAGGAAGGGTGGAGTTCTAGTTTGAGTTAGTTCCAGATTACCCCCTGCTAAGGGAGGTTGTGTGGGGCCACATCCTTACTGGACGTGCCCAAGCCAGTTAGAGCACCTTCAGCTCTGCTAGATATGGAGGCCACAGCTTAGAGCCTCAGAAGCCAGGAAGTAGAGTTCCCTGGTACTAAAGAGACAGACTACCAAGAGAGAAGTTGCAGCATCCAGAGTAAGCTAAGTTATACAGCTACCCTGTTAGTATAGCAAAGCCACAGAGCAACAGATGTAGCAGAGACGGGTTTGCCTGCCAGAGTTTTAATGCTAAAGCCTGCTGTAACCAAGACAAAGTCTGCAATCCGTTTGGAGAAATGTTTATGCCAAGTAAAGCTGTTATTGAACTTCATCACAAGGTCTGGATTTATTCCTCATCCCAAAGTTAACTACCCCCCTTATTTGCTGCTTCGGAAGACAATGCCTGGGGTCTAGCGTATCCAGGTAGGAGCACCGTGACACATACAAAACAGTAGGGGACATTGTAGGCCACCCTACACCACTCGGCCATTCCTACACCTGGGTACCACCACCAACACCATTTCTTAAAGGGACTCTGTCCTGTTGTTGCTTCACTGCAACTGGCATCACAAATATTTCTTAAAGGGACCCTTTGTTACTGTCAGATGTCGCACGTACACAGGGAGAAGACCGGTCTTAGCCTAGTGAAACTTGTCAGCACAAATGGGTTTTTATGAAAAAAAATCTGTACCAGACAACATGAGAGTGTCAGGTGCAGGCTCTCTGGGGGCATTTGTAGCAGGCACTATGGGGACATTTATTAAGATCAGCATTTTCCATGCCAGTCTCAAGTCCTTCTGCACTGCCGGAGGAAGCACCAATGTTATGTAGAGGAGTAGGTGCAGGAACATCATCCAGCAGGCCATGTGACTGACTTAACTGTACATAAGCCCTCTTGATTTCAAACAGCAAAGGGCCCGCGGCTGATGTCTGCGACTGTCAATCATGCTGATCGCAGGCATTTAAGCCTTTAGATGCAGTGTCAAGCGCAACCACGGCATCTAAACGGCAGAAACACTGAAGGCACGCACTCCCTGTGTGGCATTTGGGGAAGCTTGTTCTTCCTTTTAATACATTGAGCATATTAGAGCTGCAGTTCCTATGTTGGACTGCAGGTGGCAGGTCAATATAGGATAACCACAAATGGAGCTTATACTGTAGTTCTATGGAACTACAGTATAAGCTAAAAGAAATCTAACTATTTAATATTGTAGCCTCCTAGAGGGGCTAAAAAAATAAATAAATAAAAAATATAATCACTCTCCTTTTCCTACAATAAAAAAATTAAGTTAACAATAAAAATTAAAAAAAATATAAACATAATGGGCATCGCCGCATCTGGAAATGCCCATACTATTAAAATTTCAAATGATTTATCCCATACAGCAAATGGCGTAACAGAAAAAAATCAAAATAGCTGATTCGCCATTTTTTCTACTCTTCACTTACTAAAAAAATGCAATAGAATGTGATCAAAAAGTCACACGCATTCTAAAATGGTATGAAAAAAAAATACAGATCATCCCGCAAAAAACAAGCCCTTGCAGAGCTCAGTAGATATAACAATAAAAAAAGTTATGGGGAACAGAATATGTCAGCACAAATGGATTTTTATGAAAAAATCTGTAGCAGGTAACATGGCAGTATCAGATGCAGGCCCTCTGTGGGCATTTGTAGCAGGCACTATGGGGGACATTTATTAAGATCAGCATTTTCCATGCCAGTCTTAAGTCCTTCAGCACCAAAGTTATGTAGTGAAGCAGGTGCAGGAGCATCGTCCAGCAGGCCGTGCGACAGACTTAACTCTTGCTGGAGTAGATAGGACCCATAGGCTCCCAGTTCCATACATGTACAGCGCTGGGAGGTTGTTTAAATATGGCGCCATAGCTGGTTGGTCTCTGACCCAGAGATTGAAGAGCATAGGTCAGTTTTCCCGCAAAGGGAATGCCATGGGACAAAACTGTGGTGGAATTGTGTTTATTTTTTTCCAATTCCACCCCATTTGGAATTTTTTTCCCACTTCCCACTACATTGTATGCCATATTAAATGGTGGCATTAGAAATGACAACTTGTTCCTCAAAAAACAAGCCCTCATATGGCTGCGGAAACAAATTAAAAAGTTATGGCCCTGTGAAGGCAGGGAAGAAAGATGAAAACGCAAAACCCCAAAAAAATGTTATCCAATGGGTTATAGGGGTATTATATTGATGACCTATCCTCAGGATAGGTCATCAATATATGATCGACAGGAATCCAACACCCGGCACCCCCAGCGATCAGCTGTTTGAAGAGGAGGCAGAGTTCCATGCTAGCGCTGCTTCCTGTTCTTCACACTGCCCATCGTCTCGTAGAGACGAAGAGTAATTACAAGTACTCGCTCTATTCATTTGAATGCAGAATGTACTTGTAATTATACTGCACGGTTGCTTCAATGGAGACAACACAGTGTAATGAAGAGGAAGCAGCGCTCGCATGGAGTACCCCCTCCAAAACAGCTGATCAGTAGGGTCAGGAGGATAGGTCATGAATATAAAACTCTTGCACAACCTCTTTAAAGGGCTTCTGTCATCACAAAATTTGTTATGTAGCTGGCAGACATTAGCGATGTGCAAATGTCAGCAGTACATAACTGTGTAACTTTTATCTGCCGCCGTTCGCCCAGAAAACTAACTTTTAAAATATGCGAATGAGAATCTAGGTGCTATTGGGGCGTTGCTGCAGCACCTAGAGGCTCCGTCTCCTCACTGTTCGGCACGCCCATTTTGGTTTAATGACATCTCTGCTCTGCGCTTTGAAAGTAAAATCCTGCGCATGCGCCGTCGCATTTAGTATTTGGCGCAGGCGCAGTGAGTGTAGGACACTCTCCTGCTGCCGACTTCCTCACTGCGCCTGCATCGAATACGTCACAGAGCTCCCTGGAAGTAAAGACAGCCGGCAGCAGGTGGGCGTCCTTCACTCACTGCGCAGAACACTAAACGGGACGGCGCAGGCGCGGGATTTTACTTTCAAAGCACAGCAATGTCCATCAAAGCAAAATGGGCGTGCCGAACGGTGAGGAGACGGAGCCTCTAGGTGCTGCAGCAACGCCCCAATAGCACCTAGAGGCTCATTTGCATATTTTAAAAGTTTGTTTTCTGGGCGAAAGGCGGCAGATAAAAGTCACACAGTTATGTACTGCTGACATTAGCACATCGCTAATGTCAGCCAGCTACATAACGAATTTTGTGATAACAGAAACCATTTAAGCCATTTTCCATAGCTAAAACCGGCATGGGAAATGATAAATGAGTCAGCCACCACGCCCGATTCCTCATCCAGGGCGCTCCCCCCTTTCTCGTCACTTTGGTAAGTAGTGTAAAAGGTGAAATGTTGCAAATTTTGTCGCACAAATGGCGTGTGACAAAATTTGTGACATGCTTACTCCATAAAAGTTGCATCAATAGATTAGTAAATGTCCTGCTTGGTGGGCATCTTTGCCAAGCACTTTTGGAGCTTGGGGAGCCATAGCTAGGCTTTCCTTCACAGTGGCATGTTCACTGCCCTGACCCAGTCTATCTAAATGACCTTGCCCAGGCAAAGCAGCTTATTGGCGTTCCCCTGGCATACAGCACTGGGAGCATGCTGGCATCCCCCTCCCCCACATATACACCCCTGGGAGCATGTGTGACAGGCAATCTGGGCGTACTTGTTGCAGGGGACGTCTGAGGCATTTATGTAAATATCTGACACTGAGGCACATAGGGGCCATCAGAAGCTGAGCCACGTAGTGTGCACATCTGTGCCCTCCACAAACTGCTAGACTTCTGTAATATTTTTTTTAATCCAAAGTCATATTGATAAAACTCCAGTGTCCACATCTTTAAAAAACTTTGTGAGTAAAATTTTCCCAATTTATTGAAAACCATATTAAATTCACAATGTGCAAATCTTACTAGAACGTGACCTTAAAGGGGTTGATCCATAAACTACTTTTAAAACTCTAAAGATTATTTTTATCAATTACTGTAGCTCCTATTCCTCCTTGGATTTTCTTTTCTTTTATTTGCCTCATTTGCAGTTTTCTCTTATCCCCCATGATTGAATCCTACTTCCTGGTTTGTCATGTGACTGCTGTCCCATCATGCCTCAGGGCAGATGTGTCCTGACATCAGCAGATCATGTGATACTAACCACGCCTCTTGCTCTTACCAATGATGCTTTCTACGTTACAAGGCTCTAATATAGGACGTTACCTACAACTGAATATCAAAACAGATTTGCCATTGGATGCAATGGTGGGGTAATAACTTCATAATAATGCAGTTTTGATAAATGGTGGTATTTGGAGAAAGTGGTATAACAGCGATATCTGTTGAATGGGATACAGTTATAATAGTAGCACAACCCCTTTAATCATAGCTCCTAACTTTATGGTTGGACTGAAACATTTGGAATGGTGAGCTGATTTTGCAATATTTTTAGGGTACAGCCACACAGTCAGGTTTTTTTATGCAGTTTTGAAAGCCAAAACCAGAAGTGAATTCCAAAAAAAAGAGGAAGAATTGTGCAGAAACCAAGTTGTCATTTTGGAGGGTATGCCTATATCAGGAGCATGGCTGAAGTTTGTCCTAAATAAGGTCAATGTTTCCTGCCGTTCTTACTGAATGTAAAAGGACTTTTATCCAGTTCCAGGAAAGTGACACAATTTCTGTTCAGCGCTCACCCTGCTGGCAAAATGCCCACATTTATTTCTTCTACGTCCTATTCCTACAGGACGTTCTGTGTGCGGCTCAGCGGGGCGCCACCTACCCCATATGGCCACGTTACTGCTGCCTTCTCCTTCTTTTTCCTACCAGAAAAGGAGAACTGAGCACACAGCAGCAGGGCGAGGTAACATGAAGGCGGCGGCACCATCTTAGAGGCTAGAGTGAGTCTTTAATGAGTGTGGAATTTTCTTCTTTCTTCAGCTCAGGGTAAATGTATGAGGATACAAAGTGTTAGGCTGTCGCCTTAGCATCAGCAATCAGAGTTAGGATGCACTCAGCAGCACTACACCGGCCGCATTGTTTCTCCCTGCTAGCACTAAAATGATGGCCCCCTCAGTGTATATAGTGATATGGGCTATGATGTCATAACCTGGGCGTCTCCTCTCCTATACATAAGTTTTTATGTATAGTTGGTATAAGTTATACATATTGCATTTATATGGACCATGATGCTGGTATAACCTAGGTATTTGCCTGTATTATACAGGAGACGCCCACTTGCCCAGGTTATACCAGCATGGTTCATATCATTGTATACAAGAATATGTATAACTTATAACTGCTGTACATATATAATAATATACATGAGATACCCAGGTTATACCAGCATGGTCCATATCACTATATAAAAGATCTGTAACTGATACCAGATGTACATTTATAATTATTTACAGGAGATGCCCAGGTTATACCAGCATGGTCCATATCACTATATACAAGAAGATGTATAACTTATACCATCTGTACATATATAATTTTCCAGGATATACCCAGGTTATACTAGTATGATCCATATCACTATATACAAGAAGATGTATAACTTATACCAGCTGTACATATATAATTATATACAATGATTATCTCTTGTGTGATTGTCCTGTCTCCCACCTTTGACTAAGCATTGCCCATCTTTAAGCCTACCCCACTCAGCAGCTGCCAAGGCGTAGAGGAAACACTATTCACAAGGCATGCTGACACCTCATATAGGAAAACATGAGCGCAAATGACTATGGATCCTGCTTTCTATATTCACCCTCTGCACCTTTAGGATTGTATTACTTTTAGATGCTGTTTCCGGATAATGAGAGACAAGTCTTTAGACTCTGATATTCTGACTCTATCAGATGTGCTAAGAGGGACATCAAAGATATCATAGTAATGGCATTATTATCATTTTTTTTTACATGGAGTACTGAAAAAATCTGAGGGCCTTATATGGCTAGAGATGGCTTAGAGGCCAATTTTCTTTCCATTGTTATATCCTGGTGTAAAGGCCAATTAACTATTGCAGGGTTATAATCACAGGTTATACAGGTAGATCATGTGTGATCAGTATAGGAAACCATTGTCTGTGTTCTACACCTAGTATGAAACAGTTACTGTTGGAAATCTGTAGGTGCACATAACTAGGAGGCTATGGCCACGTGGTCAGGTTTCCTGATGCAGTTTTGGAAGCCAAAATCAGAAGTGAATTCAAAAAAGAGAAGTCATAGCTGTCGTTTATACTTTCTCTGATTTCATGATCCACTCCTGATTTTGGCTTTGAAAACTGCATCAAGAAACCTGACCATGTGGCCGTACCCTTACAAGGGGGGCGTTCACAGATCATAATAAAGTGTCCTAGATCATCACACACAGGGGATAGACCTCAATGTTTTTGGGCTGTATTATGAAGATCTTGTTCACTAATATGTAATGCCTACATTGGCCAAACAGCAAAAAAATAGCATGTGTGACTAGGACTAATTGGAGTTCAGCTTTTAGGATTAGAAAATAAATTCTGCTTATGTGTTCATCTAAAATTATACAGAGAATATCACAATTAAATGGTAAAAACTAGTGTTGAGCGAATTGAGCTTTGGATTATCGATCCAAAGTCAATTCGGTAAAACACTTTGACGGTTTTAATGCTGTCTCCATACAGCATTAAAATGTACTCTTCTTCCCCCTCCCCGGGGGGGATGCAATTGGGTTGCAATGGCTGCTGTATGTGGACTGCTGAGGCCGTGTTACGCAAATCTAGTCCTCCAGAAACCACAACAGGTCACATTTTATGGATGTTCTCAATACTAAGAACCAAAGTATCGATCCAGCATCAGGATAAATTCAGGATTTGCCACCTGAATCTGGCCTGGTCTTTCTGTATTTCCAAGTTGATGTTCTTAACACTGCACTGGTGATTTTAATAATTTTACAGAATTGGTCATCAGTACTTGTTTTTCCTTTATGGAAAATTCCCCAATATTTGGCCTATTGGGATTCCTTAAAAAGGGTTGTCAGATCACAAAGTGCTCCCTGCTGAAATATTTCAGGAAAACCTGGCAGTAAGTGTTCACATGCCCTGCAGCGCTCCTGCAGGGGACATTAGAAATTACACAATGCTCATTCAAATAGATGGGTTATCTGTATAATGGAGGACAGGTCATCTAGGGTGAACCTTTCTGTGCCCCTGAGCAGAGGGACATTCTCTATAGATCTACTCTCTACAGATCAAGGGTCAAGTAGAGGAAGTGTCTACCCTTTCTTTTGTTTTTATGAGGCTTGAGCCGATTCGTTGAAACACTTTGGTATAAATGCATTGGCTCCATTGAGCCAAACTTCTCTTCACCCGAAGTTGCGCGAGACTTTGGTCAATGAATTCAGTATTCATTTCTGCATCTTTAAAAACATTTAAAATTAGGAATCCAAAGTCAGTTTTGTACCGGCTGGTGCCTCAGTACAAAATACTGAATTCATTCACCAAAGTCTTGTGCGACTTCGGGGGAATCGAATGCGGTAAAGGAATTTTTGTAATGTGATTTTCCAATACTTTGTTTCTTAGTATCCCACCAAGAGATCCTGGGAGGCAACCCCAAACACGTCTTATTCCCGATCTCCGTTACTTGTGACTTTCCTTGCCCTTGGCCGCATTCACCGACCCAAGGACACCAGATCCACCCATTTCAAGTATACACTTCCTTAGGCCTTCTTAAACCGAACAGGAGGCGCATTAACCAGCTTCTTAACTCCAATAGACGCGCATTCCACATCTAACGCATCTCTTAACCATGAATTGCCCCCCAGGATCCCACATCAAAAACTGCCCATAACCAAACCATACCTACCTCCGAACAAGCACGAATAAACTCCTAAACCAGGGCGGGTGGGCGGGAACTTCCACGCTTTCTACCAAACTTACTTTAAGCCCCTCCTCTCCCTTCCTTTTTATACAGCCCGCCAAACCATTCCTTAACTCCACCCCTCACACTAACTCCCATTTTACCACACTCCCAATCCCTTAATCCTTACCTGCCTGCAGTCTTCCCCCCAAGTCAAGGCGCATTCCGCTATGTCTGCGCCACGCTACATTGCTGTTCTTACCTTTATTGCTCCTATCTTCCGTTCTGGTATGTGGTCACATGACCATGTTCGTGCAGCTCAATCCTATTTCCTGTGATGTCATGCCTGTCAAAGCAGCAACAGGGGCAGTGCTAGGGGTGTGCCTATGTAACTAGTAAGGTGGGAGGAGCTATAAACTAGTTAGGTGGTGTTAGGGGTAATCATAGGAGAGTGTCTAAGTTACTACGGTAGCTGGGTGGGGGGAGCTATAAACTAGTTAGGCGTTGTTAGGGGCGGGGCTGGAGCTGTGGCAGAGATAGGAGAAGTCAGGGGCGTAGCTAAAAGCTCATGGGCCCTGGTGCAAGAGTTCAGCTTGGGCCCCTGTCCCTCAGTGCTTGTTGGCAAGGGGCAGGGGAGCACATAGCCTTCCTGCTGCTAGAGGCAAACATTGAAAGGGCGCCCCCTCATGCCAAATTCTTAACCTAACCCCTTCCCTCCAGCCAGAGGTGTAAATTGACCAGCATGCACTTTCTATAATGCCGGTGTCTTATGTGGCACAAGGGTCTTTGGGCCCCCTCAGGCTCTTGGGCCCAGTAGCGACTGCTACCTCTGCGCCCCCTATAGCTACGCCCCTGGGAGAAGTGCATCATGGGTTTGGTTGGATATAGCAACAGGAAGTGCTACATACAGGATGGAAACTAAAGGGATTTGTCTACATGGTGGAAAAGGGTGCAGAGAGTTGAAACTGAAAATAAAAAGCATGGGGAAAATGTACATAAGGAAAGCAATTCTCCCTTTTAAATCATTTTCAAGTACATTTTCTCCAGAATGAAGCAACAGATTGCTAAGTGAAAGATACCATTACATTTATCTGAGCTAGCCCTACATGGGTTAACAGTGAATTTCCTGGTGACAAGCTCCATTCGATTAATGCTATGGTATAGTATAAATGGATTCCGTACTGACATGCTATAAAATGTAAGTATAGAAGTGTAGTAATATTCTAGTATCTCCATTAAGAGCATATTATGTAATATGAGCGGAATAGTCATACTTTGTACTTATAGCTGCAATCTAATATTATGCCATGTGGTATATGTAATACATAGTCCCTTTTATCCATCTGAAAGCCGTAAACTTTGTACTTTTTATGGGAGCCTGGCAGTCATTCAGGAATATATTTTATACGTCTCCCCCTCCACTCTTTCTAATAGTAAGAGGGCAATTTAGAGCCATGCTTTCTTCCACCTATTTTGGTTTCCATAGCAAATCACTCAGTCTGCTTTATCAATCTCTAAATAAGCATAAAAGCAATTTGTGTCATAATGTGCCGTTTCAGGTTTTAAAACTGTGTCCTTGGTTTCTCAATTACCGTACACTAGATCTCTTCTCTACAGCTTAAATTACTGAAGCTTTTAGCTACGTGCTTGTGCACCATCTAGGCTCTAACATAACACAGCCCCTTGTGTAGTTTATTAGCTGCAAGGAGTGCTTTTATTCTTTTTCTTCTTTATTCCGCTCCATGATTCACTAGCAGAATGGGCCAATTATACCTCTGCTCCTAGTGGTGTTGAAAATAAGGCTTTTTTTCCTGTAAAGATTTGATTGGCTTGATTTAGAGACTTAAAATATGAATAACACTTAGTAAAAAAAAATATTGTATCTTATTTTGTATGCCATTTCATTTTCTCTATTTAACATGTTGGATTCAGCTTGTGTTTTCTTGCCTGCACAGTGATTTCAGGGAGAAGCAAGTAATAACCAGAGACAGTCCAGGAGCATAGTAGGGTCAACTAATAGATGCAAATAATGCAGTGTAGCCTACAGGCACCAATAGTCAGACCCAGAATAATACCCAGCTCGGTCCACTCTGTAGCTGGTTGCTGCAGCGATCCTCAGGGAGCAACAGTGCTGTGACCAGCTCCATACATTACTCAATACATTACTCAGTTCCAGAGATACCCCGAGACACCTGATAGGTAGGAGTGCAGGGTGTTGAACCTGTGTTGACAGGAGCGGACTGGCCATAGACCCTACAGGGAAATTTCCCGGTGGGCTGATGCCCAGGGGCCCACCCAAGCCCTCCTTATGGCCATCAACAAAGTACATAAAGATCTGATGTTCTCAGCATTGATTAATGTAGATGTATCAGATATGTATGCATCCGGACAGTGGCCGCAGGTCCCTCCTGAATTCCACTGTATTGATGTCCTCATGATGATGAGACTGTTTCACACTGTGGCACGGGCGGCAGTATTTTGTGCTTCACTGTGGTATCTGGTTTTTCAGAGGTAGTATTTTTTTGTGCTGCGCTGTGGTATTTGGTTTTGCAGAGGTAGTATTTTTTGTGCTGCGCTGTGGTATCTAATTTTGCAGAGATAATATTTTTTGTGCTGTGCTGTGGCATCTGGTTTTGCAGAGGTAGTATTTTTTGTGCTGCGCTGTGGTATCTGGTTTTGCAGAGGTAGTATTTTTTGTGCTGCGCTGTGGTATCTGGTTTTGCAGAGGCAGTATTTTTTGTGCTGCACTGTGGTATCTGGTTTTGCAGAGGTAATATTTTTTGTGCTGTGCTGTGGTATCTGGTTTTGCAGAGGCAGTATTTTTTGTGCTGCACTGTGGTATCTGGTTTTTCAGAGGCAGTATTTTTTGTGCTGCACTGTGGTATCTGGTTTTGCAGAGGTAGTATTTTTTGTGCTGTGCTGTGGTATCTGGTTTTGCAGAGGTAGTATTTTTTGTGCTGCACTGTGGTATCTGGTTTTGCAGAGGTAGTATTTTATGTGCTACGCTGTGGTATTTGGCTTTGCAGAGATAATATTTTTTGTGCTGCGCTGTGGTATCTGGTTTTGCAGAGGTAGTATTTTATGTGCTGCGCTGTGGTATCTGGTTTTGCAGAGGTAGTATTTTTTGTGCTGCGCTGTGGTATCTGGTTTTGCAGAGGTAGTAATTTTTTGTTCTGCACTGTGGTATTTGGTTTTGCAGAGGCCGTATATTTTGTGCTACGCTGTGGTATCTGGTTTTGCAAAGGTAGTATTTTATGTGCTGGGCTGTGGTATTTGATTTTGCAGCGGTAGTATTTTTTGTGCTGCCCTGTAGTATTTGGTTCTGCACTATAGTATTGCTGGCCCCACCTACTTCTGTTGGCCCTGCTTACTTGCGTTGCCCCTCCTCTGTCAATTAGGATCTACCTACAACATAGAACCACTTTTAGTTTTTTTTCCAGGGCTACTTTAAGTTCCCAGTCCGTCCCTGCCTGTCAGTCTGATATTGATCCCCTATCCTGTGGATATGCTATCAATAGTAAAATCCTAAACTGTAACCCATATGTTCTAGGCGCAGTATGAAAGTAAGTAAATATTATATATGCCCTAGGCAGTGGAAATATTAGTAAAACAGCAACATTTCTTTAGTCCCAAATGATCATGTGTTCAGGATTATTGTTACTACATAGCAAAATAATGTATACGACTAGCTTCATGTTTGTGTCTTTTGTCTACTAATGTTGACCATAAACAGATAACTACCATTTTGTCTAGTTTATGCCAAGTGCACTGACCTAACCTCTTGAAGACCCAGGCTAAACAGATTAACCCCTTATGGACCTCTAGCGCATATGTACAGCCAGGGGTGCATCACCAATGAGGCCAGGCCTCAGGCAGCACCAGGAAGGGGCAAGAGTGGGGCAGCAGAAGAGCCTTTGGCAATGAGTGCTTTCATTGTGGTAAAGGGGTTAGGTTAAAAAATTGGCGGGGGGGCCTGTTTCAGTTTTCGCTTCAGGCAGCAGAAAGGCTAGGTGCACCGCTGTGTACAGCTGACGTCTGGTCTCTAAACTTGGCACCCGCTCAAAAGCCGAGGGCTCCTTAGCCCTCGGCTTACTGCTGTTTTACATAGCTGACACCCAGAGGCAATATTCTTGATCAGCAATTATGCCAATCATGGACATTTAGCTCCTCAGATGCTCAAGTTATTTGTGACCATGGCATCTGAGCAGTCTTTCCCGGTAGCCCTTTGTTCCAGGGGCCCAAACAGCTCCCTGCACCAAGTTCAATGGAGCTGTTCAGTTGCTGTGCCTCGGGTGTCTTGAATGCTTTGAGGTCTGCCACAGCAATGTGGCAGGACTGCATAGTAACATAACAAATTTTTCATAGAATGCAATGGTAAATCATTGCAGTCCAAGGAACAAGTGATCAGGCGATCACATATTCAAGTCTCCTGGGGCAGAGGTGGGGAACCTACGGACCGTGGGTCACATACAGCCCGTGGGATCATTTAATGTGGCCCCGACTCCCTGCCCCCCTGGCAGAGCATATAGTGCAAATGCGAATAACCGCTTCCATTATGGAATCAGTCAATAGCATGCGGGAGGCACAGGAAGGTGAGAACAGCGCTGCACTGGCTGTTCAGTAGCCGTAAGAAGCACAGATACGCGAAACGGCCATCGCTACTTAGCGTTCTGTGAGAAGCGAGTCCGCCCCAGCCCTGTTTTTATCTCCATCTATAATGATGAATAAAGAAGATTGATGATTTCGGTTGTGAATGCCTCCTGTTTATTCTATGTCTACAATCAGCTGCATTGGCTGTACTCACCTTCCCTGGTCTTCCTTTGGGTCCCGCTCTGTGTTCTGATACGTACAGTGCCAGGACGTAGTGCACGTAGGCGCGCACTATTGTAACACCCCAGAGTTGTGTTACTACACGCCTCTACCCCGCTACTATGTGTTAAGAGCTTTACCTTGTCATCTGATATGATTTTACATTATGTCATTCACAAATGTGCATAAACCATTTTGAATACAATTATTGTTGTAATTTTCCATGTTCACCAGCAGGTGGCAGCAATGGATTGGTAAGGAATTAGTTACAGTTTAGTACATCTAGGCTGGAATGGTTTATTCCAGCTTAGCTCCCCCTCTGTGAGCAGAGTGGTCTGTGCCCACATCCTGCACCTTGGGTGGAGAAGGAAGTTAGGGCAGTGTGCCAGCCACTCCTGTTGGGGAAGGCTGTGTGATAGAGTTCAGGAGTACCCCTGTATAGGGA
Organism: Bufo gargarizans; assembly: GCF_014858855.1. NCBI lineage: Eukaryota > Metazoa > Chordata > Amphibia > Anura > Bufonidae > Bufo > Bufo gargarizans. The sequence continues at coordinate 75,969,935 of NC_058083.1, forward strand.
AGGATCTTGTCTCGGCTGAGACATTGATCAAATACCCAGACTGAGCCCTGCAGCCTCAGCTGGATGACAAGAAAGCAGACAATCTCCAGAGTTCCAGGACGAAAGCATTCCCTGAGAGCCTGTCTGTGAGTAAAGTCCAGAGACCTAGGAGAAGCCATATTCCTCCTCAGCTAGTCAGTCCCCACAAAGCTGAAGATAGAGAGAAGCGCAGAAGCTAAATTCCTGCCACAGTTATAGAGCTAACAAGCAGACGTCTTTTCCTGCAAGCTCCAGAGTTATAGTGCAGAAGATGTATTCCTGCCAACCATTGCCAAAACCTGTTGGGACCTAAGACCAAAGCTGTGTTCTGCTTGGATGAAAGTTATCTTCAGTAAAGACAAGTTTGAATTTCACCTAAAGGTCTGGACATCAATTTCTGCTGCAAAATTCTTCTATTACTCCTACTGTACTATCACTAGACTCAATTTGTTGCAAGTGAGCCAGGAGACTCAAGGGTTTTATATAACAATTTGCAGGGCAATTGGAGCAACTTCAATTTGGGAGGAATCAATTTTGGTACAAATTAAACTTTTTGAAAAATTTGCTGAAATTGGCCATGCGGTTCTTCACCACAGCATGGCCACAACCCACCCGCAGCACGGCCGCTCTGTGTGGCCGTACCCTAAGGAAGAGTGACCTGGGTATACCTGATTTATAGTGATTCATGACTAATTCATTTGTAACTAATCAAATTTCTTGGCTAACTTTAGCTAAGTTGCCGAATCAAATTTTTCAAAACTTCGCTCATCTATAGTCAACAGGAGCATCCAGCTCCTTGTCTCTCTGCATCTTGCTGACTTGTCTAATATGTAAAGCCAGCAAAAGATGAGGATAGTCATCATTATGACCTGGCCCCCCTAAGGGGTGCAGACGGGATGGTATTGGTTGGCACGTGGGCACTGGAATTATAAAGGCTTCTATCTTATTGGTATTGAATTCTTCTATTAATCATTTTCAGCAACACTGTCCCTAGCACATGGGCGATTGCCAAATCTCTCCCTATGCTCAGCTCACAGTGAAATGGCAGAGACTGTGCGGAATGAGGGTTTTATAGGGCTGTGACATCACAGGGGATGGCTATCTGTGAATTGGCTGGCTGCACTGCATTAGGGGTGATCTTGCGTTCCAGGGCTTGTCTCCTCTACACTTCGTTTCACTTTGTAACATGTGCACCCGCCATTTTAGAAAAACCTGATTCGTTACCACGCAGCGCGAGGAAATTCTGACTTGCTGCGAATTAAAGTTTCTGAAACTTCCGACCGAATTCCAATTCGAATGCTTTACTTCGCTCAACACTAATGCCCCCAGCCAGACAGACGTAATGGAAGATGGAGACAGCGGGGGCAGCACAGACGACTGGAGCGGCCTTGAGCAGGTAAGCATACATTTTAGTAGCAATGCAGCAGGAACTTTTTTTTACCGGGAAATCTCTTTAGTCCTCCATTACACTGCACAATATTTGGACCAATAACTGGGAACAAGTGTTCATAGGAATGCTAATTCATGATATCTGGCCTGTATAATTGTGAAACTGATCAGCTGATAAATGAGCAATTACTCGTTTGTCAGCTGATTTGCATATTTTATCAGGATTAAAGATGGACAATAATCATCAGCACATTGCGTGTAATCAGGTACAGTATATACCTTTAATCAATAGAACTGAATGAGGGAGGAATGACTGCGGTAGCGATCATTCCTCCCCATTCACGTTGCAACAGTCTGTGTAATAGGCCAATGCAAACGAGTGCTGATCAATTTTTTATTTTTTTTGGCGGCCCCTTGACAATGACAATGTGGCCCCTAGACCAAAAAAGGTTGTGCATTTTATCATCAGGGAGATTCTTGTAGCAAAAAAAGAATTGTCCAGATTGGAGAAACCCTATAAGAGTTAATATTTTTGTATACATATCATACAGTAATATGGAAGATGAGAATGTAAACCTCAGCAACATAAGCTCTCGAATCCTTTCACAAGACCTACGGAATATAATGCATTCCTCTCACATTTTTCTTTTAGGAACAATTAGTTATGTTCTGCTGTAGTTATTAAATTGTGGATTTAAATAATAGAAATCTGACATGTCTGAAGCAAATGGCTTAGGCTGGAGACAGTCGTGTAATTAATGTTATTCCATGGTCAGCCAAAATGCTCGTTGAACTTAATAGCTGGGGTGTTAAAAAAATACTGATGATTCCATGATTCTTGGGTTAATATAGTATTAACTATGGGAAAAAGTGGGACTAAAATAGTAAATAGGATTTTAATTCTTTTCATATAGACCTAGAGTGCATTATTAAGGTTGTGTTTAGAGGATTTAGTGGATATAAAATATGGAAAATATGGTAACGTCCGGCAACTTCCGCAGCTTGAAACCAAAAGCTAGCCCAGCCATACAGCCATTCAACCTCGAAGCAGACTACCCGTTCTCCCTACACTGACCTATAAATAACAGCAACGATATCTCCGACTCCTCATCCCCCATCCCCAATCTAGCCTTCCACTCCTCCCAACACTGCCATGCCCTGTGATATGACACCCACGTACCGGGAGCTAATGAGGACTGTATGAGCCCCATTACGTTGTCTCCAGGAGTTCCCATAGGCAGCTCGGGCAGTCCAGCCCATCCTCCTCCGCTTCTGGAGCCAGCTGGCGAAAACGCTCCCCCTGAGAACGAGAAAGAGCATCAGCAATACAGTTGTCAACCCCCGGTACGTGCACAGCCACCACCCACGCATTTATGGTCAAACACTCCAAAACTAATCTCTGTAACAACCGCACTACCAGAGGTGACGAGGCTAACAACCCAGTAATTGCCTGCACCACTCCCAAGTTATAACAGTGGAAACGGACCTTCTTATTCCTAAATTTCTCCCTCCACAGTAGGACCGCTGCCACTATGGGGAAAAGCTCTAAAAGCGCCAAATCCCAAACGTCAGGCCACACCCCCGCACACCACTGCCCCGAACAATACGCCCCATAGTCACATCCCCCCGCCGCGTCTGAAAAAAGGTCAAAGTCAAATGCCTCCACAACATCCCCCATAAACATATCCCACCCATTGTACTGACTCAGAAACTATACCCACAACCGTAAGTCCTCCCTCAACTCCCTCCCTAACCTTATGTAATGATGAGGTGCCGTAACCCCCGCTGTCGCAGCCGCCAACCGCCTGCTAAAAATCCTCCCCATGGGCATTATCCGGCAAGCAAAATTGAGCTTACCCAGGAGCGACTGCAGCTCCTTCAGTTGAAGTTTTGCTAATCGCTGCGCCCTCCCCACCTCCCTTTCCAAATCCTCCAGCTTGTCCCGGGGCAGTCTACATTCCATCCGCTCCGAATCGATCACTATACCCAGGAAGCTCAACTCCGTCGCGGGACCCACCGTCTTTTCCACCGCCAGGGGAACACCAAACTCAGCGAACAGCACCTCCAGTGAATGCAGCAATAAAGAACACACCTTTGAACCCACGGGGCCAATACACAGAAAATCGTCTAAGGCTACTTTCACACTAGCGTTCGTCGGTCCGCTCGTGAGCTCCGTTTGAAGGAGCTCACGAGCGGACCCGAACGCAGCCGTCCAGCCCTGATGCAGTCTGAATGGAGCGGATCCGCTCAGACTGCATCAGTCTGGCGGCGTTCAGCCTCCGCTCCGCTCGCCTCCGCACGGACAGGCGGACAGCTGAACGCTGCTTGCAGCGTTCAGCTGTCCGCCTGGCCGTGCGGAGGCGTGCGGATCCGTTCAGACTTACAATGTAAGTCAATGGGAACGGATCCGCTTGAAGATGTCACCAATTGACTCAATCTTCAAGCGGATCCGTCCCCCATTGACTTTACATTGAAAGTCTGAACGGATCCGCGCAGGCTACTTGCCCACTTGCGAATTTTTTTAAAGTTATTAATGCAGACGGATCCGTACTGAACGGAGCCTCCGTCTGCATTAATATGAGCGGATCCGTTCAGAACGGATCCGCCCGAACGCTAGTGTGAAAGTAGCCTAAATAGTGAATGATAGATTCACATCCAGCCGAGTCCTTAACCGCCCACTCTAAAAACGAGCTAAACTTTTTAAAGTACGCGCACGATAGCGAACATCCCATCGGTAAACAACGATCAACGAAGAACCTCCCATCCCAAAAACACCCCAACAAATGCAGGCTATCCGGATGAACCGGCAACAACCTGAACGCAGCCTCGATGTCTGTCTTCGCCATCAATGCCCCCCTCCCAAACTGTTTAACCCACTGCACTGCCGCGTCAAACGAGGTATAGACCACCAAACATAACGCTGGATCTATACCGTCGTTGACCGACGATCCCTTTGGGAAGGATAAATGATGAATGAGGCGAAACTTATTCACCTCCTTCTTCGGAACTACCCCCAGAGGCGACAGGCGCAAATTCTCCATCGGGGGTTCCGAAAAAGGCCCATCCATCCTACCCAATCTCACCTCCTTCTCCAGCTTCTCAGCGACTACTCCTGGGTGTTCCCTAGCCGACCGCAAATTCTTTCTGATCAGCACCGGCCCCGCCGGAACAAAAGGGATACGAAACCCCCAGAGGAAACCCTCCCGCAACAGTTCCGCGGCCTTTACATCCGGGTACCTAGCGAGGAACGGTTCCATCCTTTCCAGACGAACCGGCGTCACCCCCTTTGCTAGCACCCTCGCCTCCCCTCTGCCTAACCCCCCTGAAACACCTTGTGGCTCCATGAGACCCCCGACAGTTAGAGCACTCGTGCTTGAACTTGCACTTAGCCCCGAACTTGCACCCCCCTTCATTAAATAGGAAACACAGTCCCTTAGCTGACGCTGCTGAAAAGGCCGACTGCCCTCCGGCTCCCGACTCACCCCGAAACGACTGAGCTCCCGATTCCCCCCGAAAGGACTGGGCCAACCTAACCAGCGCCGTCACCTTGAACACAAAGCTATATCTTTGTGGTCCCATCTAATACTCGGGCGCACCGCCTTACGCTGCCTAAATTGTTCATCGTAGCGCAGCCACGTCTGCCCGCCATAAACACGATACGCTTCCCCAATGGAGTCCAGATAGCAAAACAGAGCAGAGCAGCACTCTGGCGCCTTTTCCCCCACTACGCTGGCAAAGATCGCAAACGCCTGCAACCAATTAGGGAACGAGCGCGGTATTAACCAGTACCGACGCTTCTCCTCCTCCTCCTTTTTACCCTCATCCTTCCTAGCCTTATCCAGGTTAAATTTCTCCAAGGGGAGCAAGGAAAAAATCTCCACGTACTCCCCTCGCCAAATTCTTTCCCTAACTTCTTGCTTCAAATGGGCCCCCAACGGCCCTTCAAAGCAAACGAATACCTCCCCCCTCGCCTTATCATCCATCCGCACCCTATCCTCCTGCTCCGAACTACCCGCCTGCGTCTGCACTGATGCCGTGGCACTTTGCGGACCGAACACGGGCTGACCTATCCCACCCCAACCCACCAGAACTTCCTCCCACCCCCCAGGCTGGTAACGGAGACGACCCTCCCGCACCCCAACCAGCCAGCAACCCCGCCAAACCCCCCAGCAACTGCCCTAACCCCCTACCCAATTCCCCTTGGGGCCCCCCTGCCACCCCCCCCAGAAGAACTAGCAAGTAACTGCACTAAAGGTCCCCAGAGCGCCTCACCTGGCTGCCTGGGAGCTGTGATCCCATCAGCCGAAGATCCTGACTCCAGACGTTCCTCCCTCTGCGATGAAGCCGATGAAAAATGGTCCCCCGACGGTCCCCTGGCCCGACCGGGACCAGAGACGTGACATCCATGATCTTCACTCGACGCCCCGGAAAAGGCGGAGCCTGGAGGGTCTTGCTGCAACCTCGCCAAGGGCCTGCTGCTCAGGTCCGCAGCCGCCCCGTGGTCCCCAGACACTTGCTCATGCCGAGGGGCCTCATCCACAATCATCTCCTGGACAAGGCCCGCCGTACCGGGTCCTGAACACTGGAGGGCGCTGGTACATAGCTGTACAGACCTTCCAAGGCCAGCTCGAGGGCTCCGCCTGCTGGCCGGATTCCTCCCACGCCGGGGCCCACAAGCAGAAGCTGTACCTGCGGCCTGCCGGCGTGAAGGGTCCTGTGTAGGGCTCCGTCTGCGGCGCTGAGCCCGAGGGGAGGACAACTGTGGACTGAGGCGCTCCGGCGGCCGGACCCGCCGAGGCCGTGACAATGAAGGCTGAGGCGAAACAGGTGCCTCAGCTGCCCCTCTCAGCAGCTGCTGGACCTGCTCCTGAAGCCAGCCCGGTCCTCTACTCGCCGCCGCCGTCCTTAGCTCCGCAATCATGGCGTCCACCTCCATCTCGGTGCACGCGTCAGGTCAGTTTTCACTGTACCCCAAAATGGCCACCACTCTCCTCCAGCCCTGGCTACTTAACCCCTCCAGTTCCACCCCCAAACTTAAACTAGCCAATCCCAATCCCCCAGGGCTCACTAAACCAACCACCCGTCATGGTAGCCTCCCCCCAGGCTAGGCCCCCAGTCCGGCTATTTCTTTATTAGCAAGAGTTTAAAGTGCCCACATATAGCACATAGTGGGACACTGCATCAAGATGAAAGATGAATCAGGCGTGGATCAGCTAGGATTTCAACACACCAGTGCCTAAAGCATCAGACTAGATCATCCATGGTGCCACACCAATATTTTGACAATAGAGACCGTTTTCTTCTGGCTAAATGCCTCAGCTACTATTCTGATGCTGTTACCCGCCTGATACCAAACATCTGATGCCAAGTGCTCCTTTTTTCATCCACCATCTTCAGCGAGTACTAGTATTGCCACCCACCTCCACACTATGTCACCTTGCCACTCTGTGTGGCTAACTGATGCTGCCATGTCCACACTATGTCACCTTACCACTCTGTGGCCTTCTGGTGCTGCCATGTCCACACTATGTCACAGTGCCACTCTGTTGTATCATGCTGCTGCTGCCATGTCTACACTATGTCACCTTGCTACTCTGGCCTCCTGATGCTGCCATCTCTACACTATATAACCTGGCCACTCGCTGGCCTCCACATACTGCTACCAACTACATACTCAGTGATTGTGCCACTCGGTGGCCTCCTCATACTGCTACCACCTCCACACTGTCATTGTGCCACTCTGTGGCCTCCTGATGCCACCGCTACCTCAAGACTTTGTCATTGGGCTACTGTGTGGTCTCCTCATGCTGCTTCCACCTCACGACTTTGTCATAGGGACACTGTGGACTTCTCATGCGGTTCACACCCTCCCCACTTCAAGACTGGGCCACTATTTTGGCTTTCAGCCTGGCTGACATCATCATTTATTTGACTTTTCTTCTGATCTGTCAGAAGGAAGGAAAAATGAGACGCACAACATATCCTGTCTGTGTAGAAGCTGTAAGGCCTGTATGGTCCCATCAGATTTGGCTTATGATTTCTTCAGTTTATTCAACGACGTGGAGGGTGTAGCGATGGAGAAAGCATTCCAAAAAAATAATTCCTCTACACCCGGAGCCGAATCCTGTCAAGATTGATGCAAGTGCGATATTGGCTGCTCATCCAGCAAGATACTTCTGGGCGACCCTGTCTGCCATGCTTAGTCCTTTACTAGCGACAGACAATGAGAAGAAGACAAAGCTTGTTCTTTCTGTCCAGTGAATGCCTAATGTTTGGGGCCTGTACTCCCGTGGCCTAAAATACAATGTTTCTAGGCTCCAACAGGGCACATTTTTGAGAGTTTCAATTTAAGACGCATAAAAATGGCCCCTGATTAAAATACATATTTTTTTTGTGGGAATTTTTGCCATTAATCCGCCTTTGGTATGTCACTGTCCATGTTGTGGGACGATTTGTGCACTTCTTGTAAGTATTTGGTGGCTGCAAATATTAGCTGAAGGTTTTTCAGGTTTGCCTGCCATTAACGTGAATGGCTCCCGCCGTGAACTTGCGGTTCGCGATAATTTGATTGCGCTCGTGAACCCTCCCGGCCGATGTTCGTCCATCACTAATTTTGAGTTCACACCACATTTACACTGTTATACAAGCCGTACACTGACTACTTTACTTTGTATCAAAGTGTCAGATCTTCAGTGTTGTCCCATGAAAAGATAGAATAAAATATTTACAAAAATGTGAGGGGTGTACTGACTTTTGTGAGATAGTATATAATTTTGTACATAGAGTATGTCAATAACAAAATTCATTTTTAAGGGAAAGGTCCAGTACAACTGTCTTCACATATCCCTAATGTCTTTGGAAAAATCAGCCTTTTTGTGTAGCAGTTTATTCAAAAAATAATAATTATTTGGAGGAAGAAGGTGACCTTTGCCCACAATCTGATTTTGTACTTGGGTGGGCTGTATCCGTAGTCATAAATGGCTTTATCTGCTGTCTGAGGATGACAAAATAAAGATAATTATATACTCCCCCCTATGTAATGGCTCAACCTAATGGGCAATCACCGAAACCATTTCAACTTTATGCCTTGACCCTCTCTGCTTTCCAGGGCAGGACATATTTACTTTAATATTTCTGTCCTGCTTAATGACCAGTGAAATAACAAGGCCACATCAAAATTGGAGCTGATTTTTACGTAGTTAAGGGTAATATTTTTTTTACCTCAAAAATGCTATTTTTTGTGGTGCAAAGTATCTCTCGTTTGCTACAGATTGATAATGTTATCTGAAAAAGAATGAAGTGAAAACTGTTCTTAGAAAAATGGTTTCATTTATATTATTTAAAATGAAATCACCACTGATTTATATTCTTTATGTTAAAGTGATTTCATATGATTACTATTAATATTATATGAGTGAGATTTATTAATACCATCTAATGCTGGGTTCACACCTGAGCGTTTTACAGCGCGTTCCTACGCGCTGTAAAACGCTCAACAAGGAGAAACCAATGATTCCCTATGGGAATGGTTCACACCTTGGCGTTTTACAGCGCGTACGATCGCGCTGTAAAACGCCTGACGCTCAAAAAAGTACATGAGCGACTTTGGGGCGTTTGACGCGCGTTTGTGGCCATAGGACACTGTAGTCAATCACACAAACGCGCGTCAAACGCGCGTTTACTATTACAAAAAACGCGCATAAAAATGTGCGACTTAAACGCGCGTTTGCGCAACGCTCAGGTGTGAACCCAGCCTAACAGAAAAAAATGCCTTTGTTGCCCTTAGAAACCAATCACATCACAGCTTTCATCTGCTCTTGAAAAATGAAATCTTTAGTCTGATTGGTTGGTATTAGAGAGGAGTGAATCGCATCGAATATCCTCACGCTTCGTGATAACAACGTGATAACAAATCGCATTTTTTCCTAGAATGGCTGCACGTGTAAGGACATGGAGCAAGGAACTCTGGGAATGAGGGATCACCCACAATGCCATGCTTGCAACCAATCAGCAGCCAGCCAGCCCTGTGATGTCACAGGGCTATAAATAGCCTCAGCCATCTTGGATTCAGCGTATTACAGTGTACTTAGTCAGGCTCGGACTGGCCCACCGGGGAGGCAGGGTATTCCTCAGTAGGCCCCCAGTCTCCGGCGCCTGAGATAAGATGGAGGAATAATTATTTCTCCTTTCTCAGGAGAGATAATTATTGTAACCACTAGGTGGCAGTATCGCACAGTGGTGCAGCCTCCTACTGGTGTACATTGTACAGGAGGCCCCACAGTATCTTCTAGACTTCTGGGGCTGCTGGCTGTAAAGGAGGAGAGAACATGTCTGGCCATCCTCCTGCCCTCCCTGCTGTCAGGAAACTGTGGCTGCTGGAGAGAAGGACTCCTTTGCGGTGCTGGTCTGATTTCTCAGGTGTGTGACAGTGGTGAGCTGTAGGAGACTATAAAGGGGAAATAGGGGATTTGTTTATAGCAGACAGAGATCTATAAATGTGTGCTGCTCTCTGCAGAGTTCAGAGTGGTATTGGGGGGACCTGTCATAAGTGCCCCAGCTCCAGATGCCCCCCAATGCCCCCACTCTAAAAGCACCCCTATTATTGAATCTTCTCCAGTTGCCCCCCTAATACCTCTGCTCCAGGATCACCACTATTACCCTGCCTCAGGTGACCCTAATGCCTCTGCTTTAGGTGCACCCCCATAAGTGCCCAAGCTCCAGATGCCCCCACACTAAATGCACTGCTAATATTGCCTCTTCTCCAGTTACCCCTACTCTAGGATCCCCACTATTACACTGCCTCAGGTGACCCTAATGCCTCTGTTTCAGTTATGACCCTCCGTTTGTGCTCTTTGCTCACGTTGCTCCTCTAGCACCTTTGCTTCGGCTTTGTTAAAAGTTGTGACCTGCAAAGGGAATTGGACTTATGATTTAAAAATTCTGCACAGTGTGTCATATTTTCTAGTATTGACACGAATGGTTTACATGGCGGTAGTGATGATATTTACAGGCATCACTGCTGCCATGTAAAGAGATACTGGTGGTGGAGGGGTGGAGGATTTAAAGGGGTTGTGCAGGTTTTCAAGTTATCCTCTCCACACCATAGGGCATAACTATATGAATAGTGGGGTCTGATTCTGCAACTCCCACTGATCCCAGGAACGGGTCCAGTTCCCCCTTTTTGATGGTGTGGCAGGCCACACATATGCCCTGTTGCTCCATTTATTCTCTTTGGGACCACTGGAATTAGCCAGCTCTGTACTCCGCCATCTTCAGAGACCCCATTGAGCAGTGATGGATAACCTTGGCACTCCAGCTGTGATAAAACTCCCAAGATGCCCCGCTTGCTTGGCCGCTCTCAGAACTCTATAGAAATAAATGGAGCATGCTGGGAGTCGTAGTTTCACCACAGCTGGAGTGCCAATGTTAGCCATCACTGCCATAGAGAATGAATAGAGAGGCAGGGCATATGATCGACCTGCCACTCAGTCAAGAAGGGGTATCAGTGGGGGCTCCAGCATTCAGACCCCCATGGGTGACTTAGTTATGCCCGATCCTGTGGATAGAGGATAACTAGAAAAGTGGACACAGGCCGTTTAAGGCCCCTTTCACAGGGGCGAGATTTCCGCGCAGGTGCAATGCGTGAAGTGAACGCATTGCACCCGCACTGAATCCGGACCCATTCATTTCTATGGGGCTGTGCACATGAGCGGTGATTTTCACGCATCACTTGTGCGTTGCGAGAAAATCGCAGCATGCTCCTCTTTGTGCTTTTTTCAAGTAACGCAGGCCCCATAGAAGTGAATGGGGTTGCGTGAAAATCTCAAGCATCCGCAAGCAAGTGCGGATGCGGTGCGATTTTAACGCACGGTTACTAGGTGACGATCGGGATGGGGACCCGATCATTATTATTTTCCCTTATAACATGGTTATAAGGGAAAATAATAGCATTCTGAATACAGAAGGCTTAGTACAATAGGGCTGAAGGGGTTAAAAAAATAATTTAACTCACCTTAATCCACTTGTTCGCGCAGCCGGCATCTCTTCTGTCTTCTTTTGTGAGGAATAGGACCTTTGATGACGTCACTACGTTCATCACATGGTTCGTCACATATCCATCACCATGGCACCACTTAACAATGTTATAAGGAAAGATAATACAATCTACACTACAACTAACCCAAACCTGAACTTCTGTGAAGAATTTCGGGTCTGGGTAACACAGTCGTTTTTTTATCACGTGCGTGCAAACACATTGCGTACCTACTCGCGCGGGTTTGCCGCAATGCATCGGTACGCATCCGGACCTTATCCGGACACGCTCGTGTGAAAGAGGCCTAACAGGTGAGCATTTCTATTTTAGTTTGACACATATTTTGGGCCAGATTTAAAAATGTATTTGATTTTCTTTTTACACCTATAGAAAACCTTTAAGGATAGGGAATGTGAAAAGGTGAAACAGCTATGACACGACAGGTGATATGTGTCTGATTGGTGGAAGTCTGACTGCTGGAACCCCCATGATCAAGGGAACGTGGTCTTAAAGGGGTTGTCTCACTTAAGTAAGTCAGATTTATCATGTAGAGAAAGTTAATACAAGCCACTTACTAATGTATTGTTATTATCCACATTGCTTCCTTTGCTGGCTGGATTTTTTTCCCCATCACATTATACACTGCTTGTTTCCATAGTTACAGACCACCCTGCAATTCATCAGTGGTGGTCGTGCTTGCACACTATAGGATAAAGCACTAGCCTATGTGTGCTCCCATGGTCCTGGCCAGCAGAGAGGCTGACGCTTTGCCTATAGTGTGCAAGCATGACCACCTCTGATGGATTGCAGGGTGGTCTGTAACCATGGAAATGAGCAGTGTATAATGTGATGGAAAAATAAATCCAGTCAGCAAAGGAAGCAATATGGATAATAACAGTACATTAGTAAGTGCCTTGTATTAACTTTCTCTACATGATAAATGCCACTTACTGAAGCGAGAGAACCCCTTTAAGACCCTTGTGTACATAGATTAGCGGTAATGTAATTGAATGTCTCAGGATCCCTTTTTTTCCTGATCAGTGGGTGTTCCAGCAGTCATACCCCAGCAATCTGATATTTATCACATAGGCGATAGGTCATTATGGTAGGAAAACCCTTTTAAATATACTGTAGATTATGTACACTATGAGGAGGTTAAGATTGGATAAATTGCTTGCCAGACATTTATGCTTAAAGGGTTTAAAGGGGTTGTCTCACTTCAGTAAATGGCATTTATCATGTAGAGAAAGTTAAGACAGGGCACTTACTAATGTATTGTTATTATCCATATTAACTTCTTTCCATCACATTATACACAGCACGTATCCGTGGTTACGACCACCCTGCAATCCAGCAGCAGTGGCCATGCTTACACACTATAGCGAAAGGCTGAAAGTGCGAATAAGCCATCACCTTTACCTATAGTAAGCAAGCACGGCCACCGCTGCTGGATTGCAGAGTGCTCAAAACCATGGCTACAAGCAGTGTACAGTCGTGGCCAAAAGTTTTGAGAATGACACAAATATTAGTTTTCACAAAGTTTGCTGCTAAACTGCTTTTAGATCTTTGTTTCAGTTGTTTCTGTGATGTAGTGAAATATAATTACACGCACGTCATACGTTTCAAAGGCTTTTATCGACAATTGACATTTAAAGTGTCAGTATTTGCAGTGTTGGCCCTTCTTTTTCAGGACCTCTGCAATTCGACTGGGCATTAGTGGGTTTTTGTTTGTCCACCCGCCTCTTGAGGATTGACCACAAGTAGAGATGTCCCGAACTCTTCGCCGCCGAATAGTTCCCGGCGAACATAGCTTGTTCGCGTTTGCCGCGGCAGGCGAACATATGCGATGTTCGGTCCGCCCCCTATTCGTCATCATTGAGTAAACTTTGACCCTGTACCTCACAGTCAGCAGACACATTCCAGCCAATCAGCAGCAGACCCTCCCTCCTAGACCCTCCCACCTCCTGGACAGCATCCATTTTTGATTCATTCGGAAGCTGCATTCTTAGTGAGAGGAGGGACAGTGCTGCTGCTGCTGCTGATTCAATAGGGAAATCGATAGCTAGGCTAGTGTATTCAGTGTCCACTACAGTCCTGAAAGACTCATCTGATCTCTGCTGTAAGGACAGCACCCCAAAAAGCCCTTTTTAGGGCTAGAACATCAGTCTGCTTTTTTTTTTTTTCCTGTGTAATCTAATTGCAGTTGCCTGCCAGCGTGTGTGTCAGGCTCACAGCGTATACTGAGCACACTTGCCCAGTGCAACCACTCATATCTGATAAAAACACAGAAATATAGTGGCAAATCTGGGGGAGCTGCTCAACCCCTAACACTGTAGCGTGTTTTTCATTGGGGGAGCAGCCCCACCGCATGTGGACCACAGCAAACGACTATCCCCAGCAAAAAAAAAAATTTTTGGCATACGGTGGAGGATGTCGGCGCGGTCCACATGCACCACAAAGGCATCCTACACAAAACGGAGCATTGTGCGGATGAAAATATAATCATATAAATCACAGAAGAAATGCACCAAACGGATATGCCACTGACTATACTGGCTAGTCATAAATGCAGATATTAAAAGCTGAGACTTTTGCCAATATATTCCTGTCAGGAAGATATCGGAGCCCATCATGCACCACGTCACGGTTCTCAGCATGGCAAGGGGTCCTACCACTAAGCTACCTATGGTGCATGATGGGCTCCGATATCTTCCTGACAGGAATATATTGGCAAAAGTCTCCGCTTTTAATATCTGCATTTATGACTAACCAGTATAGTCAGTGGCATATCCGTTTGGTGCATTTCTTCTGTGATTTATATGATTATATTTTCATCCGCACAATGCTCCGTTTTGTGTAGGATGCCTTTGTGGTGCATGTGGACCGCACCGACATCCTCCACCGTATGCAAAAAAATTTTTTTTTTTTGCTGGGGATAGTCGTTTGCTGCGGTCCACATGCGGCCCCCAGATTTGCCACTATATTTCTGTGTTTTTGTCTTGTTTTATATGTAGTGTATGTGCCTTTACCTGGCATTCAAACACTCTTTGCACCTGGTAGCCTCCATTACATGGTCTGATATGGGTGTGGCTTACAGTCTGGCTTTGTTCACATTGCACTAGTTGTCCTGCTAGGCGGTTGTGTGGAAGCTTGGCTGTGAGCTGGATTACATCACCTTCAGACCTTGTTCACACCATAGGTAGCGTAGTGGTAGGACCCCTTGCCATGCTGAGTGACCGTGACGTGGTGCATGATGGATTCCGATATTTTCCTGACAGGAATATATTGGCAAAAGTCTCAGCTTTTAATATCTGCATTTATGACTAGCCAGTATAGTCAGTGGCATATCCGTTTGGTGCATTTCTTCTGTGATTTACACTCATATCTGATGTCACAATAGCTTGCATTAAAAAAAAAACTAACTTTTTTGACTGTAATATAATAGTCAGTTGCCTGCACGCGTGTGCGTTTCAGGCCCTGCCAGGGCACAGTGTCACACCAGTGCAACTCATATTTGGTGTAACAGTAGTGCACATTTAAAAAAATAAAAATAATTTGACTGTAATAGATTGAATAGAAGTTAGTTGTCTGCAAGCGTGTGTGTCAGGCCTACAGCGTCTACTCTGCCAACTTCTGCCAGTGCACAGTGCTACTCATATCTGGTGTCACAGTAGCTTGAACGCATAGTACCACAAATGGAAAAAAAATGACAGGCAGAGGCAGGCCACCCCGCAGGGGCCGTCGTGGTGCTGTGATTCCCTTTGGCCCTAGAATAATGCCTAGTGTTCAGAGGCCACGTACCCTGAACTCGAAATGTTCTGAGGACATAGTTGACTGGCTAACACAGGACACCCAATCTTCTACAGCTTCCGCTCGGAACCTTGACGCACCATCCTCCTCCAGCTTAGCTTCGGGCACCTCTTAAGTTACAACTCGCCCGCCTACCGCCACCACCAACACTAGCACCACAGCAGCTTCACTTTTTTTTTTTTTTTTTTAGAAAAACCGGACTAATAAGATCATCCCCAACCCTCCCCACCTATCCCCCCCCCCCCCCCCACCTTGCAGGAAAAAAAAAAAGTATAATAAAGAAGGAAATTCCAGATTAATTAATTAGCTTTAAGTAGGATCCCTTTTTGTTTATACAAAATCCTCTCATAGCTTTTCACTTTCTCGACCAGAGCCAACCAGTTGTTGCAGTCTGGAGCGGAAGAGCAAAACCATAGTCTAGAAACAAGAAGCCTGGCCAAAAACATCAGCTTAATCAATAATTGGCGTTTTATAGGTTGATAGTTAACCTCCGATAAGTCTCCCAGGACCCATATCCTGGGGGACAGAGGAATAACAATGTTAAATTTGCGAGCCAAGTTAGTTTGGACCGATCTCCAATAGCTGCTCACCATTGGGCAGTCCCAGAACAGATGTAGATGATCTGCCTCGGAGTCGCCACAGCGTGGGAAGTCGGAGGAGACTCTAAGTCCTCTCCTGTGTAACCACATAGGTGTCACATATATTTTGTGCAGAATATTGAATTGTACGACAGTGTGATTAAAATTATGTGAAATAAATTTTAAGCTTTCCCCTATATTCTCCCAATCTGGGGGACCCACCTCTGAGAGTAACAAAGACCAGGATCTCTGTCCTGGAGAAAGAAGACCCAAAAATGTTTTTTCATTAAGTGTCTATAGCAATGTGATATTTTAATTTTCGTGACAACTTTCTTAATAATTAAATCATGTAAAAATTCAGGAGTATCTATAAAAAAAAGGTGACTATTCAAAGTGCTAGAAAGTGCTGACCTCAAATGGAAATATGCATACCAAGCCACCTCACCCAAATTTGCCCTTTGCCTTAGCTCCGTCAGGGACAAAATTTGTCCACCACTAACCACCTGATGTAGGTACTGAACATTCTTGATCCTCCAATACTGACAACAACTCAAATCCGTTAAATTCAAAAGCTTTGAATTATGCCACAATGGGGTGCAAATGAGTGAAGCCTTAACTCCACACCAGCTCCTAATAACCAGCCAAGTCTTTATAGCCATTCTGCCAAAAAGTGTATACCCTTTCTGTATATTTAATAAATAATCGGACTCCAGTACGGTAAAAAAGTCCGAAAAACCTGAGTCTTTCACCACTTTATTGCAAAAGTGGCTATTCTCCCAGTCATAAAAAAGACAAAGTTGAGAGGCCACAAAGTACCCCTTAAAATAGGGGAGATTAAGACCTCCCTGATCATAGGGCATGGAGAAATAGAGTGACTTCAATCTCACACGCTTCCTCCCCCACAATAGATCATTAAGCATCCGCTCTATCAATCTAAAATACTTGTCTGCGATCCATACAGGCGAGTTGTGCAGGACATAAAGAACCTGGGGCAGTACTACCATTTTTATTAAAGAGATTTTGTCCGCTCTTGCAGGCAGAATTTTTTGCCATATCTTGATTTTAGCCCTCAACTTTATCAGCAGGGGAATCAGATTGAGTTGTAAATATTCCTGAGGTTTGGCAGAAACTGAAATCCCCAGGTACTTTATTGAATCAGAGATTGTTAACTGGTTATCCCAATCACCTCGCAACTCGTCTATAGGGAGGAGAACGGTCTTCTCCCAATTGATCTCTAAACCAGACCGAACGGAGAAGAAGCCAACCAAATCCATTATACGAGGGAGAGTGGTTTCTGTTTGATTGACAAAAACCAAGATGTCATCTGCATACAGGGATACACGGTCATCCTTCCCCATTATGCCAAAGCCGGCCACCTGCAGATCCTGCCTTATGCTAGCTGCTAAGGGTTCGATATAAATATTAAACAAGAGGGGGGAAAGAGGACAGCCTTGACGGGTGCCTCTTTCTAAAGTAAAACTCTCTGTGATAGTATCGTTAATCCTGATCCTGGCAACTGGAGAGCTATATAATAACTGAGCCATCGCCATAAATCTAGGGCCAAAGCCCATTTTTTTCATCACCTCCCAGAGAAAAGTCCACTCCACCCTGTTGAAGGCTTTGGTAGCATCCAACGACAGGATGGAGCGGGTACCACACCCCGGGGACTGAATATTCATAAATAGCCTATGCAAATTATGATGGGTACCCCTTTTTGACATAAAGCCATTTTGGTCTGGGTGGATGATAGTGGATATAACCCGCGACAGCCTCCTGGCCAAAACTTTTGATAGTAACTTAACATCTGTGTTTAATAACGAGATTGGTCTATAGGAACTCATTTCTATCGGGTCTTTATCCTTTTTAGGAATTAGGACAATAAGAGCCTCCATCATAGAGCATGGTAGGCTCCCTCCCTGTGTTGCTTGGGAAAAAACCTATAGCAGCTAAGGAAGAATCACATCACTATACTTACGGTAAACCTCATATGGGAGGCCATCCATCCCTGGCGATGAGCTCCCCGAGATAGACCCCAGAGCCTCCTGAAGCTCCGAAAGAGATAACTCCTCCTCCAAATATTCTATTTGGGCTTCATTTAAATTAGAAAGTGAAATCCTCTCCAAGAACCGCATCGCCAGATCGGATGACACACCAGAAGAGGAGCTATATATCTGGGTAAAGTATTGTAAAAAGGAGTCCCCAATTCCTTCTGGATCTGTTATAATTTCCCCCGCTATATTGCGAATCGCAACGATAGATCGATTTTTCTTGTCTTGTTGTGTGATTATCCTAGCTAAAAGCCTACCAGGGCGTCCAGACTCTGAAAAATACTTTAAGCCCTTAAAGAATACTCTATGGTTTGCTTTCTCTATTATATATTTCTCCAAGGAGCAGCTAGCCTTCTGCATCTCTTCCCTATTATACTCAGTAGGTTGACTGGTGAATCGCTCAGTTGTACATGCGGCAGTCTTGGCCAGTTCCTCCTCTTTTTTTTTAAATGTTCTCTTTGCTGCAGCAATCTCGCTTATAAAGACCCCCCTCAGATATGCTTTCAGAGCATCCCATACTGTATTGATGTTGGCAGAGGGAAGATTCACCTCCCAAAAGGAGGATATCAATGATTTAGTAGACTGAAGGTTATCCATAATAGTAAGCCAATATGGATTCAGCTTAAATCCTAGCCCTCTGTTGTCCTTATTCTTCCCGGTGCAAACCTCAACCAGTACGGGTGAATGGTCCGAAACTGTTCTTACCCCATATCGTATCTTCCGGATATTACTCAGATTGCTCTCATTAGTAAATGCTAAATCGATCCTAGACATTGCTCTACCGCCCCGGCTGACACACAGCTTCACTTGATCTGTCTGAGGAGTTATTTACACATCAGTTGGAAGAAATGAGTGATGCACAACCATTATTGCCAGAGGATGTAGATAACAGGGATATGTCTCAGTCAGGCAGCATTACAAACATGGACGTACGGTGTGATGATGATGATGATGTTGTACCCGCTGCTGCTTCCTTTGCTGAGTTGTCAGATACAAGTGAAGCGGTTGATAATGACGATGTGTCCGTGGATGTCACGTGAGTGCCCGCTAGAAGAGAAGAAGAACAGGGGAAAAGTTCAGATGGGGAGACAGAGAGGAGGAGGAGACGAGTTGGAAGCAGGGGGAGGTCGTCGCAAGGAGCTAGTGGCACAGTCAGACAGCATGCATCGGCACCCAGGGTCAGCCAGACAGCACGCCAATCAACTCATGCTGTTGGCACCACCAGAATGCCGTCATTGCAGAGCTCAGCAGTGTGGCATTTGTTTTGTGTGTCTGCTTCTGACAAAAGCGATGCCATTTGCAACATGTGCCAAAAGAAACTGAGTCGTGGGAAGTCCAACACCCACCTAGGTACAACTGCTTTGCGAAGGCACATGATTGCACATCACAAACGCCTATGGGATCAACACATGAGTACAAGCAGCTCACAAACTCAAAGCCACCATCCTCCTCCTGGTCCAGCATCTCCAGCCACGTCAACCACTGCTGTCCTTCTTGCCTCCTCTCAACTACTCCGTCTCTCGCCTTGAGCAGTTCCTGCTGATCTGCCCACTGTCAGGTGTCTGTCAATGACATGTTTGAGCGTAAGAAGCCAATGTCACAAAGTCACCCCCTTGCCCGGCGTTTGACAGCTGGCTTGTCGGAACTCTTAGCCCGTCAGCTTTTACCATACAAGCTGGTGGAGTTTGAGGCCTTCAAAAAATTTGTAGCTATTGGGACACCGCAGTGGAAGGTACCCGGCCGAAATTTCTTTGCACAAAAGGCAATCCCCAACCTGTACTGGATTGTGCAAAAGGAAGTAATGGCATGTCTGGCACACAGTGTTGGGGCAAGGGTCCATCTGACCACTGATACCTGGTCTGCAAAGCACGGTCAGGGCAGGTATATCACCTACACTGCGCATTGGGTAAACCTGCTGATGGCTGCCAAGCATTGAATGCGTGGCTCTGCAGAGGAGTTGGTGACACCGCTACGACTTGCAGGCAGGCCTGTTGCCACCTCCTCTACTCCTCCTACTCCATCCTCTTCCATAACCTCCTCGGCTGAGTCCTCTTCTGCTGCTGCGTCTTGCTCCACATCAACGGCACCCCCCCAGCTCCCCAGGGGCTATTCCACATCCCAGATACGACAGTGTCACTCCGTTTTGAAGTTGACTTGCTTGAAAGCAGAGAGTCACACCGGACCAGCACTCCTGTCTGCCCTGAACGCACAGGTGGATCAGTGGCTGACTGCGCACCAACTGGAGATCGGCAAAGTGATGTGTGACAACGGAAGCGGCATTGAATTTGGGCAAGTTGACACATGTGCCGTGATGGCACATGTGTGTAATCTGATCGTACAACGCGGCGAAACAACATGCCAGTGAGGCACTTGATTTGCGACAGCCCGACACGTTGGAATTCAACACTCCTAATGTTCGACCGCCTGCTCCAATAAGAAAAAGAGATTTTTTTTGCCACGTTACTGGACGCTCATGCACAATGCCTGTAGGCTCATGCATCCTTTTGAGGAGGTGACAAACCTAGACAGTCGCACTGAAGGCACCATCAGTGACATCATCCTATTTGTTTTCTTCCTGGAGCATGCCCTGCGAAGAGTGCTGAATCAGGCCGTAGATGAGCGTGAAGAGGAAGAGTTGTGGTCACCATCACCACCAGAAACAGCCTTATCAGCATTGCTTGCTAGACCTGCGACAACATTGGAAGAGGAGTCTGAGGAAGAGGAGTCAGAGGAGGAATGTGGCTTTGAGGAGGAGCAAGACCAACCACAGCAGGCATCCCAGGGTGCTCGTTGTCACTTATCTGGTACCCGTGGTGTTGTACGTGGCTGGAGAGAAAAACATACCTTCAATGAGATCAGTGTGGACGAGGAACGGGACATGAGTAGCTCGGCATCCAACCTTGTGCAAATGGGATCTTTCATGCTGTCGTTCCTGTTGAGGGACCTTCGTATAAAAAGGCTGAAGGAGAACGACCCGTACTGGGTGGCCACACTACTAGACCCCCGGTATAAGCAGAAAGTGCCTAAAATGTTACCGAATTACCGGAAGTCGGAAAGGATGCAGCAGTTCCAAAATAAATTAAAAAGTATGCTTTACACAGCGTATAAGGGTGATGTCACAGCACAACGGGAATCTAACAGGGGAAGAGGTGAAAGTAATCCTCCTTCTACCACGACCACGCCGGCATGTAGAAACGCTCTTTTGAATGATAATTGGAAGGTTATTACTTTATGATCACTATTTCCCAGGTGTCCCCCAACCTGCACGTCTGTTGTTCTGTCAGGTCTATTGGTTAATACTAAGTCCAGTATGGCCGTCTCTCTAGTCGGGTCCTGAACTAGTTGGGAGAGGTAATTGTATTTGGTTATTGCCAAGAACCTGTTTCCCTTATGAGATATACAAGTTTCAGTTTCCCAGTCTATATCTGGGTAGTTGAAGTCCCCCATAATAACCACCTCATTATGATTTGCCGCCTCGTCTATCTCGTTTAGTAGTAGATTTTCTGTGGACTCTGGTATATTAGGTGGTTTATAGTAAACTCCTATTAGTAATTTATTGTTTTTTTTAGCTCCATGTATCTCTACCCACAGTGACTCCACATGTTCATGTCCCTCACTTATATATCTCCGGAGTGTGGGCTTTAGACAGGACTTTACATAAAGGCAGACCTCTCCCCCTCTCCGGTTTTGACAATCCTTTCTAAACAGACTGTAAGTTTGTACATTAACTGCCCAGTCATAGCTATCATCCAGCCATGTTTCCTTTATTCCCATTATGTCATAGTCCTCCTCACACATCACTAATTCCAGTTCCCCAGTTTTATTAGTCAGGCTTCTGGCATTAGTATACATACATTTGAGAGGTTTATGTATATTTTTTACCCTACACCTTTCCTTCTGAACAGTGTCGACAAAAAGCTATTTCAGAAACAAGCCATTAATGTACTGGGAAAGGTACACTATAAGGAGAGTATGGGGAACAAATAGGAGATATAATTGAGTATATTTTAGGGACTTTGATCAGGGAAAGCATATAGAGAGAGTGAGGAATTGAGAGACTGGTCACTCATAGTTGTATGTTTCATACAGCGTACTAGTTTTGCATTACATACCTGCAAGAAAATCATATTTTTCTGTATGAACAGGCAGCCATATTGTTCTGCACTGTGGTATTTGGAGCTGCTAAGGCGGTTTTTGTGCTGTCCTATGGTATTGCTGTCTATGCCTACTTCTGTTGGCCTTGCCTTCTGTCAAAGTAGACATGACTACAATATGGGGCCACTTTTAGTTTTTTTCCAGGGCTAATTTAAGTTCCTAATTTTTAAGTTTCCCTGACTACAAAAGTCTGTGTACATTTTATTTCAAATTTTGCATTATTATACCTATGTGTAAGATCCTCACCTGCTTTGCACTCCAGGGGAACCAAGAGGGGTCCTCGTGGAGTTGCGGGACAGGTTATGCGTGTCTCTGATGCACCAGCGCTGACCCCTTTGCGAGCCAGTGCGGAGATGCGTTCGCGTGGACATCGGAGGGAAGGACCGTCGGAGTCCCGGGGACAGAGTGGCCAGGCGAGTGACAAGACGCCGCGGCCAGGGTTGTCTCCGGTGTCTCCTGCGACTTCCGTTTCCGCATCTGGGTCCACGCGCTCGCATACTCACGCTGAGTCAATCATGCGTCCGTGCGTACGCACGAGGGCAGGTTCGCAAAGGGATACACGGTCGCGAGTACGCTCTTCTTATGCACTTCGTCGACCAGTGGCGCATATTATACTGACTCACAAGAGCAAAGTGGATTAGGGAGCCAGCCATGGGTTAATCAACTTGTGATTGCCTTAGGCCTTGTACTCAGGTGCAGGGCAATTTGTTCACCTATGGTAGTGGACACTTGGCACCCTGGGATTGGTCAGCAGGCATTTAAAAGGAGGTCTCTCAGGGTGATCAGTGCCCACTGTTATTTTCCCTCAACCAGGTATAGGTCACAACTCCTAGTGACTGAAGACTGCCAGGAACTTTGTCCTTTACAGCGGACCCAAGATCTGGAGTGACTCGACTGCCAAGTGCACAGCACCATTCAGCACTGGTTGGGACTATTCCTGGAATCTCCTTGCCTGGTTTTTGTTATTATTCCTTGTTACCAGCAAGTGTCCTGGACGTTTATGTTTCTGGTGAATAAACACCTTTTTGCTTTCATCACTGGTCTGTTTGTTGGTGCCTTGCATTACAGAACAGTGGGCCCAACTAACAGTTGCCATGGACAAGATCCAGCAGCAGCTGAATGAAATAACGGGAGCCGTTAACCTGCTGTTCCAACGACGCCCAAATATACCAGCAGCCGCTGCAGCGCAAATCCAAGAGCAACTGACAACTGTGATGGAGGAGGTTCAGCAGCTTATCCAGGGAGCCTCAGCACTACCCGTCACTATCGCAAGGCATCAAACAGAACCTAAGATCCCTCTGCCTGACCCCTTCACAGGAGAGCGACAGGAGTTCTTAAACTTCAGGGACTCCTGTCTCCTTTATTTCCAGTTACGACCGATGGCTTCTGGCACTCTCAGGCAGAGAATTGGGATTGTAATGTCACTGCTACGTGGAGACCCCCAACGTTGGGCATTTAACTTGCCTCAAGACCATACAGCTTTTTCGTCAGTGGATGCCTTCTTCGAGGCTATGGCTGTGATTTACGATGACCCGGATCGTACTCGCACCGCAGAGACCAATCTTGAGCATATTCAACAAGGCCGCCGCCCAGCTGAAGAATACGCTGCAGAATTCAGGCGATGGGCAGCTTTCACCACCTGGGGCGACGCAGCCCTACGCCATCGCTTCCGTTTGGGACTTTCGGATGCGGTCCGGGATCTTCTTTTGGCCTTGCCTACCCCCTTCTCGTTGGAAATGGCTATCTCTCAGGCAATCGATGCCGACAGGCGAATCCGTGAGAGGCGAGTGGAACGGTCGTCTCGGTTTTCATCCTCTCGACCACATCCAGGGCCTCTAAAATTGTCCGAAGAGCCAATGGAGGTTGGATCCTCCCATCTCACACAGCCAGAACGAGCTTGTCGCCAACAGAAAGGCCTGTGCCTATTTTGCGGAAAGTCTGGACACCTCGTTAAAACCTGTCCCCTCCTGCTGGCGGGAAACGAATGAACCTAGGGGGCATAGAGGAGAACCCCCTAGGTGCTATTATCCCTCCTCCAAGCCGGGTGATGGTATCCATATCCTTACGGTGGCAAGACAAGGTCCATGAGTTTTCAGCACTAATCGATTCTGGGGCCGCTGGGAATTTTGTGGACTCAACCTTGGTTCGTCGACTTGGCATCCCGTTGATCCAGCCGAAAACCACCATGTCAGTGACCGCGATTGATGGTTCCCCTCTTCAAGATGGTCGTGCAGTGTGGATGACTCCGGGAATACAGGTAACGGTGGGGGCTGATCATCGGGAGACCTTAAGCCTTTTTGTCCTTGACATGCCATCCACTCCCGTGATTTTGGGTCTCCCTTGGTTAAGGCTCCATAATCTAGTAGTGGACTGGCGCTCGGGTCTTATCTGTCAGTGGAGTACGGAATGCCTTACTAAGTGCATTCGTCCCGACCTGTCACTAGCCTCCATGGAAGTATTAAGTACTTTACCACAGCAGTATCATAATTTCCAAGATGTGTTCAGTCCTCAGGGGGCTGATGTATTACCCCCCCACAGGTCATATGATTGTCCTATAGACCTGTTGCCAGGCACCATGCCACCACGAGGGCATCTTTATAATCTCACTGGGCCTGAGGTTCAGGCTCAGCGGGAGTATATTAAAGAGAACCTTGAGAAGAATTTCATTCGTCCATCCACTTCCCCTGCTGGAGCTGGATTCTTCTTTGTGGAGAAGAAGGATGGAGGCTTGAGACCTTGCATCGATTATCGTGCCCTTAATCTGATTACGGTGAAGAATCGGTATCCACTGCCTCTGATTGATGATCTGTTTTCTCAGGTGGCAGGGGCCCGAGTCTTCACCAAACTCGATTTAAGGGGTGCTTATAATTTAGTTCGCATTAGAGAGGGTGACGAATGGAAGACCGCATTTAATACCAGAGACGGGCATTACGAGTATCTCGTGATGCCTTTCGGTCTCTGTAATGCTCCCGCGGTCTTCCAGGAGTTCATCAACGATGTTCTCAGAGATTTCTTGGATAGATGTGTTGTTGTCTATTTAGATGACATACTAATCTACTCTTCGGATCTGGTCTCTCATCGGAGACACGTGTGTCAGGTTTTCCAGAAGCTGAGGGAGAACCGCCTCTATGCCAAACTTGAGAAGTGTCTGTTTGAGGTGAAGGAGTTGCCTTTCCTGGGGTACATTATCTCAGAAAAGGGATTGGCTATGGACCCATCCAAACTTTCTGCTGTCTTGGATTGGCCTCAACCTAAGGATCTTAAGGGGTTGCAGCGTTTCTTAGGCTTTGCCAACTTCTACCGCAAGTTTATTAAGAATTTTTCTGCGATAGTAGTACCTCTCACCAACCTCACTAAGAAGGGAGCTAATCCTTCTAAGTGGACGAGAGAGGCAGTCAGAGCCTTTGAGACGCTGAAACAGGCCTTTTGCACGGCACCAATTCTTACTCATCCAGACACCTCCAGACCTTTTGTTCTCGAGGTCGATGCCTCAGAGGTCGGTGTAGGGGCAGTTCTCTCACAGTATTCTGGGGACCCCGAGAGGTTACATCCCTGTGCCTTCTTCTCTCGGAAGCTCTCTCCAGCCGAGTGTAATTATGATATCGGCAATAGAGAGCTTCTGGGAGTAAGATTGGCTTTTCAAGAGTGGAGACATTGGCTAGAGGGTGCAGAACATCCCATCACGGTTTACACTGACCACAAAAATTTGGAGTATCTAGAGAGTGCCAAAAGACTCAACTCCCGACAAGCCAGGTGGGCATTGTTTTTCACCCGCTTTAATTTCCGCCTCACTTATAAACCAGGTTCCAAAAACGTGAAGGCAGATGCCCTGTCCCGCTGCTTCCCTGAGGCTGCTTCCATCCTGGACTCTGAGCCAGAAACCATTCTCCCAGCTAAATGTTTTCTTGCTGCCCTGGGGGCCGCAGAAGTAATGGAGGACTTGTCCTCTCTTCTTGAGCCCTCACAGGCAGAGAGTCCACCTGACAAACCCGAGGGTCGATGGTTCGTACCCATTAACCTTCGATTGGAGGTCATCCGACAGCTTCATGACTCAAAGTCTGCCGGGCATTTGGGTGTTAAAGAAACACTTGCCCTTGTTAAACGTCACGTGTGGTGGCCCAACATGTCCGTGGATGTTAAGGCCTATATCCAGGCATGTACTGTTTGCGCCAGATGTAAACCGTCCCGGTCTGCCCCTTCTGGGACTTTACTCCCACTGCCTATTCCCCAGGCTCCATGGACTCACATTTCCATGGATTTCATCACAGATTTGCCAAGGTCCTCTGGAAGTACGGTAATCTGGGTAGTGGTGGACCGTTTTAGTAAAATGGCCCATTTTATCCCACTCCCTGGATTGTCCTCGGCCAGAGAATTGGCAGATCTGTTCTTGAATCATGTCTTTCGATTACACGGAGCGCCGGATGACATTGTTTCAGACAGAGGAGTGCAATTAATCTCCCGCTTCTGGCGTTCTTTCTGCTCCCGATTGGGTATTACTTTGTCTTTTTCTTCTGGTTTTCACCCAGAGACCAACGGTCAGACGGAAAGGACTAACCAGACCCTGGAGCAATATCTCCGGTGCTTCGTGTCAGACTGCCAGGAGGAATGGGCAGCGTATCTACCCTTTGCGGAGGTGGCTTATAATAACTCTGAGCATGCTTCCACTAAGATGTCTCCGTTCAGGTGTGTGGGGGGCAGGGATCCAAGACTCTCTTCTTTGGCCGGACCCTCCACTGACTCACCGGTGGTGGATCAGTGGTTCAAGGATAGACGTCCCATTTGGTCGTCGGCCCAGCGGAATCTCCGCAGTGCGGTGGCGCAACAGAAGAAATTTTCTGATCGTCATCGCACCGTAGAGCAAAAGTTTAAGGTGGGAGATCAGGTGTGGGTCTCCACCCGGAACATTCCGCTGCGTCAGCCATCTTCCAAGTTGGGTCCTCGATTCATTGGCCCATACCCGGTGACACAAAAGATCAACCGAGTTACGTACAAGGTTGCTCTTCCACCGTCGATCTGAGGAGTGAACACCTTTCATGTTTCACTTCTCAAATCGGCAGCCGACTCCGCTCCCTTCATTCAGACCCCGTCCCCGCTGGAGGTCCAAGGGGTACCGGAGTTCGAAGTGAACAGAATTTTGGACTCTCGTTTTGTCCAAAGGTCTCTTCAATACTTGGTGGACTGGAAGGGTTTTGGTCCAGAGGAGAGATGTTGGATACCTGCTCGCCAGGTGCATGCGGATGAGTTGGTGGCAGCCTTTCACCGGGATAATCCGGGGAAAGCTTGCTTGGAGTCTTCAGAGCCGCCTCCTTGAAGGGGGGGTAATGTAAGATCCTCACCTGCTTTGCACTCCAGGGGAACCAAGAGGGGTCCTCGTGGAGTTGCGGGACAGGTTAGGCGTGTCTCTGATGCACCAGCGCTGACCCCTTTGCGAGCCAGTGCGGAGATGCGTTCGCGTGGACATCGGAGGGGAGGACCGTCGGAGTCCCGGGGACAGAGTGGCCAGGCGAGTGACAAGACGCCGCGGCCAGGGTTGTCTCCGGTGTCTCCTGCGACTTCCGTTTCCGCATCTGGGTCCACGCGCTCGCATACTCGCGCTGAGTCAATCATGCGTCCGTGCGTACGCACGAGGGCAGGTTCGCAAAGGGATACACGGTCGCGAGTACGCGCTTCTTATGCACTTCTTCGACCAGTGGCGCATATTATACTGACTCACAAGAGCAAAGTGGATTAGGGAGCCAGCCATGGTTTAATCAACTTGTGATTGCCTTAGGTCTTGTACTCAGGTGCAGGGCAATTTGTTCACCTATGGTAGTGGACACTTGGCACCCTGGGATTGGTCAGCAGGCATTTAAAAGGAGGTCTCTCAGGGTGATCAGTGCCCACTGTTATTTTCCCTCAACCAGGTATAGGTCACAACTCCTAGTGACTGAAGACTGCCAGGAACTTTGTCCTTTACAGCGGACCCAAGATCTGGAGTGACTCGACTGCCAAGTGCACAGCACCATTCAGCACTGGTTGGGACTATTCCTGGAATCTCCTTGCCTGGTTTTTGTTATTATTCCTTGTTACCAGCAAGTGTCCTGGACGTTTATGTTTCTGGTGAATAAACACCTTTTTGCTTTCATCACTGGTCTGTTTGTTGGTGCCTTGCATTACACTATGTTAGTGAACCTATTACTGCAACAGATCATGCAGTTCAAAAGTATTTTAAGGCAAAAACTGCTTTATGACCATAGCAAATTGTGAATAACAGTGTGTATACTGTTTTTTAGAAGGGGAGAATTATTTAATTGCACCTCTGTCTTTAAATTACAGAAAAAAAAACACTTGCAATTTTGCTACTATTGCTTAATTATCTGTGTACAAACCCATTGACTTTATTTTATGGGCCTCTTATGTGGCAAGAAAATCTCTTGTCTGCCATTGCACTGTTTTATCGCTGACATTTCAACTCACTGGAATTCCATCTTGCATATGTTAGAACATCTGTATGAGTACTGTAAAGTGGTGAATGAGTTGTCATGCACCAGACTATCTTAGCAGGAAGCATGTGTTGTATTGAAATCAGACAGTGGTATCTCATCAGAGAAGTGTGTCACATACTCAGGCCCTTCGAAGAGGCCACCAGATTTGTCAGAAGAGACAACTGCGGCATGAATATAACCCCCCTAATATTTATGGTAAAACAGACACTCATGCTCATACAACAAGGAATGGTGGCAGAAAAAAACCTTCCACATCTTGCTGGCCACTCTGTAGCTGTTGGGGACCCACATAAAGAAAGAGCAATGGAGAAGAAAGTGGTGGATAATGAGTTACCATTGGAGATGGAGGTGCTACAGGAAGAAGAAGAACTTGTGTAGGAGGACAAGGCTGATGATGACAAGACCATTGGCCATTATGACTAATTATTTCAGTGGGGGTGGAGCCAGTAATAATTGGGTCTTCAGTCATGCTAGCGAGAATGGCAAGTTCTATCATTGCTTGCTTACGTAATGACAGGTGTATCCTTACCACCAAGCAATCTGATGATTACTGGATAGCAATGCTTTTAGGCCATCAATATCAAAGCAAAATGGGGCAATGTTTTTCTGTTGCTCAAAGGGAGATCAAATTGTTTATTACCAGGATACATTGTGTATATAGCTGTTGGCAAGCATATACCTGCCTCCCACATGTCCGACCAAAAGGCCACTCTCTGCCCCTCACCATGTCACCCAACTCCCACAATCTCTGCTACCGCAAGCAGCAGAAGGACTAGTTCAGTATCATCAACATGATGGAGCAGTTTTTCCATGTGCCATGTCAGGCTGATGCAAATCAGCAAAGTCGAGATGTACTGCCTGAAGAATCAGATTCAGTCTTACCTGGACTGTGATCCATCTCTGGTGCAAACTGTGTTCCCTGACCCCATGGATTTCTGGGCAGCAGGATTGGAACAATGGCTGGATCTGGCACAGTTTGTCTCGCTGTACTGTCTTGTCCAGCCTCCACTGTCATCTCAGAGTGGGTTTCCCAAACCAACAAACTTGTCCCCTGCCAGTGTACAAAACATCACTTTTATCGTCTTAGGCCAATGAATAGATGTTTCATGCTGTGCTACTACTGATGGTGTTACTATTGCCCCACACACACTCTTTCTACTTCCACACTGTACTGCCAAATAAAAGGGAGAATTTTTCAATTCTTGTTCAACTTCAAATACCGGACCGGATTTAAAGTGCCGTTACAGGTTTTAGAAGCACCTGGCTGTCCTTAAATAGTAGCGAGGTCTCTGTGTTGGGATCTAGAAGCCTTGTGTCTGGATGAAGACTTGCTACCTGTTTGGCGTGAAAACAGGTTGGTGCTGCCATGCTCAAGGACTCTTTGAGGCAGAATTGCTGCATGGTGTGAATTACCAACAACACCGCAAGGTGACTTTTTGCTTGTTTATGACTGCTTGTTTTGTCACTTGCCTAAAGTGTGAATAAAACACTGAACTGTTTGATCCAAAGAAATTGTCGTTGCCTCTATACTGCATCCGCTAATCCTGTCTACAACAGCGAAACCCCACAATTGGTGGAGGATGCGGGCCTGAGCAGTGAGGCTGGCGTGAACGCCGATATTTTTGGTTTCTGCATTTTTCAGGCACGGTTGTATGTCGTACATTAAACCAGCTGTATTACAACCAATGCCCCATGACAAAATGGAGGCTGTTGTGAAGGCCCTCATGGAGGCTAATCTGCAGCAGCGAGAGACAAACCTGTAGCAATGCAAGGCTAATAATCAGCAGCAGGAAACTAACCCATTGCTGCTACAACACATGATG
The DNA here is from genome assembly GCF_014858855.1 of Bufo gargarizans. Classification (NCBI taxonomy): domain Eukaryota; kingdom Metazoa; phylum Chordata; class Amphibia; order Anura; family Bufonidae; genus Bufo; species Bufo gargarizans. The sequence continues at coordinate 76,000,274 of NC_058083.1, forward strand.
GCTTTGCAGACAGCAGGAGCAAACCCAAGCGCCCACGATGCCAGGAAAGCAGTCTGTGCTGCGATTCTTAAGATGACCCCCGCAGGCAACATAGAAACCTACCTGGCAATGTACAAGAAAGTGGCCATCAGGGAAAAGCTACCCCGTGACCAGTGGGCTGAGGTCGTTGCTCCGTTCCTGGCATCCACAGGTGCATTTCGACTTGCCGGACAATCAAGCGGCCGACTACCAGAAAGTCAAGAGTGAGATTCTAGCAAGACTGGGGGTGAATGTGTTGGTCCGGGCCCAGCGGGTGCATCAGTGCGGGTTCAACCCAGCTGAGCCTGAAAAACCCTAGTTTTATAACTTACTTCACCTCTTTCAAAAATGGCTACAGCCGGATGTGCTGAGTCCCACTGCTATGCTGGATCGTTGTCACCACCAGATCTTTGAAAAGTTCTGAGAGATGTTCTTCAGTACTTCCTGCATGATCTTCTTTTATTTTGCTTTCGTTTTGACATCTCTTCTCCCTCTCCCAGCTGTCATCTATTAGCAGTGATTGCCTCCCTATATATCTCCTCCCCATACTGCCTCACCTTGCGGTTTATACAACTTCCTGGACTGTGCTGATGCTAGAAGCTGCTACAAGATAAGTCTGTTCCTTTATTTCTGTTTTCCTATGGTCTTGATCCTAGGTGACCCTGACTCCCTCCGTATTTAGTGTAGGGAACCGGTGTTCATGTCCCCTTACTATTATAGGGTGTTCAAGTTTCATACAGTCGAGGAACGAGGGTATGCAATTATCTACCATAGAGATTTTTGCATAGGCTGAGCAGTCAGGGAGAGTGCTAGGGCTGTTACAGGGCTTACCCTCTTGTTCCTTAGTTTTGGATCAAGTCAGTTGGATCTTCATTTGTGTCTTCTAGTTTTCTGCAACACCATCCGTGACAATCGTTTGTTAGCCGATATGTTCTGGAGGGCTTTGCCATACCCTCTCCAGCACTGGATCGGTCAGGTGTCTCCTGGCAATGCCCTTGAGATGGTGGACCTGGTGGAATGCTATGAAGCTACCAGGAATTTAAAGGAGGGTTCTGTCGGGAGGGGGGTCGTCAAACCCTGGAAATCTTCACCCCAGGCCCGGAGATTTGAGCCGATAAAACCCGCCTGGGATGTACCCATGGCAGACCTGGCTCTGATAGTCTGCTGGCGGTGTCAGGAGCCTGGCCATGTAAGGGATGACTGTCCCCATCGGGTTGAGCACATGGATACTAACTATGGCTACTGTCAGTCCCTATATGCCAGGAGGCTGTGTGCAACAGGTACCACAGAGTCTCTAGATCACTTGTGCCAGGTGGAAGTGGGAGACACTCTGATGGAGGCTATGCTGGACTCAGGGAGTCTGGTGGCCCTAGTAAGGGCTACCCTGGTGTGGTCCACTGAGTATACTGGCCGGAAAGTTGGGGTGATGTGCATCCACAGAGACTTAAAAGACTACCCCACCGTGCTGGTGTCTCTAACCACAATGGCCAGTAGATGGACCCACGAGGTGGCTGTATCCATAAATCTACATTGTGAACTCATAATAGGGAGAGACTTAACGGCCTTCCTGGCACTGTGGCCTGCTATGAGAGTGACTGATACCCATGAGATAGGGGTAACCCTAGCAGAGTGGCCTGGCTCAGGGGGAAGACCAGAACCCTGGTAACCTGAGACCAAAGGGTCAGCGGTAGGAGTAACCGCCACTTTGGTGGAAGAGGGGGAGACAACCTTGTGGCAGACGTGGAGGACTTGCCACTGGGTCCTGAATTAGCAGACCTCAATGTCTCCGGGGATAATTTTGGTACCGCCCAACCTCGGGACCCAACCCTATACCGCGGCCCGCGCCTGGCAAAATGTGTTAATAGTAGATGGTTCACAACAACAACCTGGGGCAGTGTCAGTGTTTCCCCATTTTGTGGTTCATCAGGATATGTTGTATCGGGTAAACCAACTACAGGGTGAGCCTATTGAACAGTTGGTGGTCCCCAAAGCTTATGGCAAGCTTGTGTCAGATCTAGCCCTCCAACACATTCTCAGGGGTCACATGCGGCTGCATAAAACTCATGATCATATTCTACAGTGGTTTTACTGGCCCAGCATATTCAAAGAAGTGGAAGAGTTTTGTAAGTCCTGCCTGACCTGCCAGATAACTAGCCCCCAGCCACATTTCCGTAGTCCCCTAGTACCTCTCCCGATTTTTGAAGTACCGTTTGACCAAATAGCTATGGACCGCATAGGCCCAGTACCGAAGTCCACCAGAGGGAATAAACACATCTTAGTCATTCTAGACTACGCCACTCAGTACTCGGAGGCGGTGCCACTGCGACATACCTTGGCCAAACTCATAGCTAAGGAGTTAATGAAGATGTTTTCCCGAGTAGGACTACCTAAAATGGTTCTGACCGACCAATGGACCCCCTTTATATCCAAGGTGATAAGGGAACTCTGTAAGTTGCTGCACATAAAACAGCTACAGACGTCCGTTTACCATCCGCAAACAGACGGTCTGGCAGAACGGTTTAACCAAACATTAAAAAATATGTTGAAAAAGGTAGTGTCTAAAGATGGGAAGGACTGGGACCTCCTTTTGCAGTATCTCATGTTCACAGTGCGAGAGGTACCCCAGGCCTCTACTGGGTTCTCGTCCTTCGAACTGCTATATGGCAGACACCCTCTCGGTCTCTTGGACATGGCCAAAGAGGCGTGGGAACAACCCACTCCACATAAAAGTGTCATTGAGTACGTTACCCAGGTGCAAGATCGGATAGAGACAGTGTTGCCTCTTGTTAGGGAGCATCTGGAGGCAGCTCAGCGAGCCCAGAGTCGGGTCTATAATTGGCAGGCTCGGGTCCGGATCTTTAACCCGGGTGATCGGGTTTTGGTTCTGTTGCCGACCGTGGACAGTAAGTTCCTGGCTAAGTGGCAGGGGCCCTATGAGGTACACGAGAAAATTGGAGATGTAAACTACAAGGTACACCAGCCAGGGCGGCGAAAGACAGAGCAGGTTTGCAATGTGAATTTACTCAAACCGTGGAAAGAAAGGAAAACCTGTACAGAAGACAGCCCGCGGCCGGGGTTTCTAGGAGAAGAGGTATGGGCCCTTCTGTCTGATGCAAGAGAGGCGGCTGCCACAGTAAAAATTGCTGACAACCTTTCTAAACAGACTCAGGAGGCCATGGAGTTTATTAGTCGGAACACGGATGTGTTCTCAGATCTCCCTGGACGCACTTCCATAATCCAGCATGACATTGTCACTGAGTCTCAGGCAAAAGTCAGATTAAAACCATACCGGGTACCCAAGGCTCGCCGACAATCCATATCGGAGGAGGTGCAGCTAATGTTGCCGCTAGATGTCATTGAGTAGTCAAAAAGTGAGTGGGCCAGTCCTATAGTATTGATACCTAAGCTGGACAGGACGTTGCGGTTTTGTAACAACTTTTGAAAACTTAACGAGGTTTCCAAGTTCAATGCCCCAGGTGGATGAGCTCATCGACAGGTTAGGACAAGCCTGGTATTTTTCTGTTATGGACCTCACGAATGGGCACTGGCAGGTGCCCTTAACGGAGGCTGCCAAAGAGAAAACTGCCTTTTTCACGCCTGAGGGGCTCTATCAATATAAGGTCTTACCCTTTGGTCTGCATGGTGCCACCGCCACTTTTCAGCGACTAATGGACATTGTGCTTCGTCCACATCGTCGGTACGCTTCGGCTTACCTGGATGATATTGTCATCCACAGCACCGACTGGGAGAGTCAACTACCGAAAATGCAGGCTGTAGTGGACTCCCTTCAGAAAGCTGGCCTAACCGCTAACCCCAAAAAATTTGCGAGCCGATAGGGTTGGAAGAGACTAAGTACCTGGGGTATGTCATTGGGCGCAGAGTCATCAAACCCCAAGTGAACAAAATAGAGGTGATACGGAATTGGCCCCAACCTGTCACCACTTGGCAAATAAAGTAATCCCCACTTTGTTCCCCACTTTGCTACTGTAGCCGCCCCCTTGACAGGACTCTTGAAGGGACACAAGTCAACGATGGTTCGTGGGATGATTGGGTGGAAGAGGCTTTATCCACTGTGAAGTTGGCCCTGTGCGGGTCCCCGGTTTTGGTGACAGACTGATGCCTCCGAAGAAGGCCTCGGTGCTGTACTGTCTCAGGAAGTTAACAGGGAGGAGCAACCCGTTGTCTTCCTCAGCCGTAAGCTCACCCCAGCTGAGACCTGGTATAGTATAGTGGAGAGAGAGTGCCTGGCTATCAAGTGGGCACTAGAATCTCTCCGCTATTATTTATTGGGGAGAAAATTTGCCTGGTGACTGACCACTCCCCTCTGAAGTGGTAGAGCCAGGCCAATGACAGAAATGCCCGGGTCACCCATGGTTTCTCTCCCTACAAAACTTTTTCGGTGGAACACAGGGCAGGCTGGTCACAGGGAAACGCAGATGCCCTGTCCCGGATACACTGTCTGACGTGTGTTCACCCCCTCAGAATTGAACAAAGGGGGGGTATGTGACACAGTGAGAGGTTTGGTCTGGGAAAACAGGTATTTTCATCCCAGCACCGGATTTAAGTGCCGGTACGGGTTTTGGAATCACCTGGCTGTCCTTAAATAGGCAGCTGGGCTCAGAAGCAAGGTCTCTTTGTTGGGATCTGGGAGCCTTGTGTCTGGATAAAGGCTTGCTACCTGTTTGGCATGAAAACACCTGGACTCTTTGAGGCAGAATTGCCGCATGGTGTGAATTACCAACCACACCGCAAGGTAACTTTTTGCTTGTTTATGACTGCTTGTTTTGTCACTTGCCTAAAGTGTGAATGAAACACTGAACCGTTTGATCCAAAGAACTTGTTGTTGCCTCCATACTGCATCTGCTAATCCTGCCTACCAGAGTGAAACCCCACAGTATATAAATACGGGCAGCATTCTGGCCCCTTTAATGGATAATTTTTGGATGCTTGTGCAGAACAAGTTACTATTTCTAATGAGATTAATACGTGTATAAACAGGGGCAGCGATCTGCCCCCATTTAGGCATAATTTTTAGACATTTGGTCCCAAGAAACCACTTTTTTTTCTGATAACACTGTGTGTGTTTAAACACCATATGCACCAATAAGGCACAATTTTTGTAAGGTTGCCAATATAAAAAAATCATAACACATGCAATGGCACAGTGTGTTTTTAAGCACATTGCTTCTTAACACCGTCAAACATGCATTTACCCATAGCTATGTATGTCACTGTCACTGACTTTATTTGCTTTTACTGAGCCTAAAAGGGGGGAACAGAAAGAGCAAAAAAGAAAAGACATACAAAATCCTAGAGTCCTAGAATACCTCGGAGTGTCATACACCTGCCAGTAGGTGCACATTTGACTCATGTACTGTAGTATTGATTCAGATACAAATCAAATTTTCAGACATGAAATTAATTTCAAAAAGTTTGCTCATCTTTAACCACTTCAGCCCCGCTAGGTGAAACCCCCTTCATGACCAGGCCACTTTTTACACTTCGGCACTACACTCCTTTCACCGTTTATCGCTCGGTCATGCAACTTACCACCCAAATGAATTTTACCTCCTTTTCTTCTCACTAATGGAGCTTTCATTTGGTGGTATTTTATTGCTGCTGACATTTTTACTTTTTTTGTTATTAATCAAAATGTAACGATTTTTTTGCAAAAAAATGACATTTTTCACTTTCAGCTGTGAAATTTTGCAAAAAAAACGACATCCATATATACATTTTTCGCTAAATTTATAGTTCTACATGTCTTTGATAAAAAAAAAATGTTTGGGCAAAAAAAAAATGGTTTGGGTAAAAGTTATAGCATTTACAAACTATGGTACAAAAATGTGAATTTCCGCTTTTTGAAACGGCTCTGATTTTCTGAGCACCTGTCATGTTTCCTGAGGTTCTACAATGCCCAAACAGTATAACTACCCCACAAATGACCCCATTTCGGAAAGTAGACACCCTAAGGTATTCGCTGATGGGCATAGTGAGTTCATAGAACTTTTTATTTTTTGTCACAAGTTAGCGGAAAATTATGATGATTTTTTTTTTTTTTTTTTTTCTTACAAAGTCTCATATTCCACTAACTTGCGACAAAAAATAAAAAATTCTAGGAACTCACCATGCCCCTCACAGAATACCTTTGGGTGTCTTCTTTCCAAAATGGGGTCACTTGTGGCGTAGTTATACTGCCCTGGCAATTTAGGGGCCCAAATGTGTGAGAAGAACTTTGCAATCAAAATGTGTAAGAAATGACCGGTGAAATCCGAAAGGTGCACTTTGGAATATGCGCCCCTTTGCCCACCTTGGCAGCAAAAAAGTGTCACACATGTGGTATCGCCGTACTCAGGAGAAGTTGGGGAATGTGTTTTGGGGTGTCATTTTACATATACCCATGCTGGGTGAGAGAAATATCTTGGCAAACGACAACTTTTCCCATTTTTTTATACAAAGTTGGCATTTGACCAAGATATTTTTCTCACCCAGCATGGGTATATGTAAAATGACACCCCAAAACACATTCCCCAACTTCTCCTGAGTACGACAATACCAGATGTGTGACACTTTTTTGCTGCCAAGGTGGGCAAAGGGGCACATATTCCAAAGTGCACCTTTCGGATTTTGCAGGCCATTTTTTACACATTTTGATTGCAAGGTACTTCTCACACATTTGGGCCCCTAAATTGCCAGGGCAGTATAACTACGCCACAAGTGACCCCATTTTGGAAAGAAGACACCCTAAGGTATTCCGTGAGGGGCACTGCGAGTTCCTAGAATTTTTTATTTTTTGTCACAAGTTAGCAGAAAATGATGATTTTTTTTTTTTTTCTCTTTTTTCCTTACAAAGTCTCATATTCCACTAACTTGCGACAAAAAATAAAAAATTCTAGGAACTCGCCATGCCCCTCACGGAATACCTTGGGGTGTCTTCTTTCCAAAATGGGGTCACTTGTGGCGTAGTTATACTGCCCTGGCAATTTAGGGGCCCATATGTGTGAGAAGTACTTTGCAATCAAAATCTGTAAAAAATGACCGGTGAAATCCGAAAGGTGCACTTTGGCATATGCGCCCCTTTGCCCACCTTGGCATCAAAAAAGTGTCACACATCTGGTATCGCCGTACTCAGGAGAAGTTGGGGAATGTGTTTTGGGGTGTCATTTTACATATACCCATGCTGGGTGAGAAAAATATCTTGGTCAAATGCCAACTTTGTATAAAAAAATGGGAAAAGTTGTCGTTTGCCAAGATATTTCTCTCACCCAGCATGGGTATATGTAAAATGACACCCCAAAACACATTCCCCAACTTCTCCTGAGTACGGCGATACCAGATGTGTCACACTTTTTTGATGCCAAGGTGGGCAAAGGGGCGCATATTCCAAAGTGCACCTTTCGGATTTCACCGGTCATTTTTTACAGATTTTGATTGCAAAGTACTTCTCACTAGGGATGAGCGAACTCGAACTGTATAGTTCGGGTTCGTACCGAATTTTGGGGTGTCCGTGACACGGACCCGAACCCGGACATTTTCGTAAAAGTCCGGGTTCGGGTTCGGTGTTCGTCGCTTTCTTCACGCTTTTCTGACGCTTTCTTGGCGCTTTTTGAAAGGCTGCAAAGCAGCCAATCAACAAGCGTCATACTACTTGCCCCAAGAGGCCATCACAGCCATGCCTACTATTGGCATGGCTGTGATTGGCCAGAGCACCATGTGACCCAGCCTCTATTTAAGCTGGAGTCACATAGCGCCGCCCGTCACTCTGCTCTGATTAGCGTAGGGAGAGGTTGCGGCTGCGACAGTAGGGCGAGATTAGGCAGATTAACTCCTCCAAAGGACTTGATTAACTGATCGATCTGCAGCTGTGGATCATTGAGCTGCTGATCCTCAATTGCTCACTGTTTTTAGGCTGCCCAGACCGTTTGTCAGTCACATTTTTCTGGGGTGATCGGCGGCCATTTTGTGTCTTGTGGTGCGCCAGCACAAGCTGCGACCAAGTGCATTTAACCCTCAATGGTGTGGTTGTTTTTTGGCTAAAGCCTACATCAGGGTGAAGCTGTCACACCAAGTGCATTTAACCAGCAATAGTCTGTTCATTTTTTGGCCATATACAAAATCAGGGGCAAGCTGCGCCTGTCACCAAGTGCATTTAACCCTCAATGGTGTGGTTGTTTTTTGGCTAAAGACTACATCAGGGTGAAGCTGTCACACCAAGTGCATTTAACCAGCAATAGTCTGTTCATTTTTTGGCCATATACTAAATCAGGGGCAAGCTGCGCCTGTCACCAAGTGCATTTAACCCTCAATGGTGTGGTTGTTTTTTGGCTAAAGCCTACATCAGGGTGAAGCTGTCACACCAAGTGCATTTAACCAGCAATAGTCTGTTTATTTTTTGGCCATATCCCAGTCTAATTCTGTCACTAAATCCATACCGGTCACCCAGCGCCTAAATACTAGGCCTCAAATTTATATCCCGCTAAATCTGTCCTTAGTGCTGTAGCTGGGCGAGTTATTTAGTGTCCGTTCAAGCACATTTCTTGTTCTGGGTTGAAATACAATTCCCAATTTAGCAATTTCATAATTTAGTGGTTTCTGCTATATCAGAGCTATTTGAAATCTATCCCTAAAAGGGTATATAATATTCAAGGTGCACATTGGGTCATTCAGAATAACTTCACACACACCCGCTACTGTGTATTTCCAAGTCTAATTCTGGCACTAAACCCATACCTGTCACCCAGCGCCTAAATACTAGGCCTCAAATTTATATCCAGCTAAATCTGTCCCTAGTGCTGTAGCTGGGCGAGTTATTTAGTGTCCGTTCAAGCACATTTCTTGTTCTGGGTTGAAATACAATTCCCAATTTAGCAATTTCATAATTTAGTGGTTTCTGCTATATCAGAGCTATTTGAAATCTATCCCTAAAAGGGTATATAATATTCAAGGTGCACATTGGGTCATTCAGAATAACTTCACACACACCCGCTACTGTGTATTTCCAAGTCTAATTCTGGCACTAAACCCATACCTGTCACCCAGCGCCTAAATACTAGGCCTCAAATTTATATCCCGCTAAATCTGTCCCTAGTGCTGTAGCTGGGCGAGTTATTTAGTGTCCGTTCAAGCACATTTCTTGTTCTGGGTTGAAATACAATTCCCAATTTAGCAATTTCATAATTTAGTGGTTTCTGCTATATCAGAGCTATTTGAAATCTATCCCTAAAAGGGTATATAATATTCAAGGTGCACATTGGGTCATTCAGAATAACTTCACACACACCCGCTACTGTGTATTTCCAAGTCTAATTCTGGCACTAAACCCATACCTGTCACCCAGCGCCTAAATACTAGGCCTCAAATTTATATCCAGCTAAATCTGTCCCTAGTGCTGTAGCTGGGCGAGTTATTTAGTGTCCGTTCAAGCACATTTCTTGTTCTGGGTTGAAATACAATTCCCAATTTAGCAATTTCATAATTTAGTGGTTTCTGCTATATCAGAGCTATTTGAAATCTATCCCTAAAAGGGTATATAATATTCAAGGTGCACATTGGGTCATTCAGAATAACTTCACACACACCCGCTACTGTGTATTTCCAAGTCTAATTCTGGCACTAAACCCATACCTGTCACCCAGCGCCTAAATACTAGGCCTCAAATTTATATCCCGCTAAATCTGTCCTTAGTGCTGTAGCTGGGCGAGTTATTTAGTGTCCGTTCAAGCACATTTCTTGTTCTGGGTTGAAATACAATTCCCAATTTAGCAATTTCATAATTTAGTGGTTTCTGCTATATCAGAGCTATTTGAAATCTATCCCTAAAAGGGAATATAATATTCAAGGTGCACATTGGGTCATTCAGAATAACTTCACACACACCCGCTACTGTGTATTTCCAAGTCTAATTCTGTCACTAAACCCATACCTGTCACCCAGCGCCTAAATACTAGGCCTCAAATTTATATCTCGCTAAATCTGTCCCTAGTGCTGTAGCTGGGCGAGTTATTTAGTGTCCGTTCAAGCACATTTCTTGTTCTGGGTTGAAATACAATTCCCAATTTAGCAATTTCATAATTTAGTGGTTTCTGCTATATCAGAGCTATTTGAAATCTATCCCTAAAAGGGTATATAATATTCAAGGTGCACATTGGGTCATTCAGAATAACTTCACACACACCCGCTACTGTGTATTTCCAAGTCTAATTCTGGCACTAAACCCATACCTGTCACCCAGCGCCTAAATACTAGGCCTCAAATTTATATCCCGCTAAATCTGTCCCTAGTGCTGTAGCTGGGCGAGTTATTTAGTGTCCGTTCAAGCACATTTCTTGTTCTGGGTTGAAATACAATTCCCAATTTAGCAATTTCATAATTTAGTGGTTTCTGCTATATCAGAGCTATTTGAAATCTATCCCTAAAAGGGTATATAATATTCAAGGTGCACATAGGGTCATTCAGAATAACTTCACACACCCGCTACTGTGCATTTCCAAATCTAATTCTGTCACTAAACCCATACCTGTCACCCAGCGCCTAAATACTAGGCCTCAAATTTATATCCCGCTAAATCTCTCGTTACCGCTGTCCTGTTGTGGCTGGGAAAGTTATTTAGTGTCCGTCAAAGCACATTTTTTGTTCTGGGTTGAAATACAATTCCCAATTTAGCAATTTCATAATTTAGTCGTTTCTGCTATATCAGAGCTATTTGAAATCTATCCCTAAAAGGGTAGATCATATTGAAGGTGCACATAGGGTCATTCAGAATAACTTCACACACACGCTTCTGTGCATTTCCAAGTCTAATTCTGTCACTAAATCCATACCGGTCACCCAGCGCCTAAATACTAGGCCTCAAATTTATATCCCGCTGAATTTGAATACAATACATTGGGCCAAATAATATATTTGTTGTTGTGGTGAACCATAACAATGAGAAAAACATCTAGTAAGGGACGCGGACGTGGACATGGTCGTGGTGGTGTTAGTGGACCCTCTGGTGCTGGGAGAGGACGTGGCCGTTCTGCCACATCCACACGTCCTAGTGTACCAACTACCTCAGGTCCCAGTAGCCGCCAGAATTTACAGCGATATATGGTGGGGCCCAATGCCGTTCTAAGGATGGTAAGGCCTGAGCAGGTACAGGCATTAGTCAATTGGGTGGCCGACAGTGGATCCAGCACGTTCACATTATCTCCCACCCAGTCTTCTGCAGAAAGCGCACAGATGGCGCCTGAAAACCAACCCCATCAGTCTGTCACATCACCCCCATGCATACCAGGGAAACTGTCTCAGCCTCAAGTTATGCAGCAGTCTCTTATGCTGTTTGAAGACTCCGCTGGCAGGGTTTCCCAAGGGCATCCACCTAGCCCTTCCCCAGCGGTGAAAGACATAGAATGCACTGACGCACAACCACTTATGTTTCCTGATGATGAGGACATGGGAATACCACCTCAGCATGTCTCTGATGATGACGAAACACAGGTGCCAACTGCTGCGTCTTTCTGCAGTGTGCAGACTGAACAGGAGGTCAGGGATCAAGACTGGGTGGAAGACGATGCAGGGGACGATGAGGTCCTAGACCCCACATGGAATGAAGGTCGTGCCACTGACTTTCACAGTTCGGAGGAAGAGGCAGTGGTGAGACCGAGCCAACAGCGTAGCAAAAGAGGGAGCAGTGGGCAAAAGCAGAACACCCGCCGCCAAGAGACTCCGCCTGCTACTGACCGCCGCCATCTGGGACCGAGCACCCCAAAGGCAGCTTCAAGGAGTTCCCTGGCATGGCACTTCTTCAAACAATGTGCTGACGACAAGACCCGAGTGGTTTGCACGCTGTGCCATCAGAGCCTGAAGCGAGGCATTAACGTTCTGAACCTGAGCACAACCTGCATGACCAGGCACCTGCATGCAAAGCATGAACTGCAGTGGAGTAAACACCTTAAAACCAAGGAAGTCACTCAGGCTCCCCCTGCTACCTCTTCTGCTGCTGCCGCCTCGGCCTATTCTGCTGCTGCCGCCTCGGCCTCTTCCTCCGCCTCTGGAGGAACGTTGGCACCTGCCGCCCAGCAAACAGGGGATGTACCACCAACACCACCACCACCACCTCCGTCACCAAGCGTCTCAACCATGTCACACGCCAGCGTTCAGCTCTCCATCTCACAAACATTTGATAGAAAGCGTAAATTCCCACCTAGCCACCCTCGATCCCTGGCCCTGAATGCCAGCATTTCTAAACTACTGGCCTATGAAATGCTGTCATTTAGGCTGGTGGACACAGACAGCTTCAAACAGCTCATGTCGCTTGCTGTCCCACAGTATGTTGTTCCCAGCCGGCACTACTTCTCCAAGAGAGCCGTGCCTTCCCTGCACAACCAAGTATCCGATAAAATCAAGTGTGCACTGCGCAACGCCATCTGTGGCAAGGTCCACCTAACCACAGATACGTGGACCAGTAAGCACGGCCAGGGACGCTATATCTCCCTAACTGCACACTGGGTAAATGTAGTGGCAGCTGGGCCCCAGGCGGAGAGCTGTTTGGCGCACGTCCTTCCGCCGCCAAGGATCGCAGGGCAACATTCTTTGCCTCCTGTTGCCACCTCCTCCTTCTCGGCTTCCTCCTCCTCTTCTTCCACCTGCTCATCCAGTCAGCCACACACCTTCACCACCAACTTCAGCACAGCCCGGGGTAAACGTCAGCAGGCCATTCTGAAACTCATATGTTTGGGGGACAGGCCCCACACCGCACAGGAGTTGTGGCGGGGTATAGAACAACAGACCGACGAGTGGTTGCTGCCGGTGAGCCTCAAGCCCGGCCTGGTGGTGTGTGATAATGGGCGAAATCTCGTTGCAGCTCTGGGACTAGCCAATTTGACGCACATCCCTTGCTTGGCGCATGTGCTGAATTTGGTGGTGCAGAAGTTCATTCACAACTACCCCGACATGTCAGAGCTGCTGCATAAAGTGCGGGCCGTCTGTTCGCGCTTCCGGCGTTCACATCCTGCTGCTGCTCGCCTGTCTGCGCTACAGCGTAACTTCGGCCTTCCCGCTCACCGCCTCATATGCGACGTGCCCACCAGGTGGAACTCCACCTTGCACATGCTGGACAGACTGTGCGAGCAGCAGCAGGCCATAGTGGAGTTTCAGCTGCAGCACGCACGGGTCAGTCGCACTACAGAACAGCACCACTTCACCACCAATGACTGGGCCTCCATGCGAGACCTGTGTGCCCTGTTGCGCTGTTTCGAGTACTCCACCAACATGGCCAGTGGCGATGACACCGTTATCAGCGTTACAATACCACTTCTATGTCTCCTTGAGAAAACACTTAGGGCGATGATGGAAGAGGAGGTGGCCCAGGAGGAGGAGGAGGAGGAGGAGGAAGAGGGGTCATTTTTAGCACTTTCAGGCCAGTCTCTTCGAAGTGACTCAGAGGGAGGTTTTTGGCAACAGCAGAGGCCAGGTACAAATGTGGCCAGCCAGGGCCCACTACTGGAGGACGAGGAGGACGAGGATGAGGAGGAGGTGGAGGAGGATGAGGATGAAGCATGGTCACAGCGGGGTGGCACCCAACGCAGCTCGGGTCCATCACTGGTGCGTGGCTGGGGGGAAAGGCAGGACGATGACGATACGCCTCCCACAGAGGACAGCTTGTCCTTACCCCTGGGCAGCCTGGCACACATGAGCGACTACATGCTGCAGTGCCTGCGCAACGACAGCAGAGTTGCCCACATTTTAACCTGTGCGGACTACTGGGTTGCCACCCTGCTGGATCCACGCTACAAAGACAATGTGCCCACCTTACTTCCTGCACTGGAGCGTGATAGGAAGATGCGCGAGTACAAGCGCACGTTGGTAGACGCGCTACTGAGAGCATTCCCAAATGTCACAGGGGAACAAGTGGAAGCCCAAGGCCAAGGCAGAGGAGGAGCAAGAGGTCGCCAAGGCAGCTGTGTCACGGCCAGCTCCTCTGAGGGCAGGGTTAGCATGGCAGAGATGTGGAAAACTTTTGTCAACACGCCACAGCTAACTGCACCACCACCTGATACGCAACGTGTTAGCAGGAGGCAACATTTCACTAACATGGTGGAACAGTACGTGTGCACACCCCTCCACGTACTGACTGATGGTTCGGCCCCATTCAACTTCTGGGTCTCTAAATTGTCCACGTGGCCAGAGCTAGCCTTTTATGCCTTGGAGGTGCTGGCCTGCCCGGCAGCCAGCGTTTTGTCTGAACGTGTATTCAGCACGGCAGGGGGCGTCATTACAGACAAACGCAGCCGCCTGTCTACAGCCAATGTGGACAAGCTGACGTTCATAAAAATGAACCAGGCATGGATCCCACAGGACCTGTCCGTCCCTTGTCCAGATTAGACATTAACTACCTCCCCATAACCATATATTATTGGACTCCAGGGCACTTCCTCATTCAATCCTATTTTTATTTTCATTTTACCATTATATTGCGAGGCTACCCAAAGTTGAATGAACCTCTCCTCTGCCTGTGTGCTAGGCCTAAATATATGCCAATGGACTGTTGCAGTGGTGGCTGACGTGAAGCCTCATTCTCTGCTATGACATGCAGACTGATTCTCTGCTGACATGAAGACAGATTCTCTGTTACGGGACCTCCCTCCTCTGCCTGGGTGCTGGGCCTAAATATATGCCAATGGACTGTTGCAGTGGTGGCTGACATGAAGCCTGATTCTCTGCTATGACATGCAGACTAATTCTCTGCTGACATGAAGCCAGATTGTCTGTTACGGGACCTCTCTCCTCTGCCTGGGTGCTGGGCCTAAATTTATGACAATGGACTGTTGCAGTGGTGGCTGACGTGAAGCCTGATTCTCTGCTATGACATGCAGACTGATTCTCTGCTGACATGAAGCCAGATTGTCTGTTACGGGACCTCTCTGCTCTGCCTGTGTGCTAGGCCTAAATATATGCCAATGGACTGTTGCAGTGGTGGCTGACGTGAAGCCTCATTCTCTGCTATGACATGCAGACTGATTCTCTGCTGACATGAAGCCAGATTGTCTGTTACGGGACCTCTCTGCTCTGCCTGTGTGCTAGGCCTAAATATATGCCAATGGACTGTTGCAGTGGTGGCTGACGTGAAGCCTGATTCTCTGCTATGACATGCAGACTGATTCTCTGCTGACATGAAGCCAGATTGTCTGTTACGGGACCTCTCTGCTCTGCCTGTGTGCTAGGCCTAAATATATGCCAATGGACTGTTGCAGTGGTGGGTGACGTGAAGCCTCATTCTCTGCTATGACATGCAGACTGATTCTCTGCTGACATGAAGACAGATTCTCTGTTACGGGACCTCCCTCCTCTGCCTGGGTGCTGGGCCTAAATATATGCCAATGGACTGTTGCAGTGGTGGCTGACATGAAGCCTGATTCTCTGCTATGACATGCAGACTAATTCTCTGCTGACATGAAGCCAGATTGTCTGTTACGGGACCTCTCTCCTCTGCCTGGGTGCTGGGCCTAAATTTATGACAATGGACTGTTGCAGTGGTGGCTGACGTGAAGCCTGATTCTCTGCTATGACATGCAGACTGATTCTCTGCTGACATGAAGCCAGATTGTCTGTTACGGGACCTCTCTGCTCTGCCTGTGTGCTAGGCCTAAATATATGCCAATGGACTGTTGCAGTGGTGGGTGACGTGAAGCCTCATTCTCTGCTATGACATGCAGACTGATTCTCTGCTGACATGAAGCCAGATCGTCTGTTACGGGACCTCTCTGCTCTGCCTGTGTGCTAGGCCTAAATATATGCCAATGGACTGTTGCAGTGGTGGGTGACGTGAAGCCTCATTCTCTGCTATGACATGCAGACTGATTCTCTGCTGACATGAAGCCAGATTCTCTGTTACGGGACCTCTCTCCTCTGCCTGTGTGTGTGCTGGGCCTAAATATATGCCAATGGACTGTTGCAGTGGTGGCTGACGTGAAGCCTGATTCTCTGCTATGACATGCAGACTGATTCTCTGCTGACATGAAGCCAGATTGTCTGTTACGGGACCTCTCTCCTCTGCCTGTGTGTGTGCTGGGCCTAAATATATGCCAATGGACTGTTGCAGTGGTGGCTGACGTGAAGCCTCATTCTCTGCTATGACATGCAGACTAATTCTCTGCTGACATGAAGACAGATTCTCTGTTACGGGACCTCTCTCCTCTGCCTGGGTGCCGGGGCCTAAATATCTGAGAATGGACTGTTCCAGTGGTGGGTGACGGGAAGCCAGATTCTCTGCTATGGAACCTCTCTCCAATTGATTTTGGTTAATTTTTATTTATTTAATTTTTATTTTAATTCATTTCCCTATCCACATTTGTTTGCAGGGGATTTACCTACATGTTGCTGCCTTTTGCAGCCCTCTAGCTCTTTCCTGGGCTGTTTTACAGCCTTTTTAGTGCCGAAAAGTTCGGGTCCCCATTGACTTCAATGGGGTTCGGGTTCGGGACGAAGTTCGGATCGGGTTCGGATCCCGAACCCGAACATTTCCGGGATGTTCGGCCGAACTTCTCGAACCCGAACATCCAGGTGTTCGCTCAACTCTATCCACCACGCCCTCAGCTACTACAAAGCCAGAGAATGAACCAATTTAGAAACCACTAAATTATGAAATTGCTAAATTGGGAATTGTATTTCAACCCAGAACAAGAAATGTGCTTGAACGGACACTAAATAACTCGCCCAGCTACAGCACTAGGGACAGATTTAGCGGGATATAAATTTGAGGCCTAGTATTTAGGCGCTGGGTGACAGGTATGGGTTTAGTGCCAGAATTAGACTTGGAAATACACAGTAGCGGGTGTGTGTGAAGTTATTCTGAATGACCCAATGTGCACCTTGAATATTATATACCCTTTTAGGGATAGATTTCAAATAGCTCTGATATAGCAGAAACCACTAAATTATGAAATTGCTAAATTGGGAATTGTATTTCAACCCAGAACAAGAAATGTGCTTGAACGGACACTAAATAACTCGCCCAGCTACAGCACTAGGGACAGATTTAGCTGGATATAAATTTGAGGCCTAGTATTTAGGCGCTGGGTGACAGGTATGGGTTTAGTGCCAGAATTAGACTTGGAAATACACAGTAGCGGGTGTGTGTAAAGTTATTCTGAATGACCCAATGTGCACCTTGAATATTATATACCCTTTTAGGGATAGATTTCAAATAGCTCTGATATAGCAGAAACCACTAAATTATGAAATTGCTAAATTGGGAATTGTATTTCAACCCAGAACAAGAAATGTGCTTGAACGGACACTAAATAACTCGCCCAGCTACAGCACTAGGGACAGATTTAGCTGGATATAAATTTGAGGCCTAGTATTTAGGCGCTGGGTGACAGGTATGGGTTTAGTGCCAGAATTAGACTTGGAAATACACAGTAGCGGGTGTGTGTGAAGTTATTCTGAATGACCCAATGTGCACCTTGAATATTATATACCCTTTTAGGGATAGATTTCAAATAGCTCTGATATAGCAGAAACCACTAAATTATGAAATTGCTAAATTGGGAATTGTATTTCAACCCAGAACAAGAAATGTGCTTGAACGGACACTAAATAACTCGCCCAGCTACAGCACTAAGGACAGATTTAGCGGGATATAAATTTGAGGCCTAGTATTTAGGCGCTGGGTGACCGGTATGGATTTAGTGACAGAATTAGACTGGGATATGGCCAAAAAATAAACAGACTATTGCTGGTTAAATGCACTTGGTGTGACAGCTTCACCCTGATGTAGGCTTTAGCCAAAAAACAACCACACCATTGAGGGTTAAATGCACTTGGTCGCAGCTTGTGCTGGCGCACCACAAGACACAAAATGGCCGCCGATCACCCCAGAAAAATGTGACTGACAAACGGTCTGGGCAGCCTCAAAACAGTGAGCAATTGAGGATCAGCAGCTCAATGATCCACAGCTGCAGATCGATCAGTTAATCAAGTCCTTTGGAGGAGTTAATCTGCCTAATCTCGCCCTACTGTCGCAGCCGCAACCTCTCCCTACGCTAATCAGAGCAGAGTGACGGGCGGCGCTATGTGACTCCAGCTTAAATAGAGGCTGGGTCACATGGTGCTCTGGCCAATCACAGCCATGCCAATAGTAGGCATGGCTGTGATGGCCTCTTGGGGCAAGTAGTATGACGCTTGTTGATTGGCTGCTTTGCAGCCTTTCAAAAAGCGCCAAGAAAGCGTCACAAAAGCGCGAAGAAAGCGACGAACACCGAACCCGAACCCGGACTTTTACGAAAATGTCCGGGTTCGGGTCCGTGTCACGGACACCCCAAAATTCGGTACGAACCCGAACTATACAGTTCGAGTTCGCTCATCCCTAGTGAGAAGTACTTTGCAATCAAAATCTGTAAAAAATGACCGGTGAAATCCGAAAGGTGCACTTTGGAATATGCGCCCCTTTGCCCACCTTGGCATCAAAAAAGTGTGACACATCTGGTATCGCCGTACTCAGGAGAAGTTGGGGAATGTGTTTTGGGGTGTCATTTTACATATACCCATGCTGGGTGAGAGAAATATCTTGGCAAACGACAACTTTTCCCATTTTTTTATACAAAGTTGGCATTTGACCAAGATATTTTTCTCACCCAGCATGGGTATATGTAAAATGACACCCCAAAACACATTCCCCAACTTCTCCTGAGTACGGCGATACCAGATGTGTGACACTTTTTTGATGCCAAGGTGGGCAAAGGGGCGCATATGCCAAAGTGCACCTTTCGGATTTCACCGGTCATTTTTTACAGATTTTAATTGCAAAGTACTTCTCACACATATGGGCCCCTAAATTGCCAGGGCAGTATAACTACGCCACAAGTGACCCCATTTTGGAAAGAAGACACCCTAAGGTATTCCGTGAGGGGCACTGCGAGTTCCTAGAATTTTTTATTTTTTGTCACAAGTTAGCAGAAAATGATGATTTTTTTTTTTTCTCTTTTTTCCTTACAAAGTCTCATATTCCACTAACTTGCGACAAAAAATAAAAAATTCTAGGAACTCGCCATGCCCCTCACGGAATACCTTGGGGTGTCTTCTTTCCAAAATGGGGTCACTTGTGGCGTAGTTATACTGCCCTGGCAATTTAGGGGCCCATATGTGTGAGAAGTACTTTGCAATCAAAATCTGTAAAAAATGACCGGTGAAATCCGAAAGGTGCACTTTGGAATATGCGCCCCTTTGCCCACCTTGGCATCAAAAAAGTGTGACACATCTGGTATCGCCGTACTCAGGAGAAGTTGGGGAATGTGTTTTGGGGTGTCATTTTACATATACCCATGCTGGGTGAGAGAAATATGTTGGCAAAAGACAACTTTTCCCATTTTTTTATACAAAGTTGGCATTTGACCAAGATATTTATCTCACCCAGCATGGGTATATGTAAAATGACACCCCAAAACACATTCCCCAACTTCTTCTGAGTACGGCAATACCAGATGTGTCACACTTTTTTGCAGCCTAGATGCGCAAAGGGGCCCAAATTCCTTTTAGGAGGGCATTTTTAGAAATTTGGATCCCAGACTTCTTCTCACGCTTTAGGGCCCCTAAAAAGCCAGGGCAGTATAAATACCCCACATGTGACCCCACTTTGGAAATAAGACACCCCAAGGTATCCAATGAGGGGCCTGGCAAGTTCAAAGAAATTTTTTTTTTTTCGCATAAGTTAGCGGAAATTGATTTTTTTTTGTTTTTTCTCACAAAGTCTCACTTTCCGCTAACTTAGGACAAAAATTTCAATCTTTCATGGACTCAATATGCCCCTCAGCAAATACCTTGGGGTGTCTTCTTTCCAAAATGGGGTCAGTTGTGGGGTGTTTGTACTGCCCTGGCATTTAAGGGTCTCCGCAATCATTACATGTATGGCCAGCATTAGGAGTTTCTGCTATTCTCCTTATATTGAGCATACAGGTAATGAGATTTTTTTTTCCGTTCAGCCTCTGGGCTGAAAGAAAAAAATGAACGGCACAGATTTCTTCATTCGCATCGATCAATGTGGATGAAAAAATCTCTGCCAAAAAAAAAAAAATGGAGGGGAAAGGCGTCTGCCAGGACATAGGAGCTCCGCCCTACATCCATACCCACTTAGCTCGTATGCCCTGGCAAACCAGATTTCTCCATTCGCATCAATCGATGTGGATGAATAAATCATTGCCGGGATTTTTTTTTTTATATATATATACATACAAAGTGCTTGCCAAAGCATAGGAATGCCGCCTCCTCCTCAGCTCGTATGCCTCGGCAAACGTATCTGTTACTGCAGAGGAGAAAATCCCGTCTTGCAGCGCCGCATACACCGACTTGCGTGTAATCTGACAGCAGCGCAATGCTTCTGTCAGAATGCACATCGGTGCTGCAGCTAGTAGATCGGTTGGTCCACCTGGAAGGTAAAAAGACAAAAAAAAAAAAAAGAAAAAAACAGGCCACAACGCAATAATTTTATTAACTTTGGAACAGAACATGTAACTTTAACTTTTGGAACTAAACATTAACCTGTTTGCTTACCTGTTTTTTTTTTGTTTTTTTACCTTTATAGAACAAACCTCTCCTTCCCCATGGGTCAATGTGCAAAGCGCAAATCGCCCAAAGATGTGGCGAAGTGCGTTATGCACTTTGTCCCATGTGAAAGGAGACGTTTGCAGCAGCAGTGAGTGAATGGGCCCTAATAGCCCTGTGTGCCTGTCCTGGTGAGATGATCCCTATGCTAATAGTGTACCTGTGAGTGGTACTTCCGGAAACACTCTCCAAAGCATAGGGCAGGGTGGTCCGGACAGTCAGGACAGAAATAGCGGGTGTCACGCCTTATTCCACTCCTGCTACAGACACGACATCTTTTTCGGGGTGACGGTTGGGTTGAGGTACCAGGAACGACATTGGGGAAATGTCGCTCGTGTAGACGGCTAACTACACTGGTGGTTGGGGCCACGGAACCTCCTGGATACAGGAGGTTCTCAATGATCTCTTTCTGAAATTTGAGGAAGGATCCAGTTCTCCCAGCCTTACTGTAGAGAACAAAACTATTGTACAGAGCCAATTGAATTAAATATACAGACACCTTCTTATACCAGCGTCTGGTGCGTCGGGAAACTAAATACGGAGACAACATCTGGTCATTGAAGTCGACCCCTCCCATGTGGAGGTTATAGTCGTGGACTGAGAGGGGCTTTTCAATGACACGGGTTGCTCGCTCAATTTGTATTGTCGTGTCTGCGTGAATGGAGGAGAGCATGTAAACGTCACGCTTGTCTCTCCATTTCACCGCGAGCAGTTCTTCGTTACACAGTGCGGCCCTCTGCCCCCTTGCAAGACGGGTGGTAACGAGCCGTTGGGGGAAGCCCGCGCGACTAGTTCGCGCGGTACCACAGGCGCCAATCCGTTCTAGAAACAAATGCCTAAAGAGGGCCACACTTGTGTAAAAATTGTCCACATAAAGATGGTACCCCTTGCCGAATAAGGGTGACACCAAGTCCCAAACTGTCTTCCCACTGCTCCCCAGGTAGTCAGGGCAACCGACCGGCTCCAGGGTCTGATCTTTTCCCTCATAGACCCGAAATTTGTGGGTATAGCCTGTGGCCCTTTCACAGAGCTTATACAATTTGACCCCATACCGGGCGCGCTTGCTTGGGATGTATTGCTTGAAGCCAAGGCGCCCCGGTAAAATGTATCAGGGACTCGTCTATGCAGATGTTTTGCTCTGGGGTATAAATATCTGCAAATTTCTGGTTGAAATGGTCTATGAGGGGCCGAATTTTGTGGAGCCGGTCAAAAGCAGGGTGGCCCCTGGGACGGGAGGCGGTGTTGTCACTAAAGTGCAGGAACCGCAGGATGGCCTCAAAACGTGCCCTGGACATGGCAGCAGAGAACATGGGCATGTGATGAATCGGGTTCGTGGACCAATATGACCGCAATTCATGTTTTTTTGTCAGGCCCATGTTGAGGAGGAGGCCCAGAAAAGTTTTAAGTTCGGAAACTTGGACTGGTTTCCACCGGAAAGGCTGGGCATAAAAGCTTCCCGGGTTAGCGGTGATAAATTGTGTGGCATACCTGTTTGTTTCGGCCACAACTATGTCTAAAAGCTCCGCAGTCAAGAACAGCTCAAAAAATCCCAGGGCCAGGGGGGCGGAGCCTGGACGTTGGCGTGGATGGCGGTGTGAGAGAGCTGCTCCTCCACGTCTCAACATCTACAGCTACTTAAATAGCGGTGACCTGTACAAAAATGGTCAAATATGGGAGAGACAGAGGGCTGGAACCCCCGGACACACCGAGATCACATAAAGGACAACAGGATATGCAGAAATTCCTTAAAAAGAGAAGCTCGCATTCGCCGGGAGCCAGTGCTAAGAAAATGGCGGCGACGCGCGAAACTGAAGCTGAGGCTGATGACTCGGAGGCAGACAGTGAGAGAGGCGGTGCAGCTGGGGAACGAGACCCAGCGCCTGTATCGAAATCATTCCTCACTAAAGTGCTCGGACAAGCCTTAGACAAAGCCCTGAGACCGGTACTCACAGAGCTGGCAGAAATTAAAACCGAAATATCACAAGTCGGCCACAGAGTGGAGGCGCTTGAACAGACGACCCAGGAGCTGCAGGCACACGCTTCAGGAGTAGCGGAATGCCTGGACGGACATGCTGCGGAGCTCAACAGGGCATTTCTATTACTAGAAGATCAAGAGAATCGTAGCAGGAGGCGGAATGTCCGAATAAAAGGCCTACCTGAATCCTGGGCTGCGGAGTCACTCCGTAAAGTCGCTGCGGAAATCTTCGCCGATCTGTTGGGATCGGAACCTGCCGAATCCATAGTAATAGAGCGCATACACAGAGCGCTGAGACCCCAACCGAAGCCAAATGAGAAGCCAAGGGATGTGATATGCGGCCTTCTATCATATGTGGACACAGCCCGTATTATGGAGGCAGCGCGAGCTACAGAAAAGATTCAGTATGACGGTGTAGTTATTGCGCTCTATCAGGACATTGCACCATCAACGCTAGCGAAGAGGCGCATACTGAAACCGCTGCTGGACGCCTTAAGGGCACAGAAGACACCGTATACCTGGATGTATCCCTTTGGACTGTCGGTACTCAAAAATGGGAAACGCACCATCATTCAGGTGCCGGAAGATCTAGAGGGCGCGTGGGATCGCATCGGAATAAAGCCTATGGATATCCCCTCGTGGCTGCCTGTGACCTGCCCGGCGGCACTCCCGGCCTTACCGCAAGTAGAACCTTGGAGAAGAATCCAACGAGCCAAGTTCAGCAAGACGGCTAAACAGCTGGTAGGAGATGCGGACCCTCCGACTTGAAGATACCGCAGCCGGTGGCACGGTGAAGTATTAACAAAGCTTCAAGTGGGACATGCTAGAGATACCTTTTTTTTTTTAGGACAGTTCTTGTTCTAGATTTTAATCGATAGTTTGGGACGCTCTGGACATGTTCCACCTGCACTCCTGATGGCTGGTGACTGAGACGGTGTGTGCCGCATGGTCTCATGTCGCCAGTACCCATGGTTCAGTATTAATGTTCATGTTACATCGAGTAATTGTCTTGCATTCTTAGCGTCTTGGTTTACATCAGCCAGTTAATGTGATGCTTGAGAAGCACTAATTTGATGTTTTAGTTCACATTGTCTTACACTTTACGGTCATAGCTTCTCTCTGAGAATATACTTATGGTGTTAAAGTGTGAATGCTCTCTGGCGCTGCGCATACTACGCCTATTAGCTCTGTTTCTGCGCATCACGGTATGCAACATCCTTTGATACCAAGAACAGAGAAGTCCCCACATGCGAGATCAGATATATGCTACTCCATCTTTAGAAGTATATCTGTGCTCATGGTATCAGCCCATGCAGAATTGTAGGGGAGACGCTTGGAAGTCTTCTGGGCTAACAGCAACCTCCCATGCAGGGCTGCATATGCGACTCCAGCTCTATAATGCGAATTTTTGTAGGCGCAATAAGTAGAATAGAGCTGGGATCTGGATGATTCTTTCTTTTCTTTTCTTCTCTTATCTTTTCACTTCTGTTCGTTTAGAATATTGGAAGTCTTGCCATTCTTGATAACACTGCTATGATGTTGGTACAATGTGTTCCATGTTCTCACCTGCTTGAACCACTTGCATGTGACTCTCAGAGTGTGTTAATAATTGGTTATGCAGGTCACCAGAGAAAAGTATTAATGCTGATTGCTGTGATGTATAGACGACGTGACCAGGCCGAAAGTTTTTTCTTGTTATTACCCCCTTGGAGCTGTCTACATACGTTTCCGATTTCTTTATTTTATTTATTCTTTACCTGTATGACAGCTCATACTTACTGGACTCATATCCAGTAGTTGACTAACTACGATATCCTCTATTGCTTTCTTCTTTCTTCTATCTACCTCCTTTTCATATAGTTCTTCTCTTACTCACCCCCGCCCTTCTCTTTGACCTTCCTCCCTCCCCCCGCACACCTCTTTACCCTTGTAAGATATCTCTATTAGGCCCATACAAGCCTCATAAGGAAACCTTACAGATTGCAATTCTCCTTTAGTAGCAAACTTCTTGAGATCTAGGATGACTGATATACAGGTCGCGACATTCAATGTCAAGGGTTTAAATTCGCCGCAGAAACGTGGTCAAGTCATGTTAGCACTCAGAAAATTAGGTTCACAGATAGTGTTCCTTCAGGAGACTCACCTTCGCCAGAAGAAAATGCCAAAGATGCCTAAGCGTCCGTTTGCTCATTGGTTTCATAGTGTCCAACCAACTTCAGCCTCTAAAGGGGTAGCCATAGCGATCCACCAGTCCATTCCGTTCACAGTAACGCAGCAACACACAGATGCGGAGGGTCGCCTTCTCTTGGTCAAAGGCTTAATAGCAGATCGTAAGTTCACTTTAGCAAATCTTTATGTTCCAAATAAGTCTCCTGTTCAATGGCTTTTACAAGCCTTAGACACACTTAAACTTTTTGCTGAAGGGCAGATAATTTTAGGGGCAGACTTAAACCTGGTCTTAAACCCTGTCTTAGATTCATCCTCAGCTAAATCTCAGGTGACGCAAAGGCTTCTTAGTAAACTCCACAAGAAACTTCAGGACCTGCGTCTGATAGACGTTTGGAGAAGCCTTCATCCCACAGATAAAGACTTCTCCTTTTATTCAATTCCGCATAAGACCTATCAACGTCTAGACCATGTTTTAACCTCTGCATCTCTTCTCCCCTTTTTCAGGAAGGCAGACATTGGCAATATTACCTTGTCTGATCATGCTCCATGCTGTGCGACCTTCACCCTCACCTCCCTACCAAAAAGAGACTGGAACTGGAAGCTAAACGAATCTTTGCTGTATAACCAACTTCACTTGGACCAGGTCAGAGCTCAACTTATAGAGTACTTTGCACTTAACTCCTCCACACACAGCTCACAACCTATTGTATGGGAGGCCCATAAGGCTTTTGTTAGAGGGTGCTTTATATCTCTAGGCTCTAGAGTAAAAAAGGAACAGCAAAAAGAGGTTGACACACTTCTAGCAGAAATAGCGACAATCGAGAGGAAGCATAAAGCTTCACTGTGCAATGATCACCAGAAGGCCCTGACGGATCTTAGGCTAAAATTGCGAGACCTTCTTAGTAATAGAGTAGCAAAGCAAATGTTGAACTTCCAGCATAAGGTCTACGCACATGGAGAGAAAGGGGGTAAACTGATGTCATCATTGCTTAAAAAAGCTCGGAATGTCACCCACATTTCTGCAATTAATCAACCAAATGGTAGCCTAACTAAAGACACTCCAGAAATAGCAAATGCTTTTAAAGAGTTTTACTCAAAACTTTACAACCTGAATCAAACTGAAACCCCAGGAGAGAAGCTTCAGAGGGAGTGCCGGATAAAAACTTTACTAGAATCCCTTCATCTCCCGTCCATAACGCCAGAGGAATCAAATCACCTTGTTAGACCAATATCAACTGAAGAAATATGTAGTACCCTAAATACTTTCCCTCCTGGGAAGAGCCCGGGACCTGATGGCTTGCCTCTAATATACTACAAAAAGTTTCAAGATATCCTCATCCCCAAATTCACGGACGTATGTAACGCACTCATGCAGGGACACCCCCTACCTAAGCAGACACTTGAGTCTCACGTCACCTTAATACCTAAGGAGGGTAAGGACCCCCTGAACTGCGGCAGCTATCGCCCGATCTCCCTCTTGAACTTAGATTTAAAATTATGGGCCAAGATTTTAGCCTGCAGACTAAGTAAGTTGCTACCTGGCCTGATAGGACAGGAACAGTCTGGTTTTGTTCAGGGCCGAGAGGGAAAAGATAACTCCCGCAGGATATTCCATGCTATACACCTAGCACATGATAAGAAGATACCCTTAGCCCTGTTAAGTATCGACGCTGAAAAAGCGTTTGACAGGGTTAACTGGTTGTACATGAAACAGACGCTACAACGTTTCGCCTTTCCAGAAGTTTTTATAAGAGCAATATTTACGCTATATAAAAACCCATATGCCAGGTTGAAGGTGAATGGCACGCTTTCTCCATCCTTTGACATAACTAACGGAACCAGGCAGGGATGTCCCCTGTCCCCCTCACTGTTCATCCTGGTAGCAGAGTCACTCCTACAACTGGTTAGACAGTCTCCCGATATTCAAGGAATTAAATATGGAGAGAGAGAACTAAAATGTACCGCGTTTGCGGATGACTTATTGTTTCTGATAAGGGAACCAGAGAAGGGATTGACCGCGCTGATAGAGAGAATAGAGGAATATAGTTCTTTATCAGATTTCAAAGTCAATCACTCGAAATCAGAGATAATGAATATCTCTTTACCCAATTCCAAGATTCCCCCTTTGAAAGCTCGACTCCCATTCCAGTGGACCAAAGGTCCAATTAAATACTTAGGCGTTTCAATACCGAGTAGCACCCGTGACTTATACCAACATAACTACGTTCCACTTTTGAAGGTCATCCAGAACTTACTACACACCTATAACCTCCCCTATCTCTCTTGGATGGGTAGGAAAAATGTCCTAAAAGCGTACGTAATGCCGAAAGTCCTGTATACCATGCAATTGGTACCGATATGGCTCCCGAAATCTTACCTGCAGAGTATTAGGAGTATGTTCTCCAGGTTCCTATGGAATGGTAGAAGGCCTAGGATATCACACGACATGCTAACTAGACATAAGGAGAAAGGAGGACTGGGGCTACCAGATATATCTAGATACTACAAAGCGATACAGATTAATAGATGGCTTGAAATGGTTGATCCCAAAAGACAACCAGATGTCCAAGCAATATGTAAGCATAGTGTAGGAAAAGGTTTCCAGAAACATTTGTGGCTACCAGATAGAAACATACATAATGACAAAACAATGGACCCTTTGATGTGTGGCCTCAGTAAGGTCTGGAAAGAACTGAAAGAGAATCTGGCCCCTGACCCATCCCCTTTGCTCCCATGTGAGCCTACTACCTGATCTCCTAAATCATGACGACTTGGGAAAGCTGCACTTATGGAATTCCCTAACATTAGTCAAATTAGGTGATATCACTCCAAATATGGAATCCTCTATCTTGGCTGCCCTCCCGCGCTCGACCATTGAATCCCCAGGTTTTTTCCTAGCGAAATCTCATATCAAAGCTGTGTGTGGGGAGTTGACAGTGAAGTACCCTTCCCAGAGATCCTTAACTGAATTTGAAAAACTGGTACTGTCGCCGCTCTCTTCTACAAAGAAAGTGTCGAAGCTCTATCCGGTAGTTGGAGGGGAGGGTGAACAGTCGAGACCTCAATATATTAAAGATTGGGAGAAGGAGCTGAACAGGGTGCTGACCGATGCAGAGGTGAGACAAATATTAAGGAACTCTCATGGTTTCTCCCGTTGCTCCCGGTTGCAGGAGAACCATTTTAAGCTCCTCTCAAGGTGGTATAAAACGCCTGAATTCCTGTACAAAAGAGGCCTGTCCCCTACCAGCGAGTGCTGGAGATGCGGTAATGAGGTAGGCTCCCTCTCGCACATCTGGTGGAATTGTCAGAAAATCAAGGCATATTGGAGTGAAATAGAAGCGATGGTCAGAAAACTTACATCTCCCAGTTTTAACCTTACCTTAGAAATGGTGGCACTGGCACTCCCGACGCCTCAATATTCCCCTTCCAAGAAGAATCTGGTCTCACACGTTATAGCGGTAGCAAAAGCATTGATCCCCCTGCATTGGCTTGATGCCAACCCCCCTTCTGTACACGAGATGAAAGCTAAGATGGCTCAAATTTGTAAGTTCGAAGAAATGTCCAGTTGGATTGAGAGGACACATGATAAGTACGAAAAACTATGGAATCCTTGGAAATCTCTGGCGAGGGTGAGCTCTGAGTCCTGACCGACGTTTACTTTAACGCTAGGAACTTGAATAGTGATATACCTATCCTCTTCTCCCTCCCCCCCCTCCCCCCCCCCCTCTCTACACCTTTCTTTCTTTTCCCCAGCTTTTTACTTTTTCTTCCTCCCTTTCTTCTTTTCTCTCTTCTCCTCTAATCACTCTATCTATTACTGTACTCGGACATACAAAGTCTTGATAAGAGGCGCTCTGGATACCTTCTAGAGAAGAATATGTATGATTTTACAAGTCTCCCAGAGCACGGAGAGAAGATAACTCTCCTTGCTGTTAGTATAACAGACTACTGTATGCTCATGCATTTGTAATTGAGTATTATGTTTGATTGCAAAGATACGACTTTACATTATGTAGCGCTAATACATACCTCTCTATTGTCATATCATTGCATATATGTTGTTTACTCTATAAAACTGAAAATAAAGAATATATAAAAAAAAAAAAAAATCCCAGGGCCGAACCGATCTGAGCCGTCTCAACCCGAACTCCAGACTGGGCAGTGAAAGGGAAAACTACAGGTGCGGCTGAAGTTGGGGACTGCCAATCAGGGTTTGCCAGCACCTCTGGGATTCTAGGGGCTCTACGGGCACGTCTTTGCGGTGGCTGCGACGGGGTCACTACTGCACGTGCCACCGTACCAGCTTCAACTGCCCTTCTGGTGCTCGCTACTTCACCAGGTTGTACGGCAGTGCTGGTACTAGGTCCAGGGAGGGCTGGGCTGCTGGTGTATGCCTCACCACGTAATCCGACAGCACCAGCCCCACTCTGTTGCTCTTGAAGCGGATCCTGCGCAACCTGTGGTCTAGCGACACGGGGCCGGGTACGCCTGGTGGTATCAGGGACCTCAGCCTTCTCGTCCAAACTTTGGGTCAGAGAGCCACTGCTTTCTACAGGTTCGTATTCTGACCCGCTGGATTCATCAGATGAGGGTTCCCACTCCTCATCCGACTGGGTCAGAAGCCTGTAGGCCTCTTCAGAAGAATACCCCCTGTTTGACATGTGGGCAACTAAATTTAGGGGTATTCCCTGAGACTACCCAAGAAAAAAAAAGCAAGCCTGTCTTACAAAGGGGAGGCTAGCGAAGTACCGGAGGCCGCTGCGGTTGATAAAAAATATCAAAACTGATTTTTTTATCGCCGCAGTGCGTGTAAAGTGAATGTGCAGTGATCAAAAAAAAAATTTTTTTTTGTCACTGCGGTGGGGCGGGTGTGGGCGAACGCACGTGTGGGCGACCGATCAGGCCTGATCGGGCAAACACTGCGTTTTGGGTGGAGGGCGAGCTAAAGTGACACTAGTACTATTATAGATCTGACCGTGATCAGTTTTGATCACTTTCAGATACTATAAAAGTACAAATGCTGATTAGCGATACGCTAATCAGCGAATAACGGACTGCGGTGCGGTGGGCTGGGCGCTAACTGATCGCTAACTACCTAACCAAGGGACCTAAACTATACCTAAAACCTAACGGTCAATAACAGTGAAAAAAAAAAGTGACAGTTTGCACTGATCACTTTTTTCTTTTCACTTGTGATTGACAGGGGGTGATCAAAGAGGTGATCAAAGGGTTAATTGGGGTTCAGGGGGGTGATCAGGGGCTATAGTGTAGTGTTGGTGTACTCACTGTGAAGCCTGCTCCTCTGCTGGATCCAACCGACGAAAAGAACCAGCAGAGGAGCAGGCAGCCATATAACAGATCATATTTACAAATATGATCTGCTATCTGGCACTTTGATTGGATTTTTTAAAAATCAGCAACCTGCCAGCCACGATCATTGGCTGGCAGGTTGCTGACGAAATGGTCCTGAAAGAAATGCCGGCGCGAACTGCGCACGCGCGGGCGCATACTCGCGTCATCTCGCGTCTCGCGAGATGACGCGTATATGCGTGACTGTGCGCAGCCCTGCCACCTCCGGAACGCACATGTGCGTTAGGCGGTCCGGAGGTGGTTAATACAGTACTGTGCAAAAGATTTAGGCAGGTATGGGAAAAATGCTACACAGTAAGAATACTTTCAAAGATAGAAGTGTTAATGTTATATTTATTCTGCAGCAGGACAACAACCCCAAACATACAGCCCCTGTCATTAAGAATTATATTCAGTGTAAAGAAAAACAAGGAATCCTGGAAGTAATGATATGGCCCCCATGGAGCCCTGATCTCAACAAATATTGATTTGATTTAGATTTCTCTTTCCTTCATTTTACTTTTTTATCAGCATTTTTCCCCACTTTTGCGCAGTATATATGTGTGTGTGTATATATATATATATATATATATATATATATACAGTATATATAAAATGTCCTGTCCATGATAGCTGTTTTTGTTCATTTAAAGAGAAAGCTTCCATCTTAAAAATATTATTTCCTTGCAGCAAACTGATTCAAAACACAATTTTGCTGCAGAACAAAAATACTGTACAGATGCTAATACACTTGTATATTATACCGTAATAGTGTCACCATTTTACTACAGTATGTTAATGTTTACAACTGGAAGCGTGGAAGACACAGACAATATGTAGAAGCAAGAAGAAAAAAGAAACCTTCATTAGCATCAGACCTCCAATCATTCTGATATATGGCAGATTATTAAAGCCTAGCCCAGCACAACAGGGTGCCCATAATAGTAAATACAGAGCATGGTGAAATCGTGTTTACAGCATCTGCTCCAGAAGCTTTACTTTATCATTTCTATTAGAAATGTGTCACACTTTATTCTGAATATAAAGGAGACGCAGAGCATCTTCCCACACATATATTGATGCCTCCCTGCAACCTTTCTATGCTGCAACATTGTCATGCAGATAGGGATACGCTTCACGGAATTTTATCTAAATGAAAATCATTTGTAAAATGTAATTCTTAATTATTTTTTCGCATTGGTTCATATTGTCCAGGCCGTTGTCTTCTTTACTGTTTTCTGTATAACATGTCTGATTCAGTGCATCAGAACCTAGACTGGAACACACTAATAGTATTATTTCTCTTTATTTTCTACTTATTTTTAACTATACGGGCAAAATTATAATTTACTTTGAAGGAATGTGAATCTGCCGATTTGTCGCTCATAGGCTTATTCTATTCTGTCATTAACATTGTATTATGAACCTACAGCACATATCAAGCTGGACCACCCAGGCCACTTTACCTTAGGGTACGGCCACAGAGAGCGGCCATGCTGCGGGCGGGTTGTGGCCATGTTGTGGCGATGAACAGTGCAGCCAATTAGCCTGCAGCTGCCTTTA
Source organism: Bufo gargarizans (assembly GCF_014858855.1). NCBI lineage: Eukaryota > Metazoa > Chordata > Amphibia > Anura > Bufonidae > Bufo > Bufo gargarizans. Next base: position 76,031,928 of record NC_058083.1, read on the forward strand.
ATTTAATAATGAAGACTGCACTGTATAGTCCTTCTTCATTGGTAATGGCCGTGTGGCACCTTTAAACAGGGGCTGTTGCTGGTATAGGGTTTGGCTGGTTGGGTAGGGGGGACAATATGCATATTATTGCTGTTCTGGCCTGCAATCTCTTGTACGTTATTTGACAGTGAACACTGAATATTAACGGGTGTGAACTGTGTTACACAAGGTGAAACAGGGACACGTTATTAATGTATTAGATCCTGGACGGGCGAGTGTTTATTATTTTGTTACACAATTCACTGAAAAAAATGCACTAAAATGATACGCAACTGACAATACTAGCTAATTCCTCAGGCCGATGTTAAAAGCTGAGAACTTTGCCAATATCTTCCAGTCAGGAACATATCAGAGCCCCTTATGCACCACGTCACGGTGTCTCAGCACACATGGGGTCCTACCACTAAACTGCCCGTGGTGTGTGAACAGGGTCTGAAGAGTGCAATTAACTCTCAGCCAGGCTCTCACATGCCTCCATAGTGGTATCACCAATGCACTGTGAGGTAAAATAAAGCTGTAAGCTGCACCCACAACCGACCATGTGACACAGAAGCTGCGGAGGAATTGCTCCCCCGGTTATAGACACGCCACAGTGTCTGGGTTTGGAGAATTTTCACCCATTTAGGCCAGGTCTTTTTTTATTTTTATTATTTTGTTGTTTTGCTTGTGCTGGTGTGCCACAATAAATGCACTGTTTGGACCTGAAACCTGGTGTCCTGAAGCCATATCTGTGAGGATGATCCCCAGAAAGATAGCTACCCCTCACAATTGGTGGAGGATGCGGGCAAGAGGGCACCAGGGCACCTGTGGGCACCAGCAAGGGCCGTATCCATGCAAAGGGGCATGACAAAAGGTTGCTAAGGGCACCAGCGAGCATTGTCCGTGCGGAGTGCAGTGAAAATTGCTGTACGGTGATGTAAAGTGTTGCTAGCGGCATGCATCTGGGATGAACAGTAAAGGCAAAGTGTTGCTGGGAGCACTGACAAGGCAGAACGAGCAGGTGCTGCTGACTGCTGATGTAAGGTTGAGTGAAGCTTCAAGGGCCAGTAGCCCTAATTTCATTGACTGACCAGTGGAAAACTTTTGGTCAAAATGGCGACCTGGTGTGAAAGATGGTCCGGTGTGACGGAAAGTTCTCATACCGGAGGTGATGTCCTCTGTGAGAAGGGACCGAGGCCACAGAGAAAGTAATGAAACAGCTGGTGCAGGAAACAAATTCCTTGTTGAGGAAGCTGAGTGCTGCACTTTGAGAGGCTGCCCTGAACTTGGCTGAGAGTGGAGTGCCGGAGGAAAAGATGTATCCCGTTGCCAAGGGCAACCGACGGGAAGAGAGTGAAATGGAGAGTGGTGCGGCTCTCAAGAGTTCTAGTATTCCCTGCCAGTGGGTACAAAATCCTAAATTGTGCGGCTGGAGTGACTGTCTGGAAGGAGTCTGGAGTCGAGGTGTTTCCGAAGGCAACGACTGCACTGAGGAGCCTGTGTGTGTTCGGGTGACCAGGGACCAAGGGTTGGAGGTTCCCAACATCCCGGAGAAGGAAGATGACTGCTGTGGAGATGTGTTTACAGCACTTGGGAGCACCAAACCCGTGACGGCTGTGGGTAAGAGCGTTCCAGTTGTTTCTTATACAGCAGTTAAAGTGACAGGGAGCAAGGCTCTGGAGGTTGGGCATGTTGCTGAACAGTGCCCTAATGCCTCAGAAGCCCTGTATTGTGGTATGAGCCGGCAGCAGTTGCTATCTGCCGAGTCAGTCGGTGTAAAAACACCAGGACTAGAGACTGCTACACAAATGTGTGACATTATGGAGAAGGGCTGTCCAGTCCAGGTGTTGTTGGACGCAGAGTGCCAGGTGATCCTGGTACCTGCCAGCCGGGTGGCTGAGAACTATGTGCAGGACATTCATGGGGATAGCATGAACTATCCGATGGCTCTCGCTGAATGTGAAACTCCAGTGAGAACTGGGACTTATGAACTTGGTAATATTAAAGTGCGCATACATGAGGTGAAGTGGGGCCGCGGTGTCATTTTGGCATGGGGACTGTGGGGAAATAGAAATCCTTCTGCAGCTAGTGATGAAACTCCTGCAGAATCGGTACCGACCCCTTTAAGTGATGTGACCCATGAAAACAGTGGTAACCCTAGGGTGCAAAGTAAAGGTGCCTATTCATCTGCAGTGCCTAATAAAAGTATGATGTCATATGAAATATGTGACGATGTTGATGACACGCCTTTTCCATTGCAGGTTGTGATCAGGGGAGAAGCGGCCCTGGTTGGTAAAAATGTCACTGATGTAAAAATGGTGATAAATGTGGCAGTGCTGGAGGGTGTACCGCCCGTGCCCATGATATTAATGACATCTGTGGTATGCATGAAGGCTGTTCGGCAACCGATGGCAACTCTGAGAGTGAGGCTTCCGTGTCAAAGTCCTGGGAACCCAAGGTGGTTGCTAGTGGCAACCAGACATTGGTGGAATCTGATGGGATAAATGTCAAGTCTGTGAGCTTGGTGTTTGTTATAAACTGGGCTCTGCTGGCGTGGGTCTGGCAGAACAAAGGGGAGGCTATAGGCCAGGTGGATGCCCTCTCACCAGCCTCCCGTGGTTCTGCATGTGTTCATCCCCACGGGCTTGAAAAAAGGGGTGGGGGTATGTGAGGCAGGGACAGACCTCATGGTTGTTAGGGGAGATATATGGCAGGATTTGCTGTGTCTTCCCCACAATCACCAGGTCTGAAGCAAGACAAGGTGCAGTAATCACCTGGGGATAAAGGAATCCTCAGAGTGAGAGGGGGTGGGGACTTGAACACAGAAGGCTGGAGTGGCTTTGTGTGGTTCTGTGTGGTCTGAGCCGGGAGGGCTGAGAGACCACTATCCCCCAAGAAACACTGGTGTGGGAGCAGCCTGGAGGCTGCTGGTGGTTTGGCTGGGAAAGCCGCATCTCATCACGGGTGTGAACTGTGTTACACAAGGTGAAACAGGGACACGTTATTAATGTATTAGTTAGAGCCTGGACGGGCGAGTGTTTATTATTTTGTTGTTTTGCTTGTGCTGGTGTGCCACAATAAATGCACTGTTTGGACCTGAAACCTGGTGTCCTGAAGCCGTATCTGTGAGGATGATCCCCTAAAAGATAGCTACCCCTCTCAATGGTCATTCATAAAACCTGGCCCCCCTAAAGAGTGCAGACTGGATGGTGTTGGTTAGCATGCTGGCACTGGAATCATAAAGGCTTCTTATTGGTATTGAATTACATATCTTCATTTATGGCTGATGTAAGAATAAGTATATATGGACATACATAAATAAAACTGATGAAGAATAAGTCTCCCTGCACCTTTGTTCTCCAATATTCTTCTATTAATCATTTTCAGCAACACTGCCTCTAGCACTTGAGCATGTGCCCGTCTTTTCCTATGTTCAGCTCATAGGACAATGACGGAGACCATACGGGATGAGGGTTTTATAGGGATGTGGCATCACAGGGAATGTCTGTCTGCAGATTGGCTGGATGCACAGCATTATGGGTGATCTTGAGTTCCCCAGCTTGTCTCCTCTACACTTAGTTTCACTTTGTAACACGTGCAGCCGCCATTTTAGAAAAACCTTATTCGTTACAATAAAGCATGAGGAAATTCAGATTTGTTGCAAATCAAAGTTTTCCTCAACTTCGGACCAAATTCAGCTTTGAATGCTTCACTTCTCTCAACAGTAAACATAAGCAACATATGAACACCAAGGGGGTATAGTACATGCACATAACTTCTTTATTGAAGACAGACAGATGGATGGACAGATGTCACAGTAGGGACCAGTGAGCCCCGAACTCCTGCCTAGCACTGTCTCTACCTATTTGCCAGATCCATCCTAAAAAGTAGACCACAACTGGACGGCAGTCCCTTCTCAAATAAGTGCAGGGTCTGAATCAGGGAAGAAAGACGACTAAAACCAGAAACGTACCAAGCCAAGGTCAATACCAGGATAGTCCAAATCGAATCTAAACACAACCAAAGAAATTAAACCAGGGGTCAAAACCAGGATATCTCATCAAGTCCAAAGGGTCAGGCAGGAAGCATAGTCAAGGTACAAATCAGAGGTCAGGTTTCCAGAAGTCTGTAATGCAGTCAAAGGGCTAGTGAGGAAATCTAGGTAGAGAAACCAATCAGAACCAGTCTTTTTAAATAGGCCGCACTTTCTGGTCACATGACACACCCGACATCACATGACCAGTGACTTCAGCCTTCCTAATGTGCGAGTGCCAGCTCTGCTTGGCTGGCACTGCTTCACTGGGAGACCCGGCTGCCTACCTAGAAACCAGTGGTGCTGCGGCAAAGCGTGTCTGCCAACTGAAGTCGTTGCAATTGATTTTTTTTCAAATTTATTTTCAAGTTTTTTTTCAGGACTATTGACCTAGTATAGGTAGATTCATTTTTGGTTCTTCCATTATTAGATAATATTATTTTATCTTTCCAAGAGCAACTAAAAAATATACACATTTGTCCATACTGTACATACACACATGTCTCTCCCACCTCCTGAAAAAGAGAAAACACCAGACATAAATTAACCTACAAATCCAATTCTTTCCCAAATACATGTATCTCAAATATACCAAATCCTTTATATAGATGCACATCATGCCCCTAACAATGTTTATATAGTACAGTACACAGTTGGGTTCAAAATAATAGCAGTGTGTTTAAAAAAGTGAATAAAGCTCAAAGTCCTTCTAATAGCTTTTATTTCCATACACACAAATGCATTGGGAACACTACATATTCTATTCCACATCAAAACATGAATAAAAATATATCAAATTTGTGTTGTTCCTCTAAACAAATTAAAGAAAAGTGAATATTAGACTTTTCAAAAAAATAGCAGTTTGTATTCTTCTTTACAAACTCAAACACCCTCTATATAAACTAAAAAAAAATTAAGATTTTGCTTTCCTTTGAATCACTTAACTAATATTTAGTTATATAACCACTGTTTCTGAGAACCGCTGTACATCTGTGTTGCATGGAATCAACCAACTTCTGGCCCCTGTGAACAGGTATTCCAGCCCAGGGTGATTGGACTACATTCCACAGTTCTTCTCTTTCTTGGTTTTGCCTCAGAAACTGCATTTTTTATGTCACCCACAAGTTTTCTGTTGGATTAAGATCTTGGGATTGGGCTGACCACTCCATAACGTCAATCTTGTTGGGCTGGAACCAAGATGTTGCACATCTACTGGTGTGTTTGGGGTTGTTGTCTTGTTGGAACACCCATTTCAAGGGCATTTCCTCTTCGGAATAAGGCAGCATGACCTTTTCAATTATTCTGATGTAATCAAACTGATCCATGATCCCTGGTATGCAATAAATAGCCCCAACACCGTAATATGAGAAACATCCCCATATCATGATGCTTGTGCCACCATGCTTCACTGTCTTCACAGTGTACTGTGGCTTGAATTCAGTGTTTGGGGTTCGTCTAACAAACTTGGGCCACTAGACCCAAAAAGAACAATCTTACTTTCATCAGTCCAGAAAATGTTGCGCTATTTGTCTTTAGGCCAGTCAATGTGCTCTTTGGCAAATTGTTACCTCTTCAGCACATGTCTTTTTTCCAACAGTGGTACTTTGCGGGGGCTTCTTGCAGATAGCTTGGCTTCACATAGGCGCCTTCTAATTGTAACAGTACTCACAGGGAACTTTAGACCTTCTTTGATCTTCCTGGAGCTGATTGTTGGCTGAGTGCTTGCCATTTTGGCTATTCTTCTACCCATTTGAATGGTAGTTTTTCACTTTCTTCCACGTCTTTCAGGTTTTGGTTGCCATTTTAAAGTATTTGCAATCATTTTAGCTGAGCAGCCTATCATTTTCTGCACTTCTTTATATGTTTTCCCCTCTCCAATCAACTTTTTAAATCAATGTTTGCTGTTCTTCTGAACAATGTCCGGAACGACCCATGTTCCTCAGAATTTCAGAGAGAAATGCACAACATTTTCTGCCTTCTTTCCTTAAATAAGGGCAATAATTGCCACCTATTTTTCAAAGAATAAATGACCTCACTGATTGAACTCCACACTGCTATTATTTTGAACATGCCCCTTTCAATAAGTGATTGAATGACAGAGAATCAGCAGCATGCATGGCATGAGTGTTGAGTCTGTTGGATTTATATTACTCTACTACACCTGCTAGTAAATTATTTACCATGTAGAAATATAATTTCTACCAAAAGCAGTGATTGATCAGGTTAGTGATGTCTGACTGCTATTATTTTGAACACAATTGTATATACCATCGTATAGTGTAGTATAGTATATAGTGCATAGTATATACTCTTTCTCTCTCTCTCTCTCTCTCTCTATATATATATATATATACACTTTAGTAACTTATGAGTGAAATTCAGTGTGGGAGTTATATAACCCACAGATAATACTGCCTGCTGGGAACCCCATTGATCACAAGAATGGGGGCTCTGAATCTCACTTTGTGGAACATGAAGGAGGGAGATACTCGGGCAGAGTTTTGAGGCTGGAAACACACCCCTCATGGTAGCCAAATCTGCTCTCCTTTTTTTCAAGGCACTGCCACAAGAAAATAAAATAAAGGCTTTCCACATGTTATTGCTCCTCAGGACATGGCGGTGTAAATATAGAAACAGAGTGCAGAACCTTAAAATTTAACTGTCAAAATAAGCATATTTTATTGCTGCCGCAGCATTAGGCATTCTTAAATTTTTTCATATACCACTGTTTTCCTTGCACTTTTCCCTCCTCTGCCAGTTCTCTGAGGCCAAAACTGCTTTCCCTCACTTCCTATACACACTTGCTTTAGCCTGCATCTTCCTGCGAGCCAATCAGATTAGGTTACTGAGAGACACGCCTCCTCACTCTGAAGCCTGATACTATCCACACACAGGCATACAGTATGAAGGACCGCCCTTCTGTTTACACTGAGTTAGAGACAGAAAAGACATAGAAACACTTTTTTAAGGGACCAGTGGAAAGGGATAGGGAACATTAATGAAAGCTGTTATTATAAGGTAATTACAGATCTTTTGACAATCATTGACAGACTATCTCAGGTATCCATGCCTAGCTCTAATAAACTAGCAAATTAAAAAAAATCACTTCTGGTTCACAGAGGCACAACTTTGCAGTTTCTCTTCTGATCAGGGCACTTCACAGAATTTCAACTGTGGTCAGATGGATTAGCTCATTCCCCTGTCTCCCCATCTCTTCTGACTAGCAGACCTAGTTGCAGGTGACTGTGTCCTCACTCTGCTTCTTATACCCCCCTGTTTGAACCTGCCATTAATCTCTTGCTCTCTATGCTACCACATAGTATATTCCAGTTTCTAATTATTTACCCAAAATGGGTCTTAGAGATGAACAACTGATTCTAAAAAGTTGGAATTCATTCTGAGTTTTAAATTCAGATTCTCTCGAATATGAATTTTAAATGATTTGATTCAGGAGAATCAAGAGGGGAGAGAGGCAGGCAATCAAAATACTTTCAATTTGGGTAGAGTTGATTTATACCTGACTCAAATGACAAAGATGTTTCACATAAATTGGATCCTAAATGAATTTTTAAAAATTTGCATTAGTTTTCTGTAGTTACTAGCCGGTGGCTCACAGGGTGAAAAGGTCTACACGACAACCCAGGAGGTCAGTTCAGGAGCTGCCTGCCCCCAACAACCATCTGTCTCAGAGTACTTCTCATCATTACAGTATATCTCCCCGCACCTAAAAGGGTTTTCCGATATACCTTTACTGATGACCTATCCTCTGGATAGGTCATCAGTATTTCTGATCGGTGGGAATCCGACACCTGGGACCTCCATCGATCAGCTATTTGAGAAGGCACCGACACTCACAATAGCGACACAGACTTCTCTCTGCTCACCAAGCACAGCACCATCCATTTGATGGTATTGCAGCTCAGCCCCATTCACCTTAATGGGGCTGAGCTGCACCTAGGGCCATGCGACCAATGAATGTGACATCATATTGCCTAAGAAAAGCTGCAAGAAGGCTGCAGTGCTACTGCGAGCAACGGTGCCTTCTCAAACAGCTGATCAGTCCCGGGAGTCGGACGCCCACCATCAGATACTGATTACCTATACAGAGGAGAGGTCATCAGTAAACATATTTTGGAAAACCCCTTTAAGTATGTCATGTGATATGCCATGCCAGTAAGCAAAGGTTCTGCATGCGATTGCATTATTGTTGGTTAAATGCCCTGAGCACAAAGGATTGATGACATCACAACTAGGCTACATATTAGGATTGATGGCTAGGGTCATATATCCTCGTGCAGAATGTTGATTATTGATTATTTTTTATGTGAAATTCACTTTGTATTTTGTAGAAACTGAGTTGTTAATGGAAATGCACCTGGTGGAAAGACGTTAATAGGCAGGCAGGCATGTAGTAATCCTTGGCTGAGTCAGAGATTAGTGGTGCAGAGTCCACATCTGGAGCGTTTTGACACTGGAGATCAATTCTGTGCATCGATAACTAGCTGACTTTGTGTCAGCATTACGCAGGCAGAGAGAAAGTGTATGCTGGGGAAAAGCTGCGGCTGCTGACAGACCCAGCAATACTCCTGCTTTTTAATCATCTATAAAGTGGAGGTGTGAGGTACTAATTATTAGGGTGCACCACCTTGGGCTACTTTCACACATGCATTTTTGCCTGATCCGGTAGGCTCAGGAACAGGAAATTGTAGATGTTTATTTTTTGTTGAATGTCAATTTATTGACAAAACCCTGTTTTTAGCTCATTTCTATTAAATAAAAATAAACGCCTATTGTTTTAACCCCTTAGTGACCACCCATACGTGTTTTTACAGTGGTCACTAAGGGGCCTTAGGCTGGGCCGGCGCGTTTTTACGGCGGCCCAGTCTAAGCGCTACACGGCTCCCCCGGCTCTCACATGAGAGCCGGGGCCCTGCTCTAACAGCCCTGACCTGCAGAAGTGCCGATCCTGGATGTTTAACCCTTTACATGCCGGGCGCAATTGCGCCCGCAGCATGTAAAGTGGTGACAGAGGGAGCGGACTCCCTCTGTCTCCCATCAGCACCCCGAAAATGTGATCGCGGGGTGCTGATGTGTTGGGAAGCTTACCTCGCTTCTGATCAGGGCCCCGAGCCTGTCTTCAGTTCTCTCCAGCAGGCTGTGCCTCTCTGGCGCAGCCTGCTGGTCAATCTTTAAATAGCATTGCTATTGAAATGTAATGCATTATAGAGATAATGCATTACATTTTAAAAGGAATCAAAATACTGTATATTATAGTCTCCTTGTGGGACTTTTAAGTAATCAAAAAAATAGAAAAAAAATACAATTAAATAAAAAAAAAATCCATAAAATAAAAAAACATGCTTTTTTCCCATTGAAAATACGCTTTTCAATGAAAAATGAAAAAAAGACAGAATTTCTCATTTATTCTTAGTTTCCGCCGAAAAAAACGAAATAACAAGCGATCAAAAAGAGCCATGTACTCCAAAATGATACCAATTAGAAATACAAGTTGTCCCTCAAAAATCAAGCCCTAACACAACTCCATAGAAAAGGAAAAAAAAAGTTATGGGTCTTGTGAAGTGGCAATGCAAAATCATTTTTTTGGTTAATAAAAGGGGTGTTATTGGAAAAAAAAAGTAGTAAAACGTAAAAAAATAAAAGTATTTAGTATCACTGTAATCGTACTGCCCCAGAGAATAAAGATATTATGTTATTTGTACCGAAAAATGAACGCTGTAAAATTTATAATGTAAAAACGCAGTGGCAGTATTGCTATTTTTCCCCATCTCCCTCCCAGAAAGAGTTAATATAAGTTAATCAGAAAGTTATGTGTACCCCAAAATGGTGCCATTAAAAACTACAACTTGTCCCGTAAAAAACAAGCCCTCATAAAGCTATATAGACTGAAAAATAAAAAAGTTATAGCTCTTGGAACGCTTGGTCACTAAGGGGTTAATACTAACCTATCACTTTCTCTCACAACAAGATGGTTTTTCTTTTCATAAATGTGACTTTTTGACAAAAAGTCAAATTTTTCTGCCATAAATGCGACTTTTTACACCAAACACCACCACATAAGCTAGTGTAATTGTCTGCAACAGTTTGAACCATTTCTGCCAATAAGAGGATGATAAATGAGGCTAAATACGTGCCAATTTCATAGCCACATCTACTTTGACATTTCTGGCGTGATGCATTCTTTATGGTAAAAATTCTGGAGAAAACAGTTGATATATTTGGCGCAAATCAAAACAACATTCTTTTTGGCACATTTGAAGCCATAATTCTGGGGCAACATGCTTAGTAAATGACCCCCAATATATATGAGTGACTGAATCAGCCAGGTGATGAAACCGCAGCAGTCAGCACATTGTGTGAGCGACTGTTATGAGGGTAAATAGTCAGTCACCCTGTGCTACAATGAGGAGGGGGAAATATTAGGAGGGTAGCAAAAGCTTACTATAAGTGCAAGGCACACAGCAGACATAAAACCCTTCCCTCATAGACATAGCAACCTACCCCCATAGAAATACAACTCCAACCCCCACACGTATGCTTCACGTTCTGAGGGGCGATCCATTCCCTGCATCTCGTTGCCCTATTAGTAATATTCTATATTTAATAAGGCAGGGATGGGCAGGGGCTGGATCCCCCCTCAGAACTTGAAGCATACCCTATCTTGATATATATATATATGGACATCATCTGCATGGAGTTTGTATGTTCTCCCCGTATTGGCGTGTGTTTCCTCCGAGTATTCTGGTTTCCTCCCATACTCCAAAGACATACTGAGAGGAAACTTAGATTGCGAGCCCCACCGGGGACAGTTGGATGCAAATGTCTGTAAAGCGCTGTGGAATATGTCAGCGCTATATACTTTTTAAACCTCACGATTCTCTGTGTGAACACTGCAAACATAATATACAATAAATATAAAATTCAATAAAATGTAGAAACAAATACACAAAATATGCTTTTCTAAATTAATGGGCCTTTCGTTATCAATATCGCCCCCTCCCCCCCCCCCCCCCCCCACTAATCTGCTGTAATAATTGTACTTTTTATTGGAGGGGGGGATTTTGAGTTTTGCTATGGGGACCCATAATTAGTATGTACACCCCTGCAGATGAGCATCTGCTAGATGTCCCTGGTGCTTTCGTCTTTTAGTTATTTTAATAAGATAATGTACATGTACTGGATCTTTAAAGAATGTCTGAAGCTTGGGCATGGAGCTCATAGATATGTTTACTAGTTTATTAGGAGGTAAATGAAGTCTGACTAAACAAGCTGATAGTCTTCCCATCTGTATCTTATAAAGCCTTAAAACTTAAGCTCATAACTGAGCACTTGCTTCAGTTCTTTCCCGCAACCTTATTTTATCATCTATTGAAGCAAGAAATTAAAATTTCAGAGACAGAGAATTCACAATTCACTTATCATATTACTGCACAAAAAGTGTAGAACTTGTAATATTCCCTGTTTAGAAATATCGCTAAACAATCATAATGATGAGCGAGGTTTTGGAAATTAGATTCTGCTGCTTCGCCAAATTTTACAAAAACATTTGTTACGTGACGAATTTCTTTGCCACAAAGCACTTTTTTGTAGCGGGTGCAATGACAGGGAGCTGCGATAGCGTCGCTCCCATCAATGTACCCCTCAGATGCCACGTTCATACATGTCTGCGGAATCTGAGAGTAATAAAGTGTAAAATTAACAAAAAAAAGGGGCCAGCCGCCGCCATCTTGCTTGAAGATCTGGCGCGAAATCTCGCTCGGCCCGAGATGACGTTGTCATGGCGGCCCGTGTGGTGACATCATACATCACCTTGCACAGAGTTTCGGCCGAGATCTTCAATCAAGACAGCGGCTGGCCCGTCACAAGCAAATGGAGTAAGGTAAGTATGATTTTTTTTCAGGTTAAATCGATTCGCTAACACGCAGCGCAAGGAAATTCGGCTTTGTGGCAAATCGAATTTATGCAGAAATTTAGATCGAATTCCAGTTTGCTCATCTCTAGTCATGAATGATTTTGAGATGTTATTGCTGAGTCCTAGAGATAACATGTATACTCCATCCAGATATCGGCCAGGGATCCAGTGCTATTTTCATTACCAAAATTTATAAAAGGTCAAAATAAATGAGCGAATTTCAGGGAAAATTCGATTCGCTGAGAAGCCAAATTTCCTTGTGCTTCATGGTAGCAAATTGATGTTCCATGAATTGTGGTAATAAAAAAAAAGGTAAAATCATATTTACCTCCCCTGAGCTTGAAGAGCCAGTCACCGCCATCTTGATTAAAGATCTCGCAGGAAATCCCGTGCGTGGTGACGTATGTTGCCACCGCCGCCAGATGTGATGCCGTCATCATGGGCCGCACAAGATTTTGCGTTAGGTCTTCAATCAAGATGGCAGCGACCGGCACTTTGCGATCAAATAGAGGAGGTAAGTATGTTAGCTATGAATGCGGTATCTGAGGGTTACGATGACAGGGGGGCGGCACAATCGCCACTCCCTGTCATTGCACCCACTACTAACCAAGAAATGCACATCGAGATGAAGTAATTTGCCACAAAACAATATTTTTTTTAAACTTGGCGAAGCAGCTGAATCGATTTTTTTTTTATACTTTGCTCATCTCTAATGACTAGATATGAAATCTCAATCATGTTAACTTTACGCAAAGTTCAAGGTTGAAATAAAATGACTAAAACTTTACCTTGGTTCCTATCTTTACCAGTTCTACTACGTTTCTGCTGATCACGCCATACTTAATAGTAAAACTTGGAAATGAACGCTGTATTATTGGTATATGCTGCCTGTTTAACCTCCATGTAATTAATTTTCACCGTAATGGTGTAGTCGTTCTCATGGGCTTTTATCATGATCTTTGATGTGAATAGTAATAAGGGTAAAATACATGTCTTCCTGGCAACAAGTCCAGAGGAGCAATAAAGCGTAAGCCGCACGTTTGATGAATGTGTCATTACAAAAAGTAAAGAACTTATAAACAATTGTGTTCTCACCTAAAGGGCAGTATGATATTTATTTACTGCATATGTAAACATGCATAATAAAAGATAACGTCCCAAGTATTCAATAAAACGTATTTGTATAGCGCCACCTAATGTTTGTTCTTTTACTAATTTCTGAGGTCACCATACTGAGGTGGTCGCATGCACTCAGTATAAATCTTCAGCTGCCAACAGCCACATCTTCTCTTAGAAGCTGTGGCAGCTACAGGAAGAGAGCTGCAGCAGAAGGGACACACCCCTGAGCTGCAGAAGAAGAGACATGCCCCCACTGAGCTGCCAGACTGAAATAAATCTAGCAGAGCATGTGGAGTGATGAATAGGGACATGTCTGGATCTATGTAATACATGCTCCTCTGGAATTCTGGCAGGGAAGGGATGCAAATGAGCTCTTAACAAGCTCTGCCTCTAATGCCACCATATGTAAGGCAGGTATCCTATATAAGTCAATGTTCAGCTAAAAAAAATAAAAATAAGCCTTGAGACATGACTTGGATATTAATTAAGCCAGCACCAAATCTGCAGACAGCTGTTTTTGGGTGATTGCCCCTCATCAGTGCAGAGCATACTGGCTTAACTGGGTGAGAGGCCTGTTTCCGGGTCAGGGGGGAACTAACTCTCACCTTAATCAGTGTGAGGAGACTTATAGGCCATACATGCTCCTCTGGAATTCTGGGAATTCCAGAGGAGCATGTATGCCCTATAAGTCTCCTCACACTGATTAAGGTGCCCTCTCCCTAAGGAGAGTTAGGCCGAATGCACACGACCAGTGTATTACTGTATTGCGGCGGCAGCAGGGAGCGCACGGCGTCATAGCAACCAATGACGCCGTGCGCTCCTGCTCTCAGCAGGAATCCAGGCCGCGGTTCCACTGACCGCTCACGGCCGTGAAAAACGGCCATGTGCATTTGGCCTTAGTTCCCCACTTACCTGGACACAGGCCTCTCACCCAGTTAAGCCAGTACTCTCTGCTCTGCACTGATGAGGGGCAATCACCCTGAAACAGCTGTCTGCAGATGAGGTGCTGGCTTATTTAATATCCAAGTCATGTCTCAAGGCTTATTTTAAGAGCTGAACATGGACTTATAGGATAGCTGCCTTACATCTGGTGTCATTAGAGACAGAGCTTGTTAAGAGTAGTGTTGAGCGCGAATATTCGAATTGCACACGTTGCCAAAGACAACCGCATGCACATCTGTTGTCCACGGCAACCGCATTTGAAACATACAACTAAGTGCCCCCAACTGCGGTTGACACAACACCCAGACCGCGGGCAACTGCATGCGGCTCCCAAGTGCATACATCCACACACACAACAGGTGAAACCGCATGCACTTGACAGTAAGCTGCCTAGCAACAGCTCAGGCTGCTATACTGCCAAGTACCCAATCAAGTTTCCAGCAGCAACCACACGTGAAGCAACCAAAAAGCAGCCCTCACCATGTGGTTGACAATAGAACCGAACCTCAGGCAACCGCATGCGGATCCAGAGTCACGACCATGACCATGGGTCGTGACAGCCATTTGTGCAAGTAACTCGGAGGGAACTTCCTGTCTCCATCTCTACTGCATATTGCCATGATGTGTCTGGGTCCTCTGCCTTGTCTTCCTCATCGCCCTGTAGCTCCTTCTCCTCCAGTTCAGCCCCCACAGGGCTCATGTGGCCATGAGATCTAGGCGCCACGTCTCCAGTCCCCTGGACAGCCAGATTTACCAGCATCTGTTCCAGGACATGAAGAAGTGGAATGACGTTGTTGATCCCATAGTCCTGGCAACTGACAAATAACGTGGCCTCCTCAAAGGGCCTGAGCAAACGGCAGGTGTCATGCATGAGCTGTCACTGGGTGACATCGAAGTTACACAGGGGAGTTCTTCTGTCTGCTTGGATCATCTAGAAATTGTTTATGGCCTTTCTCTGTTTATATAGTCGGTCCAACATATGGAGGGTGGAATTCCAATAGGTGGAAACATTGCATATCAGCCTATGTTGGGGGATGCCGTTTTACCGTTGCAGCTCAAGGAGGGTGTGCTTTGTGGTGTACGAGTGGCTGAAGTGCATGCAAAGTTTCCTGGCCATTTTTAGGATGTCTTGCAGATGGGTTGAAGACTTCAGGAACCACTTGACAACCAGATTGAACACGTGTGCCACGCAAGGAGCATGGGTCAGCCTTCCTTGACGCAGTGCTGACACCATGTTCTTCCCGTTGTTGGTCACCATGGTTACAATTTTGAGTTGTCTTGGAGAAAGCCAGGATTTGATTTCTTTATGAAGGACAAGGCAGTTCCTCCCCTGTGTGACTCCGTTCGCCAATGCAAATAAAGTGCAGAACAGTGTGACACCGCTGTGCCATGCACATGTGGTATGCTGGAGGGACACTGTGAATTTTTCCTGCAGTGGAAGCTGAGGACATGGTGGAGGATGAAGAGGACATTGTCGCAGGACCAATGGCATGACAATGTGGAGGCGGAATCGGCATCACCTGGCCAAGTTTCTGGTGTAGCTGTGCAGGAACCACATTTACCCAGTGGGCCATAAAGGACATGTATTGTCCCTAACAGTATTTACAGCTCCACACGTTGGTGCTGCCTAGAACCTTGGCAAAACCGACAGGCTCAAGGACTGGCCCACCTTCTGTTCTACATGTGTGTGCAGGGCTGGTACTGACTTTTTGGCAATGACGGCTTGGGACTCGCCACCTCGGCTCGTCCACCACTTGGAAAGGGAGGGACTGCAGCACCAGCAACTGGGCCAGAAGCACATTCAGCGTCTGCGCCGTCGGATGAGTGCACGCATACTGTTGTCTCTTGACAATTGCTTTGGTGATTGATTGCTGACAGAATGACTGACGAGGAGTAGGAGGAGAAGCAGCAGGAGCATCAGGACCAGCAGATGATGGGAAGGACAGACAGCTCCCTTCGGCTGAGGTGGTGGAGCCTTGACTGCCTGAAATGGGGTGCGTGCCACTGGGCGATGCAGGCTGGACCACAACATGGGAGCCACAGTTCTCCCAGGCCACTTTATGGTGATTCTGCTTATGTTGACGCAGGGCCGTGGTGCCAACATTGGCACTAGAAATGAGCGAATCAAAGCTGATGAAGTGGAATTTGATAATTAACGAATCGCATTTTTTCCTAAAATGGCTGCTACATGTGTGAGGACTTAGAGCAAGGAAATCTGAGAAGGCGGGATCAACCATAATGCCATGCATGCAGCCAATCAGCGGCCAGCCAGCCCTGTGATGTCACAGCCCTATAAATAGCATCAGCCATCTTAGATTCTGCCATTCACCAGCGTACTTCGTACAGGGAGATACATCTGCAGGTGATAGGGACAATGATAGGAAAGACTTGATTGTAGTGAAAAAACGATTTATAAGGGGGGCGGAGCTTGCGCCGGACTGTGATGCCGCATAGTTAGGAGCTCTCCGCACTTGATCCTTTGAAGCATCAGCATACGTAAGCTGACAGACGACAGCATGGTTAAAATTGGGCACCCTAGGGCCGGTGACACTTCTAGAGCCAGCAGGCAACCGAATAACAACGGCGACATGGACAAATTTATCAAAAAAGCGGCAGCTACCGTGGCGGCTAGAGAGGGCAAGATGGCGCCGAACGCGCCACATAAGGTGAGCGAGCGCGCAGCCGACATGTCTGAAGGGGAGAGCGATGCAGAGGACTCTCACGGCAAGACGGCGCTTCCTATCAAACGGCGCTTCCTGAAACAATCACTAAATAAAGCAATGGAGCCAATCTTAAGCAAGCTCACGGCCATGCGCCATGATATGCACCATATTGGCAACCGAGTAGTCAATCTAGAAGCGTGACAGACTGCAGTGCTTGAATACCAAACAGCAACCGCGTCCTCCCTGCAAAAATGCCACACATATCTCAATGACCTCCATAACGCGTTGGAGGATCAAGAGGACAGAGGACGCAGGAAAAACCTGCGATTTAGGGGGATACCGGAAACAGTCGCCGCGGCTGACATTCCTGGGGCTGTAATCGCTATATGCTGCTCCCTGCTAGGCCCAGACGGACAGGCCGACATCATCATTGAACGTGCTCACAGAGCGCTAAGACCTAAACCCAAGGGGTCGGAGCCGCCTAGAGATGTAGTCTGCAGGTTCCTTAATTTTCAAGTCAAGACCGCTGTCCTGGAAGCAGCTAGGAACCAGGATGACCTAACGTACGAAGATTCAAGCATCTCGATCTATCAAGACCTAGCCTTGTCGACGTTAGGACGCCGCCTCAATATTAACACCTTCGCTGACCTGATGGGAGCCTATGATCACCTGCAGATTCCACCTGTGGACATCGAGAACTGGGAGCTTTATCAAGATCTTACAGAGCTTCCAGAATTGCCGAAGTCCTCTCCCTTTGAGCTTACATGCACCGTGAAGACCCAGAAGAACACGCAGCTTACACCGTAGAGACTGTCTCTATCTTCGTAATGGCATACTTCAACTATCCAGATTTTCCCACTAAGCTTCCTCTTACTTATCCCTCTGACTTACCTTCCTACTACCCATCCCCTCCCTCCCTAACACCAGTTGTATGCTATTGTACTCCGTCACAATCCTTTCCTATCCTGTCCCCACCATACCTAATCTCTCCCTCCCCCCCCCCCCTTGTTACAGCTTCTTAACTGTCTGTCTTTAGGTCTCACCTTTGAGACTTACATCTAGTGCTTAGAGGATCACAATAGGGTTGATTAACCATTTCCCCCCTTGTGACCCTCATATCCTACACTGTTCTAACCCACTACAATGGGTACTGTTACTCAAAAGTTTTCAACCACGTTATTCATTGTTTTGTTTATTTTGTTATTAAGGTACATGCATTCTGTATCCTAAAGATCCCGCAGTCGCAAGGGGCCCCTCTGAGGCTCACCCTACTCGCCCGGATCCCACACAATGCTTTCAGCAACGTTGCGTTCTCCTGGAGAGGGGAGGACCCTCAGCAAGGTAACACCCACCACAATAAACACTATGGCTGACCTGTCATTTGCGTCTTACAATGTCAAAGGCTTTAATTCTTCCTCTAAACGGAGTCAGGTTTTCTCATTGTTACGCAAATCGGGAGCTACTGTCCTACTTCTCCAGGAGACGCACTTCAAATTTAATCACTACCCCAATCTCTCATATGGCCACTAGTGTTGAGCGTGAATATTCGAATTGCGAATATTATTCTCGAATATCGCGATTTCGAGATTTCGCGAATATTTAGAATATAGTGCTATATATTCGCAAAATCGAATATTCTTTTTTTTTTTTTTTTTTTATGCTCCAGTCAGTGCCCGTTGCCGCTTCTGCCGACTTCCGTGCTCATGGAGCGTCCATCACTATGGGAACGTCTCCATATACTAGAATGTACTTTCGGATTTGAGAATTACGTTGAAATCGCAATTCGATTATTTCAAGTTATAATAATCGAATTGCGATTTCAACGTAATTCTCAAATCCGACAGTACATTCTAGTATATGGAGACGTTCCCATGGTGATGGGGACGCTCCATGGGCACGGAATATAGCATTACTAAGTTGAAATCGCCATGCGATTATTTTGAGTTATATTAATCGCATTGCGATTTCAACTTGGACCTGGTTTACTATGGTTGGCTTCAATGGCTTGGTAGAATTAGCGAATATGACGAATGTATTCGTCATATTCCACAAAACGAAGATATTCTCCATCTTCGTTTTAGCTACCTATTCATCAACTTCGCGAATTCTAGCAAGCATATAGGAAAGTTGACTATAGAGACAGCTAAGTTTAATTCGCTATGCGATTATATTACTTAGCTTTTTTTTAAATAAATAGAATAATTATAATAATTATCAGGTATTATAATTATTCTATTTATAAAAAAAAGCTAAGTAATATAATCGCATAGCGAATTAAACTTAGCTGTCTCTATAGTCAACTTTCCTATATGCTTGCTAGAATTCGCGAAGTTGATGAATAGGTAGCTGTCATGGAACCATGAACCAGACGTACAACAGAGATAGGTGGAATAAGAAGGCTTTATTGAAAATCAAGCCGTAGCTAAAGTCCAAACGGATGGCTAAACCGAAGCAGGGTCTTGCGTAGACGGAGGTCAGGAACCAGGAGGGTAGTCAGACGTAGCCAGGATCAGGAACCAACGGGGTAGTCAGACGAAGCCAGGATCGGGAACCAACGGGGTAGTCAGACGAGGCCAGGATCAGGAACCAGAAGCAGCAGCAGTCTTTGAAGCATGTGCACACAGGAGGACCAAGCAAGGAACTGAAGCCACAGACCTTCTATATATATGAGCTAGGCATCCAGCTCCTCCCAGTGGGAAGGAGGAGCCGCAGGGTGGGAGGCTACAAGAAACCCAGAAACCAAGATGGCCGCCAGCACATGTCAAACGAAGGAGAACAGTGAGAAGGTAAGACCATGACAGTACCTCCCCCTCAAGGGCCCCTCCTCCGCTGAGTAAGGAACGGTTTCAGAGGGAAGCGTGCGTGGAAGGCTCGGAGCAACGCAGGAGCATGGACATCTGTGGAGGGAACCCAGGAACGCTCCTCTGGACCATAACCACGCCAATGGACCAAAAACTGCAACCGACCGCGGACCAGGCGTGAGTCCAGGATATTGCTCACCTCATATTCCTCACGATTGCCCACTTGGACCGGACGGGGCCGAGGAACCGAGGAAGTGAAACGATTACACACCAATGGCTTCAACAGGGAGACATGAAACACGTTGGAGATCCGCATGCCAGGAGGAAGCGCAAGGGCATAGGCTACCGGGTTTACCCTGTGAAGCACTCGGAAGGGACCAACAAAGCGAGGCGCCAGCTTGGGAGTGGGCACTCGAAGGTTGAGGTTGCGGGTTGACAACCATACACGGTCTCCGACCTGGTAGGAAGGAGCGGGCGCTCGTCTGCGATTAGCCTGGAGTCTCTGGCGTTGCGCAGAGACCTCAAGGGACCTCTGGATCTGTACCCAAGAAGTACGTAGGACGGAAAGGTGATCCTCCACAGCCGGAGTATCCTGGGGAGAGAATACCTCCGGTAACACGGCAGGTTGGAACCCATAATTGGCCATGAAGGGAGACGTCCCAGAGGAAGAGTTCACCGCCGTGTTCCTGGCAAACTCAGCCCAAGGCAGGAGGTCAACCCAATTGTCTTGGTGATCGGAGACATAGCAACGAAGGAATTGCTCCAAGGCCTGATTGGATCGTTCTGCGGCCCCATTGGACTGAGGGTGGTAGGCCGAGGAGAAAGAGAGATGAATCCCCAACTGGGAGCAAAAGGCGCGCCAGAACCTGGACACAAACTGACTCCCCCGATCCGACACAATCTCCTTGGGCAAACCGTGCAACCGGAAGACCTCCCTGGCAAAAATCGAGGCCAACTCTTGTGCAGAGGGTAACTTCTTGAGAGGAACACAGTGGCACATTTTGGAAAACCGATCCACAATCATGAGAATGACCGTATGGCCTCGGGATGCAGGAAGGTCCACAATGAAATCCATCCCCAGGTGTGACCATGGACGCTCCCCGGTGGCTATGGGTTGCAAAAGGCCCAACGGAAGGTGCCGAGGGGACTTACTCTGGGCACAAACGGAGCATGCCGCTACATATGCGGCGATGTCGGAACGTAGAGAAGGCCACCAGAACAGACGTGAAACCGCCCAGGACAGCTGATTCTTTCCAGGGTGCCCCGCGGCCTTGGAGTTATGGTAGGTTCGCAACAACCGAGTGCGCAACTCCTCAGGCACAAAACATCTGCCGTTGGGTCTCCCAGAGGGAGCACCAGATTGAGCCGCCAAAATCTGCTCACCCAGAGGAGAGGTCAGGCTGGTGCGAATAGCAGCCAGGATCTGATTCGGGGGTATGACCGTAGTCGGAATCGACTCCTCCCCGGACAGCTCGGAGTACTGCCGTGATAAGGCATCCGCTCTGATGTTCTTGGAGCCGGGTAGGTAGGAGACCACGTAATTAAAACGTGACAAGAACAGAGCCCATCTGGCCTGACGTGGTGTCAATCTCTTGGCCTCAGAGAGGTAGGTCAGATTCTTGTGGTCCGTCAGGATGAGAACCGGAACCACCGAGCCCTCGAGCAAGTGCCTCCATTCTTTAAGGGCCTGCACGATGGCCAATAACTCCCTGTCACCAATCTGATAGTTGCACTCCGCGGAAGACAGTCTCCGGGAGTAAAACCCACAAGGAAGCAGAGGACCCTCTGGTGTTCTACGCTGAGACAGGAGGGCGCCTACTCCCGTCTCAGACGCGTCCACCTCGAGGACAAAAGGCAACCCAGGGTTGGGATGCGACAGAATCGGAGCCGACACAAAGGCGGACTTTAGAGCCTCAAAAGCTCGGATGGCCTCGAGCGACCAGACCTGAGGATTACTGCCCTTCCTGGTCAGATCCGTGAGAGGCTTGGCTAGCATGGAAAAGTCCCTGATGAACTTCCGATAATAATTGGCGAAGCCCAAAAAGCGCTGCAGGGCACGAAGCCCACTGGGCTGGGGCCACTGTAAGACAGCCGAAACCTTCTCAGGATCCATGGAGAACCCCTCAGCGGAAATGATGTAACCTAAGAAGGTTACCTGGGATCGGTGAAATTCGCATTTCTCAAGCTTACCGAACAGCTTGTTCTCTCGTAAGCGTTGCAACACTCGTCTGACATCCAGAATGTGGGCCTCCATGGATGCAGAATATACCAAGATGTCATCCAAATAGACCACCACACACTGCTGCAACAGGTCACGGAAAACATCGTTGATGAATTCCTGGAAGACTGCGGGCGCATTGCACAACCCAAAGGGCATAACCAAGGATTCATAATGACCGGTCCTGGTGTTAAACGCGGTCTTCCACTCATCGCCCGCCTTGATCCTTACCAGGTTATATGCTGCCCTCAGGTCGAGTTTGGTAAAGACCGTGGCCCCTTTGAGGCGATCGAACAGCTCGGAAATCAAGGGTATCGGGTAAGCGTTCTTGATCGTGATGCGATTGAGACCCCTGTAGTCGATGCAAGGCCTCAACTCACCGCCCTTCTTTTTCACAAAGAAAAATCCAGCCCCTGCCGGGGACGAGGATTTGTGAATGTGTCCGCGTGAAAGCGCCTCCCTCACGTACTCCTCCATGGCCTCATTCTCCGCTACCGACAGTGGATAGACTTTGCCACGAGGAGGAACGGCACCAGATTGTAACTCTATGGCACAATCGTATGGGCGGTGCGGAGGTAGGGCAACCGCGCGCACCTTATCGAATACATCCCGGTACTCCTCGTATTCAGGAGGCAACAGAGAGTCCGAGGAAGTACACAGCAACTTGACAGGCCCATGGATGCAACTAGCCCCACACTGCGGTGACCACGAGAGGATCTCGGCCGATCTCCAATCGAAAGTCGGATTATGCTTCTGGAGCCAGGGGTACCCCAAGACCACCGAGTAGTGTGGAGACGAAATAACCTGGAGACAGACCGACTCTCTGTGAACGGCACCAATGGCCATCCCCACTGGAAGGGTCTCCTGAGTCACGTGTGGCGGCAGAAGGGGTCTGCCGTCTATCGCCTCAAGAGCCAGTGGGGAACCTCGAGGCTGCAGAGGAATGGAATTGGCGGCGGCGAACACACTATCAATGAACAAGCCACCAGCACCAGAGTCCACCAACGCCTGGGTCGTCACCGAGCCCCCGACCCAGGAGAGGACAACAGTAATCAGTGGTTTGTCAACACGGGAAACCGGGGACGAGGAGACTCCACCCAAGATCTGCCCCCGACAGGATCTCAGGTGCGAGCGTTTCCCGGACGGTTCGGGCATGCCAACCGAAAATGCCCACCGAGACCACAGTACATGCATCGGCCCTCGCGTCTCCGGAGTACCCTCTCCCCCTCGGACAGGCGAGCAACCCCCAGCTGCATGGGTTGACCCCCAGACCAGTCATCCCCAGGAGGCGTGGGAGGAGAGGGAGGCACGGGTGGGACAGCAAACGTAGGCGCCAATCTGTTAGAAGGCCTCCGCAGGCTCTCCTTAAAGGAAGGTCTCTCCCTGAATCTGGTGTCAATCAAAATCAGGAAAGAAATAAGGGACTCGAGCTCCACTGGTAGGTCCTTGGCTGCAGTCTCATCCTTCAAGGCATCCGAGAGACCATGAGAGAAAGCAGCGACCAGAGCCTCATTATTCCAGCCCACCTCTGCTGCCAGGGTACGAAACTCAATGGCGTATTCAGCTACGGATCGTGAACCCTGTCTGATGGACATAAGGAGCTTCGCAGCAGAGGCAGCACGAGCCGGCACATCGAATACCTTCCGAAGAGAAGCAACAAAACCGGAAAACTCGGCAACCACCGGATTGTTGTTCTCCCATAAAGGGCTGGCCCAGCCCAAGGCCTTGTCCGAGAGCAGCGAGATCAAGAAGCCCACCTTTGATCTCTCAGTAGGAAAGGCATGTGGCAGCAACTCGAAATAAATGGCCACCTGGTTAAGGAAACCTCGGCACTGAGTTGGCTCTCCCCCAAAGCGCTGTGGAAGGGGGGCAGAACCGGTCATACCCCGAAACACCGCAGGTGCAGCAACAGGTGTCGGGGTAGACTCTGGCGCAACAACCGGAGCGGCAGTAGGAGCGGGCCCAGGAGCGACAACCGACCCATCGGCAACGGAAGCTAAATGAGCCGTGCGTTCAAGCAGGGTTTGTAACGCCACAGCGAACCGACCCAACAGGTGATCCTGCTGATCAAGTCTGGCAACCAGCGTAGGTAGCGAGGATGGCCCTGTACCGTCAGAATTCATGGCTTGGTCCTAATGTCATGGAACCATGAACCAGACGTACAACAGAGATAGGTGGAATAAGAAGGCTTTATTGAAAATCAAGCCGTAGCTAAAGTCCAAACGGATGGCTAAACCGAAGCAGGGTCTTGCGTAGACGGAGGTCAGGAACCAGGAGGGTAGTCAGACGTAGCCAGGATCAGGAACCAACGGGGTAGTCAGACGAAGCCAGGATCGGGAACCAACGGGGTAGTCAGACGAGGCCAGGATCAGGAACCAGAAGCAGCAGCAGTCTTTGAAGCATGTGCACACAGGAGGACCAAGCAAGGAACTGAAGCCACAGACCTTCTATATATATGAGCTAGGCATCCAGCTCCTCCCAGTGGGAAGGAGGAGCCGCAGGGTGGGAGGCTACAAGAAACCCAGAAACCAAGATGGCCGCCAGCACATGTCAAACGAAGGAGAACAGTGAGAAGGTAAGACCATGACAGTAGCTAAAACGAAGATGGAGAATATCTTCGTTTTGTGGAATATGACTAATACATTCGTATATTCGTTTTGTGGAATATGACGAATACATTCGTCATATTCGCTAATTCTACCAAGCCATTGAAGCCAACCATAGTAAACCAGGTCCAAGTTGAAATCGCAATGCGATTAATATAACTCGAAATAATCGCATGACGATTTCAACTTAGCACTGCTATATTCCATATTCGTTAATTCTAGCCTAATATGGAATATAGCAGTGCTAAGTTGAAATCGCAATGCGATTAATATAACTCGAAGTAATCGCATGGCGATTTCAACTTAGCACTGCTATATTCCATATTAGGCTAGAATTAACGAATATGGAATATAGCAGCAACCATAGTAAAACAGGTCCAAGTTGAAATCGCAATTCGATTAATTCAAGTTATAATAATCGAATTGCGATTTCAACTTTTTACGTATATTCTTAATATTGCTATAACTTCGTCTTTTAGAATATTCGTAATATTGTTCTAACTTCGTCTTTTAGAATATGACGAATATTCTAAAAGACGAAGTTAGAGCAATATTACGAAATACACATATAGACTGTAATTTAGCTAATATACTGCTATAGTAATTTTTTTAACAGTGTACATATTTTACAAAAGTTACGTTCAGAAGAGGCAAAAAAAAAGAGAAAAAAAAAATGATTATAGCACTATATTAGCTAAATTACAATCTATATGTGTATTTTACGAAATTTCGTAATATTACTCTAACTTCGTCTTTTAGAATATTCGTCATATTTTAAAAGACAAAGTTAGAGCAATATTACGAAATTTCGTAAAATACTGTTGCCTTATACTATTAAAAGAAAAAAATCGCAATACGCGATTAATTAAATCGCATATTATTCGTGATAATTGGAAAAATTACGAATATTCGATTTTGACGAATATAACACGAATATTCAATCGAATATTCGCGAAATATCGCAAAATCGAATATGGCACCTCCCGCTCATCACTAATGGCCACTATTCTCAGTGGTTTCATTGTGGAGGTAACTCGTCTGCTTCTGGAGGGGTGAGTATTGGGTTTCAGAGGAGGGTTCCCTTTCAATATACCTCTCATCTGCAGGACCCCGAAGGTCACATGTTGTTCCTGCACAGCTACACCATCTACTTATTGGTCAAGGGTTGCATTGGCCCTCAGATATACACGATAATTAACCTTTATGCACCTAACACTGGCCACTATAGCTGGTTCTCCAAGGTATTCCCTATTATTAAATCCTTTGCAGAAGGCCTAGTCATAGTAGTAGGTGATTTCAATGCAACCTTAAACCCACAATTAGACTCCTCAACATCAAAATCGGCCCTTGCGCTTAAAACTCTGCGTTTCATAAGAGTGGGTTTCTGGAATTTGCACCTTATGGACGTTTGGCGTACGTTATATCCAACTACAGCTGACTATACTTTCTACTCAAATACTCATGGTACGTACCAACGCTTGGACTACCTATTTGTATCTAAGGAACACCTCCAGCTCTGTCATATTCCTCAAATAGGGTCCATCCACCTTTCCGACCATGCTCCTATTTCCCTATCAATTTCGGCTCCTGTTTCCAAACAGAACCAATTCAAGTGGCGCCTAAATGAATCCTTATTAGGTAACCTGAATACCAGAGATAAAATTGCTGATCTCCTTGAAGAATACTTCACTATAAATAAAGATCCAGATATTTCTGCCCTATCCTTATGGGATGCCCACAAACCTTTTATCAGAGGACATTTTGTAAGTATGGGAGCTTACCTAAAAAAGGAGAGAAACAAAAAGCTTGATTCCCTATGCCAAAAAATCCAATCCTTGGAATCCCTACATAAACGTTCTTTCTCTGTTCCACAACTTCAAGAGTTATCTAATTGTAGAGCTGAACTGAAATCCTTGCTACAGCACTCTACCGCTAAATTTTTCTTGAACTCGCAACACAAATTCTTCGCACACGGAGATAAAGCGTCTAAATTTATGATGTGCAGAATAAAGAACAGAAGATCAACAAACTACATTCACCAAATAGAATCCCCCCAAGGATCACCCCTCTACTATTTCAAAGCTATAGGTGCCCAATTTCGTGAGTTTTATGAAGCTTTATATAACCTGCCCCCCACGCTTACCCCTGAGGCCCACTCATCCATTCTTTCTTCCTTCCTAGACTCACTTTCAATACCAACCATCTCCAAAGATCAGAAACAAAAACTTGCTTCCCCATTTTCGAGGAGAGAGATACTCCAGCTCCCAGTGAGAGAAGGTGGATTAGCTGTTCCGAACTGTTTTTTTTATTATTTAATTACACAATATGGTCATATAAAAGGTAGTTTAACTGGTTTAGTGGGTAGGCAGGTAGTAAATAAACTGGGGTTGGAAGAAGAATGGAATTACTTAGAGGTGTTGGAATCAGGTACACTGGGCAGAAATAATATCGTAAATAGAGTCTTAAACTTACTGGAATACATATGGGTGGAAATTAAAAAAATATTAGAGATTAAAGGGTTTTTGCTCTATACACCTATTTGGAAAAATATTAATCTTAAGGAACTGCTAGGGATTAAGGCGTATATAGATTGGGAAAAAAATGGGATGAAATACTTAAACCAGATATTTGAACAGGGTAAACTGAAAGACTTCAATACAATGGTTAGAGAGTTTGGTATACCGCAAAAGGACATATATAAATATTTCCAGCTTAGGAATGCATTGCGGACAGTTATGCAAGAGGATAAATATAAGATGGAAAGATCTGATACATTGCACAATTTTACCAACGTGGGTGAAAGAGGAGGAACAACGGCTAAAAGATTTAGGATATTGATGGAGGGAAAAAAGAAACGGGTTACAATACCTGCCAGAAAAAAATGGGAAAATGAACTCCAATTCTTTACGGAAGAAAAATGGAATGATGCTTTAAAAAGCTACTCTGGAGTTTCTAATAGGGGCTCACATAAGATCTCACAATTTTTTGTAGTTCATAGGTTGTGTCAATCCCCACGGATATTGAAAAGAATGGGTGTTAGAGTTTCGGACAATTGTACAAAATGTAGGGGAGAGAATGCTGATTTAAAACATTGTTTTTTGAGATGCCCAAGACTGTTCAGATATTGGACAGAAATAACAGATACTGTATACCTAATTTTGAAGGTTCAAATATCAGAAGATCCCGTGACTTGTATTTTGGGGGCAACCGAACATCTGAGGCTAAAAAGAGATACACGAATGGTCTTGAGTAAGGTGCTATTTCATACTAGACTCCTTATACTTAAGAAATGGGTAGGGGCCCACCCTCCAACAGTGGGACATTGGAGAAAAGCAGTGGATAACCTGATTAAAGAAGAACGAGCGATGGAGGGCCATAGTAGAAAAGTAAAAAAGTATAGATGAAATATGGAAGAAGTGGTTACTTTAGGGCTGGATAGATAGATTGAGGAATTTTTTATTTTTTTGTTTACCACACGTCTCCCTCCCCCTCCCCATAAGGGTGGTAGGTGGGTGGGTAAATGGGGATTGAAGATATTTGTTTATGTATAGAAAAAAATGGTATGTTTTTGATAGACTAAAAATTTAACTTTTTCTTATTAATGTTGAAATTTTTTCTATTCTGTTGAGATGATGGAAATAAAGAGATATTTAATTTAAAAAAATATATATATATATAGTGCAATTTTCTGCTATCCGATCCAGACCTCTCCTCCTGCTGAGTACGGATGCAGAAAAAGCATTCGACAGAATTAATTGGTCTTTCCTGCGACACATCCTATACCGATTTGGCCTACCTGAGCCCTTTGTACAAGCCACATTTGCAATGTATGCTCAGGCCTCGGCCTCAGTCTTGATCAATGGCGACTTATCAGACCCCTTTAACATTCAAAACGGTACTAAGCAAGGTTGCCCCCTCTCCCCCCTGCTCTTTGTCCTAGCTCTGGAGCCCCTTCTCCTTAAATTGAGAGCCGACACAGAAATCCGAGGAGTAGCACTGGGAGGTACGGATCATAAAATTGCAGCTTTTGCGGACGATATCATGATCATGACCTCTAACCCTAAGAACTCACTCTCTGTGATTCAGAAACACCTAGATACATATAGCTCCTTTTCCAACTTTAAAATTAACAAGCAAAAATCACAAAAGTGATTTGTTTTGGAATTCCCCAATCGACTTTAAGAAACTTAAAAAAAAGACTCCCCATTCAACTGGTCCTCCCCTTACTTAAAGGGAACCTGTCACCAGGATTTTGTGTATAGAGCTGAGGACATGGGTTGCTAGATGGCTGCTAGCACATCCACAATACCCAGTCCCCATAGCTCTGTGTGCTTTTATTGTGTAAAGGAAACGATTTGATACATAGGCAAATTAACCTAAGGTGAGTCCTATCCCTGACTCATTTCATGTACAGGGCTCATCTCAGGTTAATTTGCATATGTATCAAATCAGTTTTTTTTTTTACACAATAAAAGCACACAGAGCTATGGGGACTGGGTATTGTGGATGTGCTAGCGGCCATCTAGCAACCCATGTCCTCAGCTCTATACACAAAATCCCGGTGACAGGTTCCCTTTAACATATTTAGGGATCAAAATTAGTCCTAACACCTCTGAACTTTTCTCACTCAATTATGCTCCACTACTAAAGGACATCTCCTCTAGCATAGATAAATTGGATATTCCAACCATCTCCTGGTTTGGCCGCAAGAACCTCCTTACGTCTCTGATACTCCCCCGCCTTACATATTTACAACAAGTCTTGCCCATTCTAGTCCCCAAAACCTATTACGACTCTCTAAGGAAACTATTCCGCTTGTTTATTTGGAAGAAACCCAGATTGTCTTATGATCTCCTATCACGTCCCAAGTGTACCGGTGGTATTGCCCTGCCAGACCCGGAGATGTATGGAAGGGCGGTCCTTTTATCTAGAATAATAGATTGGCTCAGACCTTCCAGCACTAAATCATGGGTCGCAATAGAACAGGAACTCGTAAACAAATCTTTCAGATCCCTCTTACTGGGCAATAACAGCACATGTAACATACCCCCCTCGCCATACCCAATTATTGAAGCTACTCTTAATATGTGGAAATGGTTTCAATCTTCCCATTGTTTAATACCCTTCCCATCTCCCCTTCTCTCGATTAGGGACATCTTGGGGACAGCCCTGCCCGCTGTAATTGATTGTACCCCATGGGATTTGAGGGACTCACCTACCCCAATCCTCTCATTCATTGGTCCAGATAATTCTCTACTCCAGCTCAAGGAGTTCCAAAAAGCTTTCACTGCCAGTCACCTACATTTATCCTCCACATCATACCTTCATGCCTTCATCTCTCAACACATATCAATGAGCGAACTTTACCGCCCTTTGCTACAATGGGAAAAAGACTTGGGACAGGAGTTTTCCATCATAACTTTGCCAAACATAATGTCCTCCTCACATACCCCATCCAGATGTGTCCGCATACAGGAAAACGGGTATAAGATCCTAACCAGATGGTATAAAACGCCTGACATAACATCACTATATTCAGTAACAGCTTCAGACAGATGTTGGAGGTGCCTTGTTAGTAGAGGATCTTTTTTCCACATTTGGTGGGATTGCCCTTCCTTTTTAAACAACTTCTGATAGCAGCCCGCTTATTGATTCCTAAGTATTGACTATCCACTACCCCTCCCCCATAGAGCAATGGAAATTGAAAGTTGATAACGTTTTCTGTTTTGAAGAACTTTCCTCGTGGGAAGCTAGGAATCATCAAAAGTTCCAACGCCAGTGGCACTTATGGTAAAAGTTTAGACACCCAAGCTACTCATAGGGACTCATCCGCCATCCTTTCAGATATAGGTGATTCCTATTTAAGTCTGGTACATCCAGATGGAAATTAAACCCCTTGCCAACTTCCTACAACGATTTCCCCCGGTGTATTTCAGTAATATTGTGAATCATTTGCCGCTGTGTTTTGCTAATTTGACTTTTTAACGAGGTGTAATGTGACTGACAAATTATTGGAAATGTGAAATTATGTCACCTGCTGTATTTGATGTGAAATATACTATTACATCTATGTACACATATCACGCCTTGCAAGGCATATCAGAATCTGTACATGTACCTTGTTACGTTAAATAAAAATTTAAAAAAAATATCTCCTAAATATCTCCTAAAGTCCGATTTGCCGTGTATTAGTGAGGGAAAAAAAATGTATTTGCCGTTCAGCATTGCACTTATCTGTTGAAAAGCCTTTTGTGTTGGGAAAAAGTAGAAAAAGATTACCGTATTTTTCGCCCTATAAGACGCACCGGCCCATAAGACGCACCTAGGTTTTTGGGGAGGAAAATAAGAAAAAAAATTTTTAACCAAAAGGTGTGCTGACTTACTGGGGATCTGTGGATGACTGACACTGTTATGGGGGGGGGGGATCTGTGGATGACGGACACTGTTATGGGGGATCTGTGGATGACGGACACTGTTATGGGGGGATCTGTGGATGACGGACACTGTTATGGGGGGATCTGTGGATGACGGACACTGTTATGGGGGGATCTGTGGATGACAGACACTGTTATGGGGGGATCTGTGGATGACGGACACTGTTATGGGGGGATCTGTGGATAACTGACACTGTTATGAGGGGGATCTGTGGCTTGCACTGTTACAGGGGGGGGGTCTGTGGCTGACACTGTTACAGGGGGAGATCTGTGGATGGCACTGTTACAGGGGGATCCGTGGATGGCACTGTTATGGGCTGGGGGGGGGGTCTGTGGGTGGCACTGTTATATATGTGCCATCCACAGACCCCCCAGCCCATAACAGTGCCATTCACAGATCCCCCCCCCCTGTAACAGTGCCATCCACAGATCGCAATCCAAACCGCCCCCCACCCCCTCCCGCCCGCCGCCGCCGCACAAAATATAAGTTGTCATATTGAATTAATAGTTATTAAACATGCCCCCCAACTGCTATTACTACCTTTCATCCTAATCGCTGCTGTAGAAATCAGGCAGGCAGGAAGGCCGGCCGGCGCGTCTCACTGACGTCACTTGCCTGCGCCGCCTACTTCATTCATAAAGTAGGCGGCGCAGGCACGTGACACGAGTTACGCTGCCGCCCGCCCGCCTGGCCTGAATTCTACAGCAGCGATTAGGAGGTAAGGTAGTAATAGCAGTTGGGGGGCATGTTTAATAACTATTACTTCAATATGAGATCTTATATTACTATACCGGAGCGGCGGGCGGTGCTATACTACACTGACTGCACCGCCCCGCCGCTATTGCCGGCCCCCAGCTCCTCCCAGTCCCCCCCCCCGAGTCCCCGCTCTGCTCATACATCGCAGCTTGCGATGTAAAAGTGGCAGCATTCGCCCCATAAGACGCAGGGGCATTTCTCCCCCATTTTGGGGGAAGAAAAAGTGCATCTTATGGGGCGAAAAATACGGTAGGTCCTAATTGCTGTTCAGCGGTGCAGTGATATATTCAAAAGTCCAGTTTGCCATGTATTAGTGGCAAAAAAAAAAATTTGATCTAACATTTGATTATTTGATCTAACAATATGTCAGACAGAGAAGTGCCAGGCCCTGCACAGGGGAGTGGCAGAGGCTTAAATCTTTCTGGCGCAGGCAGAGGTCGCAGCAGAGTATGGGGCCATGGCAGCAGGGGTCACTTTGAGAGGCCTGATCTCCTAGTGTCAGCTAGCGGTCGTGTCGTGACCAGCAACCCAGTGGTTCTTGAATGGTTGACACGATCTTTGAATTTGTCACAAGTGACATCAGACACCCCCAGCCAAAAGTCAGTGGGTTCATCACGCACAACCCTTAGTTGGCATGGCCCGTAGGCTGGCAAGTAGTGATGAGGAGAGTGGCGTTAGAGCTGGTGTTGCGAGTGGTCAGGCTCCTGACCCAGAGACGGTTGAGAAGGACATCAGTGATGTGCAGACAGTACTCGATGATGATAATGTAGCTGATCGCACTTGGGAGCCGGATGAAGGGCTTCATCATCATCGGGAGAAGAGGGTAGCAGCTTGCCCGTGAGGTAGCAAGTCGCTAGCGTGGCTGTGAGTCAGCAGGGTGGCAGCAGTGGGAGGTCGGGAGCCAAACGTGACCGGGGTAGACCACCTTCTTCGCAGGAACCTACCTGCCTGGAAAGTAGTGGTGCAGGGGTTCACGGAAGCAGCTACGGTAGCAGTCAGTCAGTGGGGGTAAAATCACATACTCTGCGTTTTTTTGTTAAGCCGCCGGAGAAGGTGAACATGGTCATTTATAGAATCTGTGGCAGAAGGTGAAGTGTGGCCAGGTATAAATCATTTTTTCACCACAATTAAGTCTTTCCTATCACTGTCCCTAGCGCCTGCAGACGTTTCTCCCTGCACTAAGTACGCTGGTGAATCACAGAATCTAAGATGGCTGACACTATTTATAGGGCTGTGACATCACAGGGCTGGATGGCTGCTGATTGGCTGCATGCATGGCATTATGGTGGGTCCCGCCTTTTCTGAGTTCCTTGCCCAATGTCCTTACATTTGTGGCAGCCATTTTAGGAAAAAATTTGATTCGTTACCACAAAGCGTGAGTGAATCAAATTTTGTTAGCTTTGATTCACTCATCTCTAGTATGTTGGTGCCACTGCCCTGTGTCAACATATGCAGCGTCACCATAAAGTGGCCTGGGAGAACAGTAGCTTCGATGTAGTGGTCCAGCCTGCCTCAGCATTTGCTGCATCACCCAGTAGCACGCAGCCGGTTTCAGGCAGTCAAGGCTCCACCACCTCAGCTGAAGGGAGCTGTCTGTCCTCCCCATCATCTACCGGTCCTGATGCTGCTGCTCCTCATCCTACTACTCCTCGTCACTCATACTGTGAGCAATCGATCACCGAAGCAATTGCCAAGAGACAACAGTATGCGTGCACTCATCCAACGGCGCAGAAGCTGAATGTGCTCCTGGCCAAGTTGCTGCTGCTGCAGTCCCTCCCTTTCCAAGTGGTGGACTCTGCACTTTTCAGAGAACTGATGGCTTGTGCCCAGCCGAGGTGGAGAGTCCCAAGCTGTCATTTCTTTGCCAAAAAGGCAGTAGCAGCTATGCACATGTATGTTGAACAGAAGGTTGGCCAGTTCTTGAGCCTTTTGGTGTCTGCCAAAGTTCACGTCAGTGCCGACTTATGGAGCTGTAACTACGGTCAGGGACAATATATGTCCTTTATGGTCCACTGGGTGAATGTGGTTCCTGCACAGCCACACCAGCAACTTGGCCAGGTGACGCCACTTCCGCCTCCATGTTGTCTTGCCATAGGTCCTGCGACAATATCCTCCTCTGCCTCCTTATCCTCCACCGTGTCCTCAGCCTCCACTGTAGGGACAATTCACAGTGCCCCTCCAGCATACCACATGTGCAGGGCATGGCGGTGTCACACTTTTCTGCACCTCATTTGCCTGGATGACTAGAGTCACACAGGGGAGGAACTGCTCCGTGTCCTTCATCAAGAAATCAAATCCTGACTTTCTCCAAGACAACTCAAAATCGTAACCATGGTGACCTACAACGGGAAGAACATGGTGTCGGCGCTGCATCAAAGAGGGCTGAGCCATGCGCATGGCACACATGTTCAATCTTGTTGTCAAGTGGTTCCTGAAGTCTTCCACTCATCTGCAAGACATCCTAAAAATGGCCAGGAAACTTTGCATGCATTTCAGCCACTTGTACACCACAAAGCACACCCTCCTTGACCTGCAGAGGCAGAACGGCATCCCCAACATAGGCTGATATGCAACGTTTTCACTGCTTGGAATTCTGCCCTCCATATGTTGGAACGACTTTACGAACAGAGAAAGGCCATAAACGATTTCTTGATGATCCAAGCAGACAGGAGAACTCCCCTGTGTAACTTCGATGTCACCCAGTGGCAGCTCATGCATGACACCTGCCGTTTGCTCAGGCCCTTTGAGGAGGCCACGTGATTTGTCAGTCGCCAAGACTACGGTATGAACAACGTCATTCCATTGCTTCATGTCCTGGAACAGACGCTGGTAAATCTTGGCTGGCCAGGGGATTGGAGACGTGGCCCCTAGATCTCACGGCCACATGAGACTTGTTGTGGCTGAACTGGGAGGACGACGACATTGGAGCACAAGCAATGTGTAGCAAAATGGGTGGTTTTTCTACACAGGTGACAGGAGAGGAGGAGCGAGAGCAGCCAGAGAAGTCCCTCCGAGTCGCACAAATGGCACGAATCATGCTCACTTGCTTGCGTAGTAACAGCCGAATTGTCACCAATCGGCAAAGGGATGACTTCTGGTTCTCCGCCTTGTTGGATCCTCGCTACCGGTCCAAAATGAGGGCCTTTTTTACACCAGCTGAGAGAGAGGACAAACTGAACTACTATAGAGACATCCTATGTCAGTTGGCCGCTGACTATTCTGCGCCATCATCCATCCTCTCGCAGGTGTGACCAGGGGTGGCCCTCTGCACTCACGTTCCTCTGCCATGTATGCTGTGGCAGGGTGGGAGGGTAGGAGCAGTTCCTGCTCCTTCAGCAGCAACTTGAGTCTAGAGTCGCTGATGAGCAGCTTTCCTCACCTGCCTAGTTAAGAAACTACGCAGTAGCAGCAGCTGGACCTGGAGCAGGACCTGAACCAGCAGTTGTTGGCATACTTGGACAGCACCCTGCCACCCTACATTGAATATCTGCTGGACTACTGGGCAGCCAAACTGGATTTTTGGCCTCAACTAGCAGAGTTTGCCCCTTTAAAAGCTGTCCTGCCTGGCCAGTAGTGTGGCATCAGAGCGGCAAGGGCCATAGTAACCCTAAGAAGAACTTGCCTGTCCACCCAAAATGTGGAGAGACTGACCTTTGTCAAGATAAAACAGGCATGGATCAGCCAGGATTTCCACCCACCAATGCCTTATGCATCAGACTAGATCATCCATGGTGCCCACCAGCACTTTGACAAAACAGACGGTTTCATTTGGCTAACTGCCTCAGCTACTATTCTGATGTTGCTACCCGCCTGATGCCACACATCTGATGCCAAGTGCTCCTTCTTTCACCCACTATCTTCAGCTGGTACTGGTATTGCCACCCACCTCCCCACTCTGTCACCAAGTTACTCTGTGGTCTCCTGATGCTGCTGCCATCCTCCACACTGTCATCTTGCCACTCTTTGGTCTCATGATGCTGCTGCCACCTCCACACTATGTCACCTTGCCACTCTGTGGTCTCCTGATGCTGCTGCCACCTCCACACTATGTCACCTTGCCACTCTGTGGTCTCCTGATGATGCTGCTGCCACCGCCACACAATGTCACCTTGCCACTCTGTGGTCTCCAGATGCTGCTGCTACCTCCACACTATGTCACCCTGCCAATCTGTGGTCTTCTGATGTTGCTGCTACCTCAACACCATATCACCTTGCCACTCTGTGGCCTCCTTGATGCTGCTGCTGCAAACTCCACACTATGTCACCTTGCCACTCTGTGGTATACTGATGCTGCTGTCACCTCCACACTATATCACCTGGCCACTCTGTGGCCTCCTCATGGTCCTGCCACCTCCACACTGTCATTGTGCCACCCTGTGGCCTTCTCCTCTTGATGCTGTTGCCACCACCTCCATATTCTCTCATTGTGCCACTCTGTGGCCTCCTCATGCTGCTTCTGCAACCTCCACACTATCATTGTGACACTTTGTGGCCTCCTCCTGATGCTGCTGCCACCTCCAGACTCTTTCATTGTGCCACTCTGTGGTCTCCTTATGCTGCTTCCACTTCTCCACTATGTCATAGGGCCGCTCTGTGCTCTTCTCATGCTACTTCCCACCCTCCCCACTTCATGACTGGACCACTATTTTGCCTTTTGGCCTCGCTGACATCATTTATTTTACCTTTTTTCTGATTTGCCAGAAGGAAGAAAAAATTAGACGCACAACGGATCCTGTCTATGTAACAGCTGTAAGGTCCTGCATGACATGGTCCCTATTTGGCATCAGACCTGGCTTATGATTTAGTAGCCAAAAGCAGGAGTGGGTAGCAAAACACAGAAGACATGCAAATATTCCATTCACGTGTCATCTCTGTTTTGGATCCACTCCTTTTTTGGGGGACTTTAGCAATACTGATGGATTACTGACCAAATTCTGACCGAGTAAATGCGGATGCTCCACAGACAGGATCCGTTTTTTGGGGGCTATTGTTCTGACGGATCAGAGGAAGGGCAAAATAATCAGTGACATCAGCACAAACTTACTGCTGACACCCTCTCCACTCTGTTGGTGGCTCTACTTGTATAAGCGTTTAATAGAACAGGTTCTGTAGACATCTATGTGGAATCAGCTGCCGACTGTGTAAAAGGAGTGCACTTCTTCTTTACGCTAACATTGACCTGTAAGGCTGAGTTCACACTTGAGTTATTTGGTCAGTTTTGGCCCCGTAACTGCTTAAATAACTGATGTGTGCCGTGATCGACGCCTGTCATCTGCATTTCATACTGACTCACAATATTGTTTCACTACCACAACAGACTCCCTATGCGTGTTACTGCAAGGCATAGTGTTCTACACCACTATAAAGGCTCTCTGCAGCCAGGAAATATCCATTTTTTAACACGATTCGTCGCAAATAAATTCGGATCGCACCGAATTTTAGAACTGGCGAATTGAATTTTTGAGAAATATGCTCATCTCTAATAATGACTGTGTTTAGAGGTATGGCATACACATTAGGACAATCTCAGACATCATCTACAACTCCCTCCTCTTTCAGGCAAAACTCCATCCTCCATCAGCCCAAACTCCCTCCTACCTCAGACGTCAGCCAAAACTCCCTCCTCCCTCATCCAAAACTCCGTCCTCCGTCAGGCAAATCTCCATCAGTCCTCCTCCCTCAGACCAAACTCCCTCCTCCCTCAGGCTAAACTGCCTCCTCCGTCAGCCCAAACTCCCTCCTACCTCATCCAAAACTCCCTTGTCCCCCAGACGTCAGTCAAAAAATTCCTCCTCCATTAGCCCTAACTCCATCAGCCGTCAGGTGTCAGCTCTCAGCCGTCAGACATCAGTTGTCATCCCTCAGAATAAACTCCATCAGACGTCAGGGGTCAGACATCAGGTGTCAGCCCTCAGCCTAAACTCCATCAGCCGTCAGGGGTCAGACATCAGGTGTCAGCCCTCAGCCTAAACTCCATCAGCCGTAGTAATAGAATGTAAAATATGTTTACAGCAAGCGCTGGCACCACAGACCATTATTTTCACACATTATCTATATATTATGGACACTAATACCAGGCACCAGTACTGGATACAAGTTTCCTTGGTGTATAATGGAGGCACGCTGTGTTCAGCCGCTGACATACACAGGCTTCTCTTCCGCACAAGTTACATCAGCAGCCGCTAGAGACTGGTTCGCCTACAAGTGAATGAGATTTCTTTCCTAGCAGCAGATGTCTCCATAGTTCAAGGGTTAGAGCGCTGCTCTTGTACACCACGGGTTGTGAGTTCAAATCTTGCAGGCACCTTCACTATTTTTATTTTTTGTCTGTTAATTCTTGCTTGTACGTGAAACCCCAGTTGCATTGGTTTGTGCCTCCAGAACAGTAAAATAACCAAATCATGACATATATGCCATCATCCACCCATCATAAATCTACCCCATCATCTCATTTATCATTGATCTTTCTATCTATCCTGCATTATGTGTAAGCAGACCTGTCATATTTATATGATAACGGAAAGCATATTTCATATGCTAAATTGCGCTAAAATGTTCTTTGTTTACTAAATGGAATAAGTAATAGTACAAATATTAACAGACAAAAAAAATATATTGTAAAGGAGCTAGCAAGATTTGAACTAACAACCCCTGGTTTACAAGACCAGCACCCTAACCCCTGAACTATGGAGCCATGTGCTGTTAGCAGTGGAATCTCATTCACTTGTAGGCGAACCAGTCTCTCACAGCGTGCCTCCATTATACACCAAGAAAACTTGTATCCAGTACTGGTGCCTGGTATTAGTGTCCATAATATATATATATATATATATATATATATAATGTGTGAAGACAATGGTCTGTGGTGCCAGCGCTTGCTATAAACATATTTTACATTCTATTACTACGGCTGATGGCGTTTAGGCTGAGGGCTGACACCTGATGTCTGACATCTGATGGCTGATGGAGTTTTGGCTGAGGGCTGATGGAGGAGGTATTTTTGGACTGACGTCTGAGAGACGAGGGATTTCTGAGTTAGGGGGAGGGATTTTTGGCTGACGTCTGAAGGAGGAGGGAGTTTAGCCTGACGGAGGAGGGAGTTTGGTCTGAGGGAGGAAGACTGATGGAGTTTTGCCTGATGGAGGAGGGAGTTTTGGATGACGGAGGAGGAAGTTTTGGCTGACGTCTAAGGTAGGAGGGAGTTTTGGATTGAGGGAGGAGGAAGTTTTGGCTGACGGAGGAGGGAGCTTAGTCTGACGGAGGAGGGAGTTTGGTCTGAGGGAGGAGGACTGATGGAGTTTTGCCTGATGGAGGAGGGAGTTTTGCCTGACGGAGGAGGGAGTTGTGGATGATGTCTGAGGATGTCATAACATGTATGCTGTACAGAGGCATAGCTAGGGGTTCAGCATGGGAGGCAGAACACAAATCAGAGTGGCCCCCAACTCAGTGGGACCACAATTCCTGTTGACAACTGCAGAGACACAGGTTTTGTTCATGTTTTTTGTTGATATTTTTTATGCAAAAAACTGGTGTTAAACATAAAGGGTGAACATTATATATATATATATATATATATATATATATATATATGCGATGAAAAGAAGGGCAGCACTCCAATAAATAAAAATGAAAAAACTTTATTTACCCATAAGGCTGTAGCGACGTTTCGGCTCTTACACAGGAGCCTTCCTCAAGCAGTGTGTACAAACCAAGCTCTGAACATATATAGTGTTATAGCTAACCATAACCAATTACATGTCAAGTGAACATAATTAATAAAGAATCAAAAATAAATATAGAGACAGATAAAACCAACAATAAAGCATGATCCAATCGTGGTACATCTAATTGAATAAAAATTATTTCCGTGAATATAAGGTAAATATCTATACAATTACATAATTAATAATATTATCAGTGCCAACTGTAGACAATTACATAAAGTGATAAGTGCTTACTCGTACAGGTGATGTGTGTAGAGAATGCAGGATGAAGGACGGCTGTATTCCATGCTGACATGTGCGATCTGGCGTGCCTGGATCACCACTGCGCATGTCCCTATGATGTATACTACGTGTTCCCGGCCAGTATTGATCACATCACATGACGCATGTGCTCTCACAGTCACAACACTGAAACGGCCATTTGGATAAGGGCAAACGGCCCATTATGTTATGTTGACACACATATTGACAATTGCGTCCGGTGTAGTGTAGAATCAGGATGATAATGGCATAAGGAAATGCCAGAGTGTCATAGTGGCCAAGTGGGCTCGGGTGAGGGCTACACCTACCAACGGAAGTGAAGCCGCCAGCCGTGACCAAAGTGCGGCTGCGCATCTGCATGTAAATACAGGGTCGCACTGCCACAATGATCAAAAACCCACCTATCACCACCTCTCCTCATCACACCCCGCCGCACATATAACTAAAATAAAAAGAACAAAAGCAATTTATGGAAAAAAGACACATGGTATCCAGATACCGCGATCACACAGCCCACATGGATGCCACACCGTTTATCCTCACCCCAGACTCGGCAGCACATCATCTGTAAGAACAATAGAATGTGAACATAAATACACAAAAGTGAATCCAAAACAGACATTTAAAAAAAAAAAAGAACTTTTGGAATAAACGGAGATTTATGTTTTATACACACAAGTCACATAATTTACACTGGGGCAATCGACATTAAAATGCATGAAACGAGGGCAAGCCGCGCGACTAACCAACCTCAACCTTGTAATCCACATTTAGACCGTGCGGTTGAAGGGAGTCTAGCGTGTAAATCCATTTTAGCTCTCTCTTTTTTTTAGAAGGCCAATCCTGTTACCACCTCTCCTGGGCATTGGTACATAATCGATAATGCAAC
Organism: Bufo gargarizans; assembly: GCF_014858855.1. Taxonomy (NCBI): domain Eukaryota; kingdom Metazoa; phylum Chordata; class Amphibia; order Anura; family Bufonidae; genus Bufo; species Bufo gargarizans. The sequence goes on from NC_058083.1 coordinate 76,072,323, forward strand.
ACCTCAGATCTTTCTCAGTGTGCTTCTGGTTGGCAAAGTGTTTAGAGACTGGTAAATCCAGTCGTATGTTCAGAGCTTGGTTTGTACACACTGCTTGAGGAAAGCTCCTGTGTAAGAGCCGAAACGTCGCTACAGCCTTATGGGTAAATAACGTTTTTTCATTTTTATTTATTGGAGTGCTGCCCTTCTTTTAATCGCTTGCATCTTATTGGATTGGCTTATATCCACACTGGGCTTTTTTGCACCCTTCATCCATTTTTTATCTGTGACGGTGCTGCCATCTCTTTTTTTCTTTTTTGTATATATATATATATATATATATATATATGGGGCTACTACTTCTTTTTTATTCAATGCACTCCTGTAGGGGGATTTATCATGTGGATAATATATAAGGTCAATTTTGCTTGATTATGCATTGGCATATTTTATCCCACATTTATTAAATGTCTCATATTGTCTCAGATTTGCCTTATCATTAAAGGGGCTCTCTGGGCTTTTAATATTGATAACCTATCTTCAGGATCGTTCATCATTATCAGATTGACATAGACTTAGCAGCAGCAGCAGGAAGAGAGAAAGGAGACGGCATATGCACACTGCACTCACCGTCTCCTCATACAGCTGATCAGTGGGGGTGCTGGGTGTCGGACCCCTGTCGATCTGATATTGATGACCAGTGACTAGAGTTGAGCGAACACCTGGATGTTCGGGTTCGAGAAGTTCGGCCGAACATCCCGGAAATGTTCGGGTTCGGGATCCGAACCCGATCCGAACTTCGTCCCGAACCCCATTGAAGTCAATGGGGACCCGAACTTTTCGGCACTAAAAAGGCTGTAAAACAGCCCAGGAAAGAGCTAGAGGGCTGCAAAAGGCAGCAACATGTAGGTAAATCCCCTGCAAACAAATGTGGATAGGGAAATGAATTAAAATAAAAATTAAATAAATAAAAATTAACCAAAATCAATTGGAGAGAGGTTCCATAGCAGAGAATCTGGCTTCCCGTCACCCACCACTGGAACAGTCCATTCTCAGATATTTAGGGCCCGGCACCCAGGCAGAGGAGAGAGGTCCCGTAACAGAGAATCTGTCTTCATGTCAGCAGAGAATTAGTCTGCATGTCATAGCAGAGAATGAGGCTTCACGTCAGCCACCACTGCAACAGTCCATTGGCATATATTTAGGCCCAGCACCCAGGCAGAGGAGGGAGGTCCCGTAACAGAGAATCTGTCTTCATGTCAGCAGAGAATTAGTCTGCATGTCATAGCAGAGAATGAGGCTTCACGTCAGCCACCACTGCAACAGTCCATTGGCATATATTTAGGCCCAGCACACACACAGGCAGAGGAGAGAGGTCCCGTAACAGAGAATCTGGCTTCATGTCAGCAGAGAATCAGTCTGCATGTCATAGCAGAGAATGAGGCTTCACGTCAGCCACCACTGCAACAGTCCATTGGCATATATTTAGGCCCAGCACACACACAGGCAGAGGAGAGAGGTCCCGTAACAGAGAATCTGGCTTCATGTCAGCAGAGAATCAGTCTGCATGTCATAGCAGAGAATGAGGCTTCACGTCAGCCACCACTGCAACAGTCCATTGGCATATATTTAGGCCCAGCACACACACAGGCAGAGGAGAGAGGTCCCGTAACAGAGAATCTGTCTTCATGTCAGCAGAGAATCAGTCTGCATGTCATAGCAGAGAATGAGGCTTCAGGTCAGCCACCACTGCAACAGTCCATTGGCATATATTTAGGCCCAGCACCCAGGCAGAGGAGGGAGGTCCCGTAACAGAGAATCTGTCTTCATGTCAGCAGAGAATTAGTCTGCATGTCATAGCAGAGAATGAGGCTTCACGTCAGCCACCACTGCAACAGTCCATTGGCATATATTTAGGCCCAGCACCCAGGCAGAGGAGGGAGGTCCCGTAACAGAGAATCTGTCTTCATGTCAGCAGAGAATTAGTCTGCATGTCATAGCAGAGAATGAGGCTTCACGTCAGCCACCACTGCAACAGTCCATTGGCATATATTTAGGCCCAGCACACACACAGGCAGAGGAGAGAGGTCCCGTAACAGAGAATCTGGCTTCATGTCAGCAGAGAATCAGTCTGCATGTCATAGCAGAGAATGAGGCTTCACGTCAGCCACCACTGCAACAGTCCATTGGCATATATTTAGGCCCAGCACACACACAGGCAGAGGAGAGAGGTCCCGTAACAGAGGATCTGGCTTCATGTCAGCAGAGAATCAGTCTGCATGTCATAGCAGAGAATCAGGCTTCACGTCAGCCACCACTGCAACAGTCCATTGGCATATATTTAGGCCTAGCACACAGGCAGAGGAGAGAGGTCCCGTAACAGACAATCTGGCTTCATGTCAGCAGAGAATCAGTCTGCATGTCATAGCAGAGAATGAGGCTTCACGTCACCCACCACTGCAACAGTCCATTGGCATATATTTAGGCCTAGCACACAGGCAGAGCAGAGAGGTCCCGTAACAGACAATCTGGCTTCATGACAGCAGAGAATCAGTCTGCATGTCATAGCAGAGAATGAGGCTTCACGTCACCCACCACTGCAACAGTCCATTGGCATATATTTAGGCCTAGCACACAGGCAGAGCAGAGAGGTCCCGTAACAGACGATCTGGCTTCATGTCAGCAGAGAATCAGTCTGCATGTCATAGCAGAGAATGAGGCTTCACGTCAGCCACCACTGCAACAGTCCATTGGCATATATTTAGGCCTAGCACACAGGCAGAGGAGAGAGGTCCCGTAACAGACAATCTGGCTTCATGTCAGCAGAGAATCAGTCTGCATGTCATAGCAGAGAATGAGGCTTCACGTCACCCACCACTGCAACAGTCCATTGGCATATATTTAGGCCTAGCACACAGGCAGAGCAGAGAGGTCCCGTAACAGACAATCTGGCTTCATGACAGCAGAGAATCAGTCTGCATGTCATAGCAGAGAATGAGGCTTCACGTCACCCACCACTGCAACAGTCCATTGGCATATATTTAGGCCTAGCACACAGGCAGAGCAGAGAGGTCCCGTAACAGACAATCTGGCTTCATGTCAGCAGAGAATCAGTCTGCATGTCATAGCAGAGAATCAGGCTTCACGTCAGCCACCACTGCAACAGTCCATTGTCATAAATTTAGGCCCAGCACCCAGGCAGAGGAGAGAGGTCCCGTAACAGACAATCTGGCTTCATGTCAGCAGAGAATTAGTCTGCATGTCATAGCAGAGAATCAGGCTTCATGTCAGCCACCACTGCAACAGTCCATTGGCATATATTTAGGCCTAGCACACAGGCAGAGGAGAGGTTCATTCAACTTTGGGTAGCCTCGCAATATAATGGTAAAATGAAAATAAAAATAGGATTGAATGAGGAAGTGCCCTGGAGTCCAATAATATATGGTTATGGGGAGGTAGTTAATGTCTAATCTGGACAAGGGACGGACAGGTCCTGTGGGATCCATGCCTGGTTCATTTTTATGAACGTCAGCTTGTCCACATTGGCTGTAGACAGGCGGCTGTAATGACGCCCCCTGCCGTGCTGAATACACGTTCAGACAAAACGCTGGCTGCCGGGCAGGCCAGCACCTCCAAGGCATAAAAGGCAAGCTCTGGCCACGTGGACAATTTAGAGACCCAGAAGTTGAATGGGGCCGAACCATCAGTCAGTACGTGGAGGGGTGTGCACACGTACTGTTCCACCATGTTAGTGAAATGTTGCCTCCTGCTAACACGTTGCGTATCAGGTGGTGGTGCAGTTAGCTGTGGCGTGTTGACAAAAGTTTTCCACATCTCTGCCATGCTAACCCTGCCCTCAGAGGAGCTGGCCGTGACACAGCTGCCTTGGCGACCTCTTGCTCCTCCTCTGCCTTGGCCTTGGGCTTCCACTTGTTCCCCTGTGACATTTGGGAATGCTCTCAGTAGCGCGTCTACCAACGTGCGCTTGTACTCGCGCATCTTCCTATCACGCTCCAGTGCAGGAAGTAAGGTGGGCACATTGTCTTTGTAGCGTGGATCCAGCAGGGTGGCAACCCAGTAGTCCGCACAGGTTAAAATGTGGGCAACTCTGCTGTCGTTGCGCAGGCACTGCAGCATGTAGTCGCTCATGTGTGCCAGGCTGCCCAGGGGTAAGGACAAGCTGTCCTCTGTGGGAGGCGTATCGTCATCGTCCTGCCTTTCCCCCCAGCCACGCACCAGTGATGGACCCGAGCTGCGTTGGGTGCCACCCCGCTGTGACCATGCTTCATCCTCATCCTCCTCCACCTCCTCCTCATCCTCGTCCTCCTCGTCCTCCAGTAGTGGGCCCTGGCTGGCCACATTTGTACCTGGCCTCTGCTGTTGCCAAAAACCTCCCTCTGAGTCACTTCGAAGAGACTGGCCTGAAAGTGCTAAAAATGACCCCTCTTCCTCCTCCTCCTCCTCCTCCTCCTGGGCCACCTCCTCTTCCATCATCGCCCTAAGTGTTTTCTCAAGGAGACATAGAAGTGGTATTGTAACGCTGATAACGGTGTCATCGCCACTGGCCATGTTGGTGGAGTACTCGAAACAGCGCAACAGGGCACACAGGTCTCGCATGGAGGCCCAGTCATTGGTGGTGAAGTGGTGCTGTTCTGTAGTGCGACTGACCCGTGCGTGCTGCAGCTGAAACTCCACTATGGCCTGCTGCTGCTCGCACAGTCTGTCCAGCATGTGCAAGGTGGAGTTCCACCTGGTGGGCACGTCGCATATGAGGCGGTGAGCGGGAAGGCCGAAGTTACGCTGTAGCGCAGACAGGCGAGCAGCAGCAGGATGTGAACGCCGGAAGCGCGAACAGACGGCCCGCACTTTATGCAGCAGCTCTGACATGTCGGGGTAGTTGTGAATGAACTTCTGCACCACCAAATTCAGCACATGCGCCAAGCAAGGGATGTGCGTCAAATTGGCTAGTCCCAGAGCTATAACGAGATTTCGCCCATTATCACACACCACCAGGCCGGGCTTGAGGCTCACCGGCAGCAACCACTCGTCGGTCTGTTGTTCAATACCCCGCCACAACTCCTGTGCGGTGTGGGGCCTGTCCCCCAAACATATGAGTTTCAGAATGGCCTGCTGACGTTTACCCCGGGCTGTGCTGAAGTTGGTGGTGAAGGTGTGTGGCTGACTGGATGAGCAGGTGGAAGAAGAGGAGGAGGAAGCCGAGAAGGAGGAGGTGGCAACAGGAGGCAAAGAATGTTGCCCTGCGATCCTTGGCGGCGGAAGGACGTGCGCCAAACAGCTCTCCGCCTGGGGCCCAGCTGCCACTACATTTACCCAGTGTGCAGTTAGGGAGATATAGCGTCCCTGGCCGTGCTTACTGGTCCACGTATCTGTGGTTAGGTGGACCTTGCTACAGATGGCGTTGCGCAGTGCACACTTGATTTTATCGGATACTTGGTTGTGCAGGGAAGGCACGGCTCTCTTGGAGAAGTAGTGCCGGCTGGGAACAACATACTGTGGGACAGCAAGCGACATGAGCTGTTTGAAGCTGTCTGTGTCCACCAGCCTAAATGACAGCATTTCATAGGCCAGTAGTTTAGAAATGCTGGCATTCAGGGCCAGGGATCGAGGGTGGCTAGGTGGGAATTTACGCTTTCTATCAAATGTTTGTGAGATGGAGAGCTGAACGCTGGCGTGTGACATGGTTGAGACGCTTGGTGACGGAGGTGGTGGTGGTGGTGTTGGTGGTACATCCCCTGTTTGCTGGGCGGCAGGTGCCAACGTTCCTCCAGAGGCGGAGGAAGAGGCCGAGGCGGCAGCAGCAGAATAGGCCGAGGCGGCAGCAGCAGAAGAGGTAGCAGGGGGAGCCTGAGTGACTTCCTTGGTTTTAAGGTGTTTACTCCACTGCAGTTCATGCTTTGCATGCAGGTGCCTGGTCATGCAGGTTGTGCTCAGGTTCAGAACGTTAATGCCTCGCTTCAGGCTCTGATGGCACAGCGTGCAAACCACTCGGGTCTTGTCGTCAGCACATTGTTTGAAGAAGTGCCATGCCAGGGAACTCCTTGAAGCTGCCTTTGGGGTGCTCGGTCCCAGATGGCGGCGGTCAGTAGCAGGCGGAGTCTCTTGGCGGCGGGTGTTCTGCTTTTGCCCACTGCTCCCTCTTTTGCTACGCTGTTGGCTCGGTCTCACCACTGCCTCTTCCTCCGAACTGTGAAAGTCAGTGGCACGACCTTCATTCCATGTGGGGTCTAGGACCTCATCGTCCCCTGCATCGTCTTCCACCCAGTCTTGATCCCTGACCTCCTGTTCAGTCTGCACACTGCAGAAAGACGCAGCAGTTGGCACCTGTGTTTCGTCATCATCAGAGACATGCTGAGGTGGTATTCCCATGTCCTCATCATCAGGAAACATAAGTGGTTGTGCGTCAGTGCATTCTATGTCTTTCACCGCTGGGGAAGGGCTAGGTGGATGCCCTTGGGAAACCCTGCCAGCGGAGTCTTCAAACAGCATAAGAGACTGCTGCATAACTTGAGGCTGAGACAGTTTCCCTGGTATGCATGGGGGTGATGTGACAGACTGATGGGGTTGGTTTTCAGGCGCCATCTGTGCGCTTTCTGCAGAAGACTGGGTGGGAGATAATGTGAACGTGCTGGATCCACTGTCGGCCACCCAATTGACTAATGCCTGTACCTGCTCAGGCCTTACCATCCTTAGAACGGCATTGGGCCCCACCATATATCGCTGTAAATTCTGGCGGCTACTGGGACCTGAGGTAGTTGGTACACTAGGACGTGTGGATGTGGCAGAACGGCCACGTCCTCTCCCAGCACCAGAGGGTCCACTAACACCACCACGACCATGTCCACGTCCGCGTCCCTTACTAGATGTTTTTCTCATTGTTATGGTTCACCACAACAACAAATATATTATTTGGCCCAATGTATTGTATTCAAATTCAGCGGGATATAAATTTGAGGCCTAGTATTTAGGCGCTGGGTGACCGGTATGGATTTAGTGACAGAATTAGACTTGGAAATGCACAGAAGCGTGTGTGTGTGAAGTTATTCTGAATGACCCAATGTGCACCTTGAATATTATATACCCTTTTAGGGATAGATTTCAAATAGCTCTGATATAGCAGAAACCACTAAATTATGAAATTGCTAAATTGGGAATTGTATTTCAACCCAGAACAAAAAATGTGCTTTGACGGACACTAAATAACTTTCCCAGCCACAACAGGACAGCGTTAACGAGAGATTTAGCAGGATATAAATTTGAGGCCTAGTATTTAGGCGCTGGGTGACAGGTATGGGTTTAGTGACAGAATTAGACTTAGAAATACACAGTAGCGGGTGTGTGTGAAGTTATTCTGAATGACCCAATGTGCACCTTGAATATTATATACCCTTTTAGGGATAGATTTCAAATAGCTCTGATATAGCAGAAACCACTAAATTATGAAATTGCTAAATTGGGAATTGTATTTCAACCCAGAACAAAAAATGTGCTTTGACGGACACTAAATAACTTTCCCAGCCACAACAGGACAGCGTTAACGAGAGATTTAGCAGGATATAAATTTGAGGCCTAGTATTTAGGCGCTGGGTGACAGGTATGGGTTTAGTGACAGAATTAGACTTGGAAATACACAGTAGCGGGTGTGTGTGAAGTTATTCTGAATGACCCAATGTGCACCTTGAATATTATATACCCTTTTAGGGATAGATTTCAAATAGCTCTGATATAGCAGAAACCACTAAATTATGAAATTGCTAAATTGGGAATTGTATTTCAACCCAGAACAAGAAATGTGCTTGAACGGACACTAAATAACTCGCCCAGCTACAGCACTAAGGACAGATTTAGCTGGATATAAATTTGAGGCCTAGTATTTAGGCGCTGGGTGACAGGTATGGGTTTAGTGACAGAATTAGACTTGGAAATGCACAGTAGCGGGTGTGTGAAGTTATTCTGAATGTCCCTATGTGCACCTTCAATATGATCTACCCTTTTAGGGATAGATTTCAAATAGCTCTGATATAGCAGAAACCACTAAATTATGAAATTGCTAAATTGGGAATTGTATTTCAACCCAGAACAAGAAATGTGCTTGAACGGACACTAAATAACTCGCCCAGCTACAGCACTAAGGACAGATTTAGCTGGATATAAATTTGAGGCCTAGTATTTAGGCGCTGGGTGACAGGTATGGGTTTAGTGACAGAATTAGACTTGGAAATACACAGTAGCGGGTGTGTGTGAAGTTATTCTGAATGACCCAATGTGCACCTTGAATATTATATACCCTTTTAGGGATAGATTTCAAATAGCTCTGATATAGCAGAAACCACTAAATTATGAAATTGCTAAATTGGGAATTGTATTTCAACCCAGAACAAGAAATGTGCTTGAACGGACACTAAATAACTCGCCCAGCTACAGCACTAAGGACAGATTTAGCTGGATATAAATTTGAGGCCTAGTATTTTGGCGCTGGGTGACAGGTATGGGTTTAGTGACAGAATTAGACTTGGAAATGCACAGTAGCGGGTGTGTGAAGTTATTCTGAATGTCCCTATGTGCACCTTCAATATGATCTACCCTTTTAGGGATAGATTTCAAATAGCTCTGATATAGCAGAAACCACTAAATTATGAAATTGCTAAATTGGGAATTGTATTTCAACCCAGAACAAGAAATGTGCTTGAACGGACACTAAATAACTCGCCCAGCTACAGCACTAACGACAGATTTAGCTGGATATGAATTTGAGGCCTAGTATTTAGGCGCTGGGTGACAGGTATGGGTTTAGTGACAGAATTAGACTTGGAAATGCACAGTAGCGGGTGTGTGAAGTTATTCTGAATGACCCTATGTGCACCTTGAATATTATATACCCTTTTAGGGATAGATTTCAAATAGCTCTGATACAGCAGAAACCACTAAATTTTTAAATTGCTAAATTGGGAATTGTATTTCAACCCAGAACAAAAAATGTGCTTTGACGGACACTAAATAACTTTCCCAGCCACAACAGGACAGCGGTAACGAGAGATTTAGCGGGATATAAATTTGAGGCCTAGTATTTAGGCGCTGGGTGACCGGTATGGATTTAGTGACAGAATTAGACTGGGATATGGCCAAAAAATAACCACACTATTGCTGGTTAAATGCACTTGGTGATGGGCGCAGCTTGCCCCTGATGTAGTATATGGCCAAAAAATGAACAGACTATTGCTGGTTAAATGCACTTGGTGTCACAGCTTGACCAACCACACTACTGAGGGTTAAATGCACTTGGTGACGGGCGCAGCTTGCCCCTGATGTAGTATATGGCCAAAAAATGAACAGACTATTGCTGGTTAAATGCACTTGGTGACGGGCGCAGCTTGCCCCTGATTTAGTATATGGCCAAAAAATGAACAGACTATTGCTGGTTAAATGCACTTGGTGTGATAGCTTGACCAACCACACTACTGAGGGTTAAATGCACTTGGTGACGGGCGCAGCTTGCCCCTGATGTAGTATATGGCCAAAAAATAAACAGACTATTGCTGGTTAAATGCACTTGGTGTGACAGCTTCACCCTGATGTAGGCTTTAGCCAAAAAACAAACGCACCATTGAGGGTTAAATGCACTTGGTCGCAGCTTGTGCTGGCGCACCACAAGACACAAAATGGCCGCCGATCACCCCAGAAAAATGTGACTGACAAACGGTCTGGGCAGCCTAAAAACAGTGAGCAATTGAGGATCAGCAGCTCAATGATCCACAGCTGCAGATCGATCAGTTAATCAAGTCCTTTGGAGGAGTTAATCTGCCTAATCTCGCCCTACTGTCGCAGCCGCAACCTCTCCCTACGCTAATCAGAGCAGAGTGACGGGCGGCGCTATGTGACTCCAGCTTAAATAGAGGCTGGGTCACATGGTGCTCTGGCCAATCACAGCCATGCCAATAGTAGGCATGGCTGTGATGGCCTCTTGGGGCAAGTAGTATGACGCTTGTTGATTGGCTGCTTTGCAGCCTTTCAAAAAGCGTCAAGAAAGCGTCACAAAAGCGCGAAGAAAGCGACGAACACCGAACCCGAACACGGACTTTTACGAAAATGTCCGGGTTCGGGTCCGTGTCACGGACACCCCAAAATTCGGTACGAACCCGAACTATACAGTTCGAGTTCGCTCATCCCTACCAGTGACCAATCCTGAAGATGGGTCATCAATATTAAAAGCCGAGATAACCCCTTTAATCCTTCCTTAAACACTTTTGTCTAGAAAAGCTAATCCAGTTTTCCTTCTCCACCCTCCTACTGGAGTGAGATTGAAAATTTTTTGCGACTTTTTAAAAAGTCTCAATGATAAATATGAGTGAAACTCGTTAACATAGCTAACAACAACCACTTTTCCACCCACATTACAAAACTAGAGTGAGTGGTGTAAAAATGTATTGTCTACATGGGCCAAAACTGAACAAACCGGAACAGAATGCATTCATCTGTATAACACCCCTGCCTGTTTGATCTTTTGATCATCTTTCTGTCCACCTACCTGAGGTGGACACACATGCTCAGTTCCATCCTTTAACTGGCACCAGACACATTTCCTGTTACAAGCTTTGACAGTTACAGGATTCTCCCCTTGAGAATGGACATGTTATGTTCTCTCATTCCAAACCTCATGAATTAGCATATGTCTTTGGAGGGCTTTTTGCGCCCATAGACTACACTGATAGATGATTGATTTCGATGGGCCTCATGTAATGTTTCATCTTACCTGGTGTGGCACTGAAGAGAAATGGAATACTTGCTGCTAGATTCTCCTGCATATTACAACTGATGGCTGAGGAATGATACAACCTATGATCAACTTATTTTAATATTAATAATATTATATAATATTAATAAAATTAATTAATACCCTTGGTCTTAGGTGGAGTTATTAGCACAGATGTACAGCCAATGGGTGAACCTACATACTATGATGCAGAAACAATACTCCTGGATCTACCCGTATACAGTACTTTCATTGATTAAAATTTGTAAAGCCTTTCGTCTCTACATATTTGTCCATCTTGACCCAGAATTCCTATTGCTCCCCATAAACACATTGACAGCAAGTAAATAAAATCACAAATGGCACATACAGGTGCACGTTCTACAATTTTGTAAATGACCTTTAATTTGCCTTTTAAATGTTTGACATTATATAGGGCCTTGGTGTCTAGCAAGCTGCCAGATTGTGACTCATGTCATCTCATCAGTCATTTTATACATCGTATGGCTCCCTGGAGCTTTCTTGGATAGACTTACTCTACTGACGGTCTACCCAACAGAGGAAAAATTTGCATATGTGCCTTGATATAACTGTTATTAGCATCGTCCTTATGTTAATTTTTATTCTAGACTTATTGGATCTGTAAACAATGTACAATAAAATCTTCTTACTGCCTTTCATGTGGGTTTTGCCAATTACAAATGCCTCATGAAGATCTATCATGAAATGATCAAGATAATTCCGCAGCATCCATCAAAATGATGTTGGTAAGCTAATTTCAGGTCCAGATTTCACATTACTGTAAAAAATGAATGCCACTAAATCAAGCAAGGCTCGTGGATGAAATTTTTAAAGGTTAATTTGTAGAGGCCTTTCTATCTGCTGGGCTATTCGTTTCATTGACATTAACTAAGTATTATGGGGAATAACACAGTTTGACCTCAGGCGAGCTGGCATGAGACAAGAGACTGTTCTTGGGTGAATTTTCCTTTTAAATTCTTGATGAAATCCTCTCAGCGGGATCTCTGTTCGGCTGTAAACAAATTTTTAATGTAATATTTAGCACAGTTTCTATAAGAACTGTTATTTCTTCACTGGTCTCATAGAGTGTTATGAAATGCAGCACTGCAGAATTGAGTTAGTTCGTAGACCATCAGTAGGACGGTGATAATTTTTCACCAATGCAACATAATATTACACGCTTAATTATTCATTACGAACGCTTGTCACAGTGAAATATAGGCCCAACTCATTTTGAAACCACTAGGCCTAGCTTCTGTTCCTTGAAGGTTAATGACAGAGCCCTGGGTGTCATTAGCTATCGCAGACATGGCACACCTCATATGTCAACACATTTTTCTTGGAGAGTTGGAGTAAAGTATTCTGAAGAAGGCTTTGTAGGTGAGTATATAATTGTAAAGAACTCAGGGCTGGATGCATTAAATCTTATCTACTGGACTATCGTGGTAATTAATATTAAGGCTATTTTGCTGTAGTTATCGCAAAGGTATTTTGTAGAAGACACATGCTATCTGCAGACTGTATCAGTGCTGTCATACCTACACCTGGTTGGAACTCCATGAACCAGAAAACATGATGTGACACTGCAAAGATGACATTAGTTGGCAACAGTAGAACCAAATCCTGCTACAGCTGAATAAAAAAAATAGGCCAAAAGTTTTTGAAAATAAAATGAAAATGAAAGAATAAATGGTATATTCCCATATAAAACATTTGTGGCATATCTACAGGTCCTTTGACACTGGTTGCCAAACGTCTAGAAATTTTTGGACAGTCCATAAAAATAGGCAACTTTTTTCCTGTGTCCACAAAACAAATAGATGTGTACACAATTTTTTGGAGGCTAGTGGTAGTTGACTATATTGTTTTGGTGGTAATTATGATCATTTTACAGCTCACGATAAATTCTGGTAACAACGTATTATCAGTATATTGCGCTATAGACATGTATTACTTGAAATCTTTATTGTTTATTGTGGTTCTCCAATTTATCCGTAAAAAATATTGGCTTTCCGTGATTTGGGGTAAGTTGTCCAGTAAAAAGAAATATTTTGCTTGGCAACCCTGCCTTTGACCTTCACTCACATCGAATCATTACGCTCTTAAAGATAGATAGATAGATGTAGCTCTCATAGATGGAAATAAAACACCAAGACATGGTACAAAGGCAGCAGGCAGAAATTGGGTTCAGTGCTCAGATGAGGGCAGGCAGAATTTGGTCACAAGCTGTAATCAGGATAGTCATGGCAGGCAGAATACAAGTAGACAAGGTCAAATATATAGGTTGTTAAAGGAAATCTGAAGGACAAACACCTTAGCAGACAATAATAGCCTACAATGAGACCCAACGGGATCACACCTCCATCACGAAACAAAACCTAAAAAAACTGGTGTGCATACCCAACAAATTAGCACGTGTCCAACAACGTAGCAAAATGTAATTTATTAGATATAACTTTAAAAAATACATACTGGGAAACTGAAACTTGTATATCTCATAAAGGAAACAGGTTCTTGGCAATAACCAAAGACAATTACCTCTCCCAACTGGTTCAGGACCCGACTAGAGGGACGGCCTATACTAGACTTAGTATTAACCAATAGGCCTGACAGAACAACAGACGTGCAGGTTGGGGGACACCTGGAAAATAGTGACCACAAAGTAATAACCTTCCAATTATCATTCAAAAGAGCGTTTCTACAGGGAGGAACAAAAATACCAAACTTCAAAAAAGCTAAATTTAGCCAACTAAGAGAGGCCATAGGCCTAACTAACTGGGACAAAGGCCTCACAAATAAAAATACAGCCACAAAATGGGATATCTTTAAAAGCATCCTAAAATCTAATTGTGAGAGGTACATACCGTATGGGAATAAAAGGTTAAGGAACAAAAAGAAACCAATGTGGATAAACAGAACTATAAAGAAAGCAATAAATGACAAAAAGAAAGCATATAAAACACTAAAACAGGAAGGTAGCACAGAAGCACTGAAAAACTATAAGGAAAAAAATAGAACATGTAAAAAACAAATAAAAGTGGCCAAACTAGAGACCGAGAGATTAATTGCCAAAGAGAGTAAAACTAACCCTAAAATGTTCTTCAATTATATAAATGTTAAAAAGTATAAATCTGAAGGTGTCGGCCCTTTAAAGCGTAATGAGGGGGCGAGTCGCAGAGAGCGACGAGGAGAAAGCAAAGCTGTTAAATATTTTTTTCTCCAATGTATTCACTGAGGAAAATAAACTGTCAGATGACATGCCGAATGTTGAAATAAATTCCCCATTAAAAGTGTCCTGTCTGACCCAGGAAGAAGTGCAACAGCGACTTAAAAAGATTAAAATAGACAAATCGCCAGGACCGGATGGCATACACCCCCGTATCCTAAGGAAATTAAGTAATGTCATAGCTAGACCCTTATTTCTGATATTTGCAGATTCTATATTGACAGGGAATGTCCCACAGGATTGGCGCATGGCAAATGTGGTGCCAATATTCAAAAAGGGTCCAAAAACAGAAAACTATAGGCCGGTAAGTTTAACATCTGTTGTGGGTAAACTGTTTGAAGGTTTTCTGAGAGATGCTATGTTACAGCATCTTAACGGAAATAAGCAAATAACGCCATATCAGCATGGCTTCGTGAGGGATCGGTCATGTCAAACTAATTTAATCAGTTTCTATGAGGAGGTAAGTTCTATACTTGACAGCGGCGAATCAATGGATGTCGTGTATCTGGACTTCTCCAAAGCATTTGACACTGTACCACATAAAAGGTTAGTATATAAAATGAGAATGCTCGGACTGGGAGAAAACGTCTGTATGTGGGTAAGTAACTGGCTCAATGATAGAAAACAGAGGGTGGTTATTAATGGTAAATACTCAGATTGGGTCACTGTCACTAGTGGGGTACCTCAGGGGTCAGTATTGGGCCCTATTCTCTTCAATATATTTATTAATGATCTTGTAGAAGGCTTGCATAGTAAAATATCAATTTTCGCAGATGACACTAAACTGTGTAAAGTAATTAACACTGATGAGGACAGTATACTACTACAGAGCGATCTGGATAGATTGGAGGCTTGGGCAGATAAGTGGCAGATGAGGTTTAACACTGACAAATGTAAAGTTATGCACATGGGAAGGAATAATGCAAGTCACCCGTACTGATTAAATGGTAAAACACTCGGTAACACTGACATGGTAAAAGATCTAGGAATTTTAATAAACAGCAAACTAAGCTGCAGAAAACAGTGTCAGGCAGCTGCTGCCAAGGCCAATAAGATAATGGGTTGCATCAAAAGGGGCATAGATGCCCGTGATGAGAACATAGTCCTACCACTTTACAAATTACTAGTCAGACCACACATGGAGTACTGTGTACAGTTCTGGGCTCCAGTGAACAAGGCAGACATAGCAGAGCTGGAGGAGGGCAACTAAAGTAATAACTGGAATGCGGCAACTACAGTACCCTGAAAGATTATCAAAATTAGGGTTATTCACTTTAGAAAAAAGACGACTGAGAGGAGATCTAATTAATATGTATAAATATATCAGGGGTCAGTACAGAGATCTATCCCATCATCTATTCATTCCCAGGACGGTGACTGTGACGAGGGGACATCCTCTGCGTCTGGAGGAAAGAAGGTTTGTACACAAACATAGAAGAGGATTCTTTACGGTAAGAGCAGTGAGACTATGGAACTCTCTGCCTGAGGAGGTGGTGATGGTGAGTACAATAAAGGAATTCAAGAGGGGCCTGGACGTATTTCTGGAGCGTAATAATATTACAGGCTATAGCTACTAGAGAGAGATCGTTGATCCAGGGATTTATTCTGATTGCCTGATTGGAGTCGGGAAGGAATTTTTATTCCCCTAAAGTGAGGTAAATTGGCTTCTACCTCACAGGGGTTTTTTGCCTTCCTCTGGATCAACTTGCAGGATGACAGGCCGAACTGGATGGACAAATGCCTTTTTAGGCCTTATGTACTATGTTACTATATAGCAAGGGGAGTAAACATGAACCAGTGTGGTAGCAAGAATATGAGGAGAGCACATGGGAAGGGGATAGTAATAATCAAAGTAATAATCGAAGCCTGTTTGGCGAAACGCGTTGGACAGGTGAGGTGAAACTGGGAAGGGGATCACTATCTTGTTTGATTAACTTTGTAACTTGTTGACAGTGATTGTATTTACATTCTGTAAACCCTGTGCAGTACTGCTGTTACACTTGCAGGCTGTATGCTTGCTTGATTCCTGCACATTTTCCTCGTACCGGTGGTGTGCAGTGGACCAGGCACGTTCCAGCCTCCATTCAGTATTACCACATATGACTCTCTGCACTTGTATATGATTATTACTATCCCCTTCCCATGTGCTCTCCTCATATTCTTGCTACCACACTGGTTCATGTTTACTCACCTTGCTATATGTATTTTTCTAAGTGATATCTAAAAAAAATTATATTTTGCTACGTTGTTGGACTCATGTGCTAATTTGTTGGGTATGCACACCATTTTTTTTAGGTTTTGTCACCTTAGCAGACAGCAGAACTTTATGGTTCAGGTCCAGAGCACCATGGGAAACCAGTTTAAGAAGCATGTGGCAGAGTTGCATTGATTGGAGTCAGATGAGTTTCATACAAGCTGTCCCTTTAAGAGGCAGAGAGCAGTGCACACACATGGCCCCACACAGCGTAGGGAAGAGCGAACTTCAAGTTTTGAAGTTCAAGTTTGGGTTCAGGTATATGCTGAATTGCGTTATGGATTCCGTTACCACGAACCATATCGCAATTACATGATGGAATGCATAACAGAAACAGGACGGATCCATTATGCTGGCCATGCAAATGTTCCAACATCACCATTTACAGTCATGCCAAAAGTTTTGAGACTGACAAATTTTGGTTTTCAGTTTGCTGCTTCAATGTTATTAGTTCTTTCGTCCGATTTTTCTATGTAAGATTTTATAACTAATGAAATGACTTATCTTCTATAGGTCATTAGTATCCGGTTGATAGGGGTCTGACACCAGTGACCCCCAGATCACCACTTTGAGAAGGTACCGGTGCTACTGTGAGCCTTGCGCCCTTCTCCATGCTTACCAAGCACAGCGCCGTACATTTGATAGCAGCTGTGCTTGGTATTGCGCTCAGCCTCATTCACTTCTATGGGGCTGAGCTGTGCCTAGGACATGTGACTGATGAACGTGTCGTCACTGGCCTAGGAAAAGCTGTGAGAAGGCCTCTGCGCTATTGCAAGCACCGCAACCTTCTCAAACAACTAATCGGTGAGGGTCCCGAGTGTCGGACCCCCACCGATCAGATACTGATGACCTATCCAGAGAATAGGTAATTAATTATAGAGTCCCAGAAAACCCCTTTAAGTACAATTCTGAGCATTTCATACATTTATTTATTTTTTATTGATGAATACATCAAGTTTATGCAAAGACTCAAAATTTCCAGTGTTGACAGTTCTTTTCAAGACTTCCAGTAGATATGATATACAGCCCTATCATATATCATGCATACATTTCCGGTCATTTACAGTTGTAAAACATGCAGATATCCCGTTCCATTTGATAGTTATGGTAATTTAATGTCATACATTATAGATTGTGCCAATCATAATATCTCAACATTTATTTTGGCCTTAACATTTCATGTACGATTGCATTGTATTAATATGGCATCTACTTGAAAGTTTCCAGAGCATTAGATGTTTAAAAAGAAATTAGGAAACTGTATGTTTCATGGAGACATGATGATTAGATCATAGAGGAAAAGTATACATTTGGAGTTGGAAGTAGAGTTTAGTACTTAGCGTCCATTGTGTATATTTCCATAGGTTGTTTACAATCTTGCCATACAATACAATACTATATTTTATAAATGGGAACTGACGCAGAATAGTTATTAGATACTCTACAGATATTAGAAAATTGACAACTACTATTTTATGCAATGCGAAAAACATGGTAGCATTTAATTAGTACACAATAAAGGTTAGTATAATCACTTTTTCTAACGGACCTATTCAAGTCTATGGAAAGGACAGTGCCTAATGGCCGCTGGTTCTTGACTTGGAGAGGGTTTTGTAATCCAATTGGTGTGGACCCACTGTGCCACTGAATTCATTTGACTTGGGTCTACACCTGAGGCTGTTGTCCAAGGGATCTGGATTTACTGCCTGGGTCACCGGTCAGGACCGGTGGCATAGGATCAATATGGTTATCAGGCAGAGGTCAAACATGGAAGGTCAGAAAACACATACAGTAGCAGTATATCGTCGTATGAATTAACCAAACTACGAACTTTATTGCTCAGACACCTTTCCAACAAGGAAAGGTGCCATATATACCCCATGGAATGCTGTCCTAGGCTGGGAACAGAATAGCCTGTGCACCAAGTGGCCCTTTAAAAGCCAGGGAGATCGCACAGAATCGAGAGCAGGAGAAAAGGGAAGGGATGGTGGCAAGCGGCACAGAGAGGGGAGCTGTGATCACCGGAAGAATAGTGTTAATCACGAATATTCGAATTGCAAATTTTTATCTTGAATATCGGCACTTCGAGAATTCGTGAATATTTAGAATATAGTGATATATATTCAGAATTTCGAATATTCAAGATTTTTTTTTAATCAGTACACATGATCCCTCCCTGCTTCTGGCCTGTGGGCCAATGAGAAGGCTGCAATATCTTTGACTTTAGGAGTAGTGTTGATTGTGAATTTTCGTAATGCGAATTTTCGTAATGAGAATCAATGAGATCGTGAAAACTCAGATCCGATGGTATAGTGTACCCCCAGGCATTCCCATGATGACGGGGACTCTTGTCGGGGAGGAGTATGCCAAAGTGGAACAACTGTACAGATTTAAAAAAAAAATGACAAATATTCTAGAAAACTGAATATATTAGTTTTTTAGAATATTCGTAATATTCAAAAACAAGAATATATAGCAATATAGTGAATATTTGAAAAAACGAATATAGAGCAAATTAGCTAATATAGTGTTCTAATCTTCTTTATCTAATAGTTGTAATTTTTTTCTCATCTGAAGTTCAGATTTGAAAAAAATTACAACTATTAAAAAACAAACATTATAGTACTATATTAGCTAAATTGTTCTACATTTGTTTGTTTTTTCGAATAATTGCTATATTGCTGTATATTCTTGTTTTAGAATATTACGAATATTCGAAAAACAAATATATAGCACTATATAGAATATTTTCGTTTTTAGAATATTTGTCTTTTTTTTCCATCTGAAGTCATGATTCCTCCCTGCTTACTTAAGCAGGGAGGAATCATGACTTCAGATGGAAAAATGACGAATATTCAAAAAAACTAACATATTCGATATAGTGCTATATATTTGTTTTTCGAATATTTGTAATATTCTAAAACAAGAATATATAGCAATATAGTAAATATTCGGAAAAAAAAACAAAACAAATGTAGAACTATTTAGCTAATATAGTGCTAAAATGTTTTTTTTTTAATAGTTCTAAATTTTTTCCAATCTGAACCTCAGATGAGAAAAAAAATACCACTATTAGACAAAGAAGATTATAAGCACTATATTAGCTAAATTGCTCTATATTATTATTTTTTTGAATATTCACTATATTGCTATATATTCTTGTTTTTGAATATTACGAATATTCTAAAAAACAAATATGTTTGTTTTCTAGAATATTCATATATATTTTTTTTATCTGTACAGTTGTTCCACTTTGGACTACTCCTCCGCGACAAGCGTCCCCGTCACCATGGAAACGCCTGGGGGTTAGAATATACCATCAGGTCTGAGTTTTCACGATCTCATTGATTCTTATTACGAAAATGTGCATCATGAAAATTCGCAATCAACACTACTCCTAACGAATAATCGAATTCGTGAATATTCGACGAATATTTTACGAAATATTCGCAAAATATCGCGAATTCGATTATGACCCCTGCCGCTTATAACTACGGAAGAGGAGAGACACCGTCATTACAGGTTTTGAATATCTGTATAGCATCCTGTTTAACAGCAATATGTAAAATTGTCTGGTAAATGTGACAATTATTTGGAAAGATATCGTTTCATTCTATCTTACGAATAGATGTACAGTGGATATAAAAAGTCTACACACCCCTGTTAAAATGTCAGGTTTCTGTGATGTAAAAAAATAAGACATTAAATCATTTCAGAACTTTTTCCACCTTTAATGTGACCTATAAACTGTACAACTCAATTGAAAAACAAACTGAAATCTTTTAGGTAGAGGGAAGAAAAAATATAAAAATAAAATAATATGGTTGCATAAGTGTGCACACCCTTAAGCTAATACTTTGTTGAAGCACCTTTTGATTTTATTACAGTACTTAGTCTTTTTGGGTATGAGTCTATCAGCATTGCACATTTTGACTTGGCAAGATTTGCCCACTCTTCTTGGCAAAAACACTCCAAATCTGTCAGATTGCGAGGGCATCTCCTGTGCACAGCCCTCTTCAGATCGGATTCAGGTTTGGGCTCTGGCTGGGCAATTCCAAAACTTTAATATTCTTCTGGTGAAGCCATTCCTTTGTTGATTTGGATGTATGCTTTGGCTCGTTGTCATGCTGAAAGATGAAATTCCTCTTCATGTTCAGCTTTCTAGCAAAAGCCTGAAGGTTTTGTGCCAATATTGACTGGTATTTTGAACTGTTCCTAATTCCCTCTAGCTTAACTAAGGCCCCAGTTCCAGCTGAAGAAAAACAACCCCAAAGCATGATGCTGCCAGCACCATGCTTCACTGTGGGTATGGTGTTCTATTAGTGATGTGCAATGTTGTTTTTGCGCCAAACATATCTTTTGGAATTATGGCCAAAAAGTTCAACCTTAGTTTCATCAGACCATAAAGCTTCTTTCAGACGGGTGGGTGCAATGCGTGAGGTGAACCCACCCGCACTGAATTCGGACCTATTCATTTCGATGGGGCTGTGTACATGAGCGATGATTTTCACGCATCACTTGTCTTCACTGTGTTCCATGGTATATCTAATGCCTTGGAAATTCTTTTGTACCCTTCTCCTGACTGATACCTTTTAACAATGAGATCCCTCTGATGCTTTGGTAGCTCTCTGTGGACCATGGCTTTTGCTGTGGGAAGCGACTAAGAAAATTTCAGGAAAGACCAACTAGAGCAGCTGAACTTTATTTGGGATTAATCAGAGGCACTTCAAATGATGGCAGGTATATGCTGACTCCTATTTAACATAATTTTGAATGTGAGTGCTTAATTCTGAACACAGGTACATCCCCAGTTATAAGAAGGTGTGCACACTTATGCAACCACATTATTATTATTTTTATTTTTTTTCTTCCCTCCACCTAAAAGATTTCAGTTTGTTTTTCAATTGAGTGGTACAGTTTATAGGTCAAATTAAAGGTAGAAAAAGTTCTGAAATAATTTATCTTTGTAGACTTTTTATATCCACCGTATGTGTCATTCCCAGGAAGAGGCTGTTCTTACAGTACTTCTGCACTATTCCACAACAATTAGTTTAAGTTCAAGTGTTCTGAACTCCTCAACATCTTCTCTGTGACATTATGGATTTGCGTTGACACTGAAAGTGCTGATTAAATAAGTTAATTAGGAAGTTGCAAATATTGTCAATTGCCAGCAGACTTTAATGATTGTGTCAATCCAAAGCTACAGAAGGAACACAGCTGGGAATATAAATTCCTCATTGACATTATGGGACACAGGGTTTGGGCTCTCTTGTAGCAGGTTCTCTGAAGCGGTCATAATTTGTACCATATAATCTAGTGCCCCTAAACGCTTCAACCCGTTGTTTCAGCAACTGTCCCATTCACCTGTGCTTGTTGCTGAAACAAACTTGTTCATATCAATGGAACTGATTTTCATTTCTAGATATTTCCACAACAAATCTAAATATTAATGAGATAATCTCAGAATAGTATCAATCCTTAGAACAACAGTACACCCTAAGTCCACCTCAGTGGATTCCAATGTTCATTCCATACGGTGCTTACAGTATAGGGCCTTGGCTCATTGGTCCCCGGTACTAATAGTAAATAGAGAGAACCACAGCACTCTTTGCAATCTCTTTGTGAGGTTTATTTCAACTGAATATAGTGATATTTCAACTCATTACAAGTAAGTGTTACAGCAGTGTATATATACCTCCCAAGAAAGGCAGTTATCTCATCAATATCTGCGTTTCTCTTTAACCACTTCAGCCCCGCTAGCTGAAACCCCCTTCATGACCAGAGCACTTTTTACACTTCGGCACTACACTACTTTCACCGTTTATCGCTCGGTCATGCAACTTACCACCCAAATGAATTTTACCTCCTTTTCTTCTCACTAATAGAGCTTTCATTTGGTGGTATTTTATTGCTGCTGACATTTTTACCTTTTTTGTTATTAATCAAAATGTAACGATTTTTTAGCAAAAAAATGACATTTTTCACTTTCAGCTGTAAAATTTTGCCAAAAAAACGACATCCATATATAAATTTTTCACCAAATTTATTGTTCTACATGTCTTTGATAAAAAAAAAATGTTTGGGCAAAAAAAAATGGTTTGGGTAAAAGTTATAGCGTTTACACACTATGGTACAAAAATGTGAATTTCCGCTTTTTGAAGCAGCTCTGACTTTCTGAGCACCTGTCATGATTCCTGAGGTTCTACAATGCCCAAACAGTAGAAAAACCCCACAAATGACCCCATTTCGGAAAGTAGACACCCTAAGGTATTTGCTGATGGGCATAGTGAGTTCATAGAACTTTTTATTTTTTGTCACAAGTTAGCGGAAAATGATGATGATTTTTTATTTTTATTTTTTTCTTACAAAGTCTCATATTCCACTAACTTGCGACAAAAAATAAAAAATTCTAGGAACTCACCATGCCCCTCACAGAATACCTTGGAGTGTCTTCTTTCCAAAATGGGGTCACTTGTGGGGTAGTTATACTGCCCTGGCAATTTAGGGGCCCAAATGTGTGAGAAGAACTTTGCAATCAAAATGTGTAAAAAATGACCGGTGAAATCCGAAAGGTGCACTTTGGAATATGTGCCCCTTTGCCCACCTTGGCATCAAAAAAGTGTCACACATCTGGTATCGCCGTACTCAGGAGAAGTTGGGGAATGTGTTTTGGGGTGTCATTTTACATATAACCATGCTGGGTGAGAGAAATATCTTGGCAAAAGACAACTTTTCCCATTTTTTTATACAAAGTTGGCATTTGACCAAGATATTTTTCTCACCCAGCATGGGTATATGTAAAATGACACCCCAAAACACATTCCCCAACTTCTCCTGAGTACGGTGATACTAGATGTGTCACACTTTTTTGCTGCCAAGGTGGGCAAAGGGGCACATATTCCAAAGTGCACCTTTCGGATTTTGCAGGCCATTTTTTACACATTTTGATTGCAAGGTACTTCTCACACATTTGGGCCCCTAAATTGCCAGGACAGTATAACTACGCCACAAGTGACCCCATTTTGGAAAGAAGACACCCCAAGGTATTCCGTGAGGGGCATGGCGAGTTCCTAGAATTATTTATTTTTTGTCACAAGTTAGCGGAAAATGATGATTTTTTTTTCTCTTTTTTCCTTACAAAGTCTCATATTCCACTAACTTGCGACAAAAAATAAAAAATTCTAGGAACTCGCCATGCCCCTCACGGAATACCTTGGGGTGTCTTCTTTCCAAAATGGGGTCACTTGTGGCGTAGTTATACTGCCCTGGCAATTTAGGGGCCCATATGTGTGAGAAGTACTTTGCAAATCAAAATGTGTAAAAAATGACCGGTGAAATCCGAAAGGTGCACTTTGGAATATGTGCCCCTTTGCCCACCTTGGCATCAAAAAAGTGTCACACATCTGGTATCGCCGTACTCAGGAGAAGTTGGGGAATGTGTTTTGGGGTGTCATTTTACATATACCCATGCTGGGTGAGAGAAATATCTTGGCAAAAGACAACTTTTCCCATTTTTTTATACAAAGTTGGCATTTGACCAAGATATTTTTCTCACCCAGCATGGGTATATGTAAAATGACACCCCAAAACACATTCCCCAACTTCTCCTGAGTACGGCGATACCAGATGTGTCACACTTTTTTGCTGCCAAGGTGGGCAAAGGGGCACATATTCCAAAGTGCACCTTTCGGATTTTGCAGGCCATTTTTTACACATTTTGATTGCAAAGTACTTCTCACACATATGGTCCCCTAAATTGCCAGGGCAGTATAACTACCCCACCAGTGACCCCATTTTGGAAAGGAGACACCACAAGGTATGTCGTGAGAGGCACAGCGAGTTCCTAGAATTTTATTTTTTTTGTCACAAGTTAGCGGAAAATGATGTTTTTTTTTTTTTTCTCTTTTTTCCTTACAAAGTCTCATATTCCACTAACTTGCGACAAAAATTTAAAAATTCTAGGAACTCGCCATGCCCCTCACGGAATACCTTGGGGTGTCTTCTTTCCAAAATGGGGTCACTTGTGGCGTAGTTATACTGGCCTGGCAATTTAGGGGCCCAAATGTGTGAGAAGTACTTTGCAATCAAAATGTGTAAAAAATGGCCTGCGAAATCCGAAAGGTGCACTTTGGAATATGTGCCCCTTTGCCCACCTTGGCATCAAAAAAGTGTGACACATCTGGTATCGCCGTACTCAGGAGAAGTTGGGGAATGTGTTTTGGGGTGTCATTTTACATATAGCCATGCTGGGTGAGAGAAATATCCTGGCAAAAGACAACTTTTCCAATTTTTTTATACAAAGTTGGCATTTGATCAAGATATTTCTCTCACCCAGCATAGGTATATGTAAAATGACACCCCAAAACACATTCCCCAGCTTCTCCTGAGTACGGCGATACCAGATGTGTGACACTTTTGCGCATCTAGGCTGCAAAAGTGCCCAAATTCCTTTTAGGAGGTCATTTTTAGACATTTGGATCCCAGACTTCTTCTCACGCTTTAGGGCCCCTAAAAAGCCAGGGCAGTATAAATACCCCACATGTGACCCCACTTTGGAAAGAAGACACCCCAAGGTATCCAATGAGGGGCCTGGCAAGTTCATAGAATTTTTTTTTTTTCGCATAAGTTAGCGGAAATTGATTTTTATTTTATTTTTTCTCACAAAGTGTCACTTTCCGCTGACTTAGGACAAAAATTTAAATCTTTCATGGACTCAATATGCCCCTCAGCAAATACCTTGGGGTGTCTTCTTTCCAAAATGGGGTCATTTGTGGGGTGTTTGTACTGCCCTGGCATTTGAGGGTCTCCGCAATCATTACATGTATGGCCAGCATTAGGAGTTTCTGCTATTCTCCTTATATTGAGCATACAGGTAATGAGATTTTTTTTTCCGTTCAGCCTCTGGGCTGAAAGAAAAAAATGAACGGCACAGATTTCTTCATTCGCATTGATCAATGTGGATGAAAAAATCTCTGCCAAAAAAAAAAAATGGAGGGGAAAGGCGTCTGCCAGGACATAGGAGCTCCGCCCAACATCCATACCCACTTAGCTCGTATGCCCTGGCAAACCAGATTTCTCCATTCACATCAATCGATGTGGATGAATAAATCATTGCCGGGATTTTTTTTTTTTTATATATATATATACAAAGTGTTTGCCAAAGCATAGGAACGCCGCCTCCTCCTCAGCTCGTATGCATCGGCAAACGTATCTGTTACTGCAGAGTAGAAATCTCGTCTTGCAGCGCCGCATACACTGACTTGCGTGTAATCTGTCAGAATGCACATCAGTGCTGCAGCTAATCGATCGGTTGGTCCACCTGGAAGGTAAAAAAAAAAAAAAAAAAAAAAAAACAGGCTGCAACGCAAGAATTTTATTAACTTTGCAACAGAACATATAAACTTAAACTTTTTTAACTGAACATTAACTTTTTTGCTTACTGGTGTTTTTTTTTTTTTTTTTTTTTTACCTTTATAGAACAAACCTCTCCTTCCCCATGGGTCAATGTGCAAAGCGCAAATCGCCCAAAGATGTGGCAAAGTGCGTTATGCACTTTGTCCCAGGTGAAAGGAGACGTTTGCAGCAGCTGTGTGAGTGAATGGGCCCTAATAGCCCTGTGTGCCTATCCTGGTGAGATGATCCCTATGCTAATAGTGTACCTGTGAGTGGTACTTCCGGAAACACTCTCCAAAGCATAGGGCAGGGTGGTCAGGACAGTCAGGACAGAAATAGCGGGTGTCACGCCTTATTCCACTCCTGCTACAGACACGACATCTTTTTCAGGGTGACGGTTGGGTTGAGGTACCAGGAACGACATTGGGGAAATGTCGCTCGTGTAGACGGCTAACTACACTGGTGGATGGGGCCACGGAACCTCCTGGGTACAGGAGGTTCTCGATGATATCTTCCTGAAATTTGAGGAAGGATCCAGTTCTCCCAGCCTTACTGTAGAGAACAAAACTATTGTACAGAGCCAATTGAATTAAATATACAGACACCTTCTTATACCAGCGTCTGGTTCTGCGGGAAACTAAATACGGAGACAACATCTGGTCATTGAAGTCCACCCCTCCCATGTGGAGGTTATAGTCGTGGACTGAGAGGGGCTTTTCAATGACACGGGCTGCTCGCTCAATTTGTATTGTCGTGTCTGCGTGAATGGAGGAGAGCATGTAAACGTCACGCTTGTCTCTCCATTTCACCGCGAGCAGTTCTTCGTTACACAGTGCGGCCCTCTGCCCCCTTGCAAGACGGGTGGTAACGAGCCGTTGGGGGAAGCCCGCGTGACTAGTTCGCGCGGTACCACAGGCGCCAATCCGTTCTAGAAACAAATGCCTAAAGAGGGCCACACTTGTGTAAAAATTGTCCACATAAAGATGGTACCCCTTGCCGAATAAGGGTGACACCAAGTCCCAAACTGTCTTCCCACTGCTCCCCAGGTAGTCAGGGCAACCGACCGGCTCCAGGGTCTGATCTTTTCCCTCATAGACACGAAATTTGTGGGTATAGCCTGTGGCCCTTTCACAGAGCTTATACAATTTGACCCCATACCGGGCGCGCTTGCTTGGGATGTATTGTTTGAAGCCAAGGCGCCCGGTAAAATGTATCAGGGACTCGTCTATGCAGATGTTTTGCTCTGGGGTATAAATATCTGCAAATTTCAGGTTGAAATGGTCTATGAGGGGCCGAATTTTGTGGAGCCGGTCAAAAGCAGGGTGGCCTCTGGGACGGGAGGTGCTGTTATCACTAAAGTGCAGGAAACGCAGGATGACCTCAAATCGTGTCCTGGACATAGCAGCAGAGAACATGGGCATGTGATGAATCGGGTTCGTGGACCAATATGACCGCAATTCATGCTTTTTTGTCAGGCCCATGTTGAGGAGGAGGCCCAGAAAAGTTTTAATTTCGGAAACTTGGACTGGTTTCCACCGGAAAGGCTGGGCATAATAGCTTCCCGGATTAGCGGTTATAAATTGTGTGGCATACCGATTTGTTTCTGCCACAACTAAGTCTAAGAGCTCCGCAGTCAAGAACAGCTCAAAAAATCCCAGGGCCGAACCGATCTGAGCTGTCTCAACCCGAACTCCAGACTGGGCGGTGAAAGGGAAAACTACAGGTGCGGCTGAAGTTGGGGACTGCCAATCAGGGTTTGCCAGCACCTCTGGGATTCTAGGGGCTCTACGGGCACGTCTTTGCGGTGGGTGCGACGGGGTCACTACTGCACGTGCCACCGTACCAGCTTCAACTGCCCTTCTGGTGCTCGCTACTTCACCAGGTTGTACGGCAGTGCTGGTACTAGGTCCAGGAAGGGCTGGGCTGCTGGTGTATGCCTCACCACGTAATCCGACAGCACCAGCCCCACTCTGCTGCTCTTGAAGCGGATCCTGCGCAACCTGCGGTCTAGCGACACGGGGCCGGGTACGCCTGGTGCTATCAGGGACCTCAGCCTCCTCGTCCGAACTTTGGGTCAGAGAGCCACTGCTTTCTACAGGTTCGTATTCTGACCCGCTGGATTCATCAGATGAGGGTTCCCACTCCTCATCCGACTGGGTCAGAAGCCTGTAGGCCTCTTCAGAGGAATACCCCCTGTTAGACATGTGGGCAACTAAATTTAGGGGTATTCCCTGAGACTACCCAAGAAAAAAAAGCAAGCCTGTCTTACAAAGGGGAGGCTAGCGAAGTACCGGAGGCCGCTGCGGTTGCTAAAAAATATCAAAACTTTTTTTTTTTTTGTCACTGCGGTGGGGCGGGTGTGGGCGAACGCACGTGTGGGCGACCGATCAGGCCTGATCGGGCAAACTCTGCGTTTTGGGTGGAGGGAGAACTAAAGTGACACTAGTACAATTATAGATCTGACCGTGATCAGTTTTGATCACTTCCAGATACTATAAAAGTACAAATGCTGATTAGCGATACGCTAATCAGCGAATAACGGACTGCGGTGCGGTGGGCTAGGCGCTAACCGATCCCTAAACTACCTAACCAAGGGGCCTAAACTATACTGAAACCTAACGGTCAATACCAGTGAAAAAAAAAGTGACAGTTTGCACTGATCACTTTTTTCTTTTCACTTGTGATTGACAGGGGCGATCAAAGGGGTGATCAAAGGGTTAATTGGGGTTCAGGGGGGTGATCAGGGGCTAAAGTGTAGTGTTTGGTGTACTCACTGTGAAGCCTGCTCCTCTGCTGGATCCAACCGACGAAAAGAACCAGCAGAGGAGCAGGCAGCCATATAACAGATCATATTTACAAATATGATCTGTTATCTGGCTTCTGATTGGATTTTTTAAAAATCAGCAACCTGCCAGCCAATGATCACGGCTGGCAGGTTGCTGACGAAATACTCCTGAACGAAATGCCGGCGCAAACTGCGCATGCGCGGGCGCATATTCGCGTCATCTCGCGTCTCGCGAGATGACGCGTATATGCGTGACTCTGCGCAGCGCTGCCACCTCCGGACCGCACATCTGCGTTAGGCGGTCCGGAGGTGGTTAATATCCTGAGAATAGGTCATTATTATCTGATTAGTGAGATCCAACTCAAGCCACCCAAGAGGATCAACTGTTTAAATGGGGCCTCTTCCTAGACCTGTGACGTCATCTTCATTGATTACATGAAGTTAGTTCAGCTCCGTTTTAACTTACATGAATGGGATTGATCTGGAATAATAAGCATAACCACTATATGATGCATGGAGCTGCACTTACTATGAAGAGGCCACAACACTCTTCCAATCACTGCAGCCCCTTCAAACAGCTGTTCTGTGTGGGTGCCAGAGATTGGACTCCACTGTTTAGATACTAACTTTTTGATTGAAAACACCTTTATTACAATCAATCATCATACATACATACTTTAGTACTGCGACACAGCGCAGGCCACGAGGCAGCACTTAATAAATTACTTACATTCTTCTTTGCGAGCATAGCATTGTTATATCACAAAGCATGCTACACTAGCATACCTATTCAATCACAAAACCTTCCAACAAAGTATTTAGACAGTGATGGGGGGGGGGAAGGAGGGGATAGGGAGGGGAAATCACATGCCTTCAATTTTATTGAGAAGACAGGAACAAACGGGGGGAGAGGGGAAAGGAGACGGGTTTAGTCCTCTTCTTCGTCGTTGACGTCCAAGATGTTGTAATCCCGCTGCAGACTATGGATAAGTCTGCGGCAGTACAGGACGGACATGTTCTCCCTCACGAGAATAAGCTGGTTCCTGGCAAGCCATATAGCATCCTTAAAACAGTTCATAAGGCGCCAGGCCTCCTGGATGGCCTCAACAGTATGAATCCCAGGAAATAGTCCGTACAACACTGAAGTGTATTGCAGGCTGTTCCTGGGTACAGAGTCTTTGAGTTCATTTTCCAGGGCATCCAACAGGCCCTGCACAAAGGGGCACTCCCAAAACAGGTGGTACGATGTTTCCTCCATGAAAGGGCACCTGGGGCAGTACCAGGTTTTGCACAGGTTGCGGGCGTGCATGAATGACCGAATTGACAGTCCTCCCTTTATGGCCATCCATGACAAGTCCTTGTGCCCGTTGGTTAACCTGTCTGTCGACAGATTAGTCCAAACTGTCTCTACGGTGTCGTCATGGATCCCAGGAATTGACTTCACTGCATGCTTTGCTCTGATGAGCTTGTGGATAGTCTTTGGTTTCCAGAAATTGAGCTTGAGGCCCTCCAGTTGGTGTTCCCTCACAGACTTGACAACATCTCCATAATACCAGAGAGAGTGCCAGTTGATTGAGCTATCCCACTTGTCCCAGCCCAGACCCCTCCAGAGGGGCAGGAGGAAGAAGCGAGACATAGCCTTGCCCGCAGAGCCATTGGCTGTTCTCAGAGTCCGACGAACAATGTCACAAACAACTGCGATCCGCAGTAAAGTGAGCAGATCCGGAATGCCCTTTCCACCCTTGTACATGATGGCTCGCTTTACTCTGTCCAGCTTGGATCCCCAAACGAAGCAAAACACAGTCCTGGTGATGGCCCTGGAAACGGTGGCAAGAGGGGGCCATGCCTGTGTGGTGTACTGTAGC
Source organism: Bufo gargarizans (assembly GCF_014858855.1). Classification (NCBI taxonomy): domain Eukaryota; kingdom Metazoa; phylum Chordata; class Amphibia; order Anura; family Bufonidae; genus Bufo; species Bufo gargarizans. Next base: position 76,102,614 of record NC_058083.1, read on the forward strand.
ACAGGCAGAACTTCGTTAAGCAGGACGAGTGCTTTGTCCTCAATCGTGAGTTGTCTGAGGCTCCACAGTCCGATTCTTTGGTTGACTTTGGCCAAGCGTTCTTCCCAAGACTTGAGGGCTGCGCCTTCCTTCCCGAACCAGACTCCCAGGATCTTTGTAAATTGGTGCATTTCACTCATTCGAGTGATCAGCGGCACATTTATATGGGCTGTGGGGACTCGCTCTGGTAGTCAGGACAAGCGAACGCAGTATAGAGTCAAAGACCAGTTTATTCACACTAGTCACCTTTTTGTTAATCCACACCGACCGGCATAGCTCAGAACAGAGCAGTCCTCCTGGATTCAGGCCTCCAGCCTGGCACAAGACTCAGATCCCGTTACAGAGATTGCCAGAGCTTCAATGTCAGAGAGAGATAATTCCCCACACCTGACACTGCTGGCTGTTTTTTATAGGCCTGACAAAAACCATCCTGGAACGTGGGGAGCACTTTGACTATTCACAATATGGACCATCCCGGATCAGCAACTGTATTTACAGCCATACTAAATAGCAAAGTGGCAAACAGCAACTGCTGCTGACTAGAGTTGAGTAGATACCTGGATTTTCAGGTTAGACGGGTTCGGCCGAACTTCGGAAAAAAGTTTGAGTTCGGGACCCGAACTTGACCCCGAAGCCGAACCCCATTGAAGTCAATGGGGACCCGAACTTTTGAGCACTAAAATAGCTGTAAAAATGTCATGGAAAGGGCTAGAGGGCTGCAAATGGCGTCAAAATGTGGTTAAGAGCATGGCAAGTGGATAGGGAAATGACTTTAAATAACATAAAATACGTAAAAATAAAAAATAATGATCTTGATCTAGGAGGACCAGGTCCATATGGAGTAGGAGGTTGAGGAGGCGGTGGATGTGGCGGTGTTTGTGGAGGAGGAGGTAGCCTACACTGGTTTTTGGTTTTATATTTTATTTTTAAAATTGGGGTACATCCCAAAACATTGGGAAATATAACCTGTGATAACCCCCTCCAGTCATGCTAAACACACGTTCAGACAATACACTGGATGCAGAGCAGGCCAGCACCTCCAAGGGGTAAAGGGCAAGCTCAGGCCATGTGCCCAATTTGAAGACCCAGAAGTTGCAGGGGCTGACCCCTGTCAGTCAGTTCATGTAGGCGTGTGCACACTTACTACCCCACCATGTTGCACGTCCCCGTGATGTTCACGATCCAATTTGATATCTGCTCTATCAACTTTCGATGTTCTTTTATGCGCCTTCCATAGTGATTACGGGTGGTGGGGAATCAGGGTTCCAGGCCGGAGAGGGAGCATGAGAAAAAGAGACCAAATTTAAGGGAGGATTCATTTTTTTCAAATTTAAAATTAGAGTTGAAATATGGGAGAAATTATTGAAGCATAAAAGTGTGACAACTTTTCAAAGTTTAAGCATTGAATGTAAGGATGTGGTGCGCATTAATTACTGAATAATTTATAAAATTGTATTCCCTTTCACCTATGCATAGCAGGTGTTTATTCACGTCTAAAATTGTATAATATCAACCCAAGAATGTAACAGAAAAATTATTGAAATGTTTTAACCTGTCTACTAGGTATAGCAGTGGTATTATACACCCCAAAAATTGTTTATTTCGCCAGAAAATGTAACTAACAATTTTTTTAATTTAGTTTTTTACTGTTCCACTAGGTATAGCAGTGGTACTATACACACAAAAATTGGTGAATTTCACCTTAAAATGTAATTGACAATTTATTTATTTTTTAACCGGCCTACTAGGTATAGCAGTGGTACTATACACCCAAAAATATGTTAATTTCACCATAAAATGTAACTGACAATTTTATTCTACTTTTTTACCAGTCCACTAGGTATAGCAGTGGTGCTAGTCAGACCAAAATTTGTGAATTTCACCCTAAAATGTAAAAATGTTTTATTTTTTTTAAACGGCCTACTAGGTATAGCAAAAGTAAATGATTATTTTTTTTCTTTGTTTAACCTTTCTACTAGGTATAGCAGTGGTACTATACACACAAAAAATTGTTAATTTCACCATAAAATGTAACTGACAATTTATTTTTTATTTTTTACCGGTCCACTAATATAGCAGTGGTGCTGTACAGACCAAAATTGGTGAATTTCACCCTAAAATGTAAATGACAATTTATTTATTTACCGGCCTACTAGGTATAGCAGTGGTACTATACACCCAAAAATTGGGGAATTTTATCCTAAAATGTAAAAGACAAAGTATTGAAATGATATAAAAGTAAAACACTTTGAGGAGGCGGTGGACGCAGCGGAGTAGGTGAAAGCGGCGGTGGAGGAGGACGAGGTAGCCAACACAGGTTTTTGGTTTTAATTTAATTTTGTAAAATTAAGGTACACTCCAAAAGAGTGTGAAATATCCAAAATGCAAACGTGAGCAATTGTGCTGCAGAATAACAATGGCTGCTTAGTGCCGGTAAACATGTCTATTCTGCACAAGGTATGGACAAGTCCTGAGGGATCCATGCCTGGTTCATTTTAATGAACGTGAGCTTGTCCACATTGGCTGTGGACAGGCGGCTGCGCTTGTCTGTGATGACGCCCCCAGCCGTGCTAAACACACCTTCAGATAATTCACTGGCTGCAGGGCAGGCCAGCACCTCTAAGGCGTAAAGGGCAAGCTCAGGCCATGTGCCCAATTTGGAGACCCAGAAGTTGAAGGGGGCAGACTCGTCATTCAGTACGTGTAGGCTTGTGCACACATACTGCTCCACCATGTTGGTGAAATGCTGCCTCCTGCTAAGACGTTCCATATCAGCTGGTGGTGCTGGTTGTTGCGGCGTGCTAACAAAGCTTTTCCACATTTCAGCCATGCTAACCCTGCCTTCTGAGGTGCTTGCGGTGCCCCAGCAGTGTTGGCGACCTCTTCCTCCTCCTCTGCCTTCGCCTTGTGCTTCCACTGTGCCGTCGCTGTCAGGTGGGAATGCCACCAGCAGCGCGTCTACCAGCGTACGCTTGTACTCGCGCATCTTACGATCACGCTCCAGTGATGGAAATAAGAACGGAACGTTGTCCTTGTAACGGGGATCCAGCAGCGTGGCCATCCAGTAATCAGCACAAGTTAGAATGTGGGCAACTCGGCGGTCGTTGCGGAGACACTGCAGCATGTAATCGCTCATGTGTGTCAGGCTGCCCAGAGGCAACAAAAAGCTGTCCTATGTTGGAGGTGTATCGTCTGTGTCCTCTGTATCCCCCCCATCCACCCACCAGTGATGGCCATGAGCTGGTCTGGGTGCCACCCTGCTATGAACATGGTTCCTCCTCCTCCCTCTCCTCATCCTCCACCTCCTCATCCTCCAGAACTGTGCCCTGGCTGGACAATTGTGTACCTTGGGTTTGTGGGTGCAGGAACCCACCCTCGGAGCCACTTGGGAATGACTGACCAGAAACCCTACGAAATGATCCCTCTTCCTCCTCCTCCTAATGTGCCACATCCTCTTCCATTATCGTCAGGAGTGTTTTTTCAAGGAGGCATAGAAGTGGGATAGTAACGCTGAGAACGGCGTTATCGGCACTGGCCATGTTGATGTAGTACTCACAACAGCGCGACAAGTAACACAGGTCTCGCATGGAGGCCCAGTCATTGGTGGTGAAGTGGTGCTGTTCCGCCGAGCGACTCACCCGTGCGTGCTGCAGTCTGGCCAGCATGTGCAAGATGGAGTTCCACCTTGTGGGCATGTCGCATATGAGGCGGTGAGCAGGAAGGCCGAAGTTACGCTGCAGCGCTGACAGGCGAGCAGCAGCAGAAGGGTGAGAACACCAAAAGCGCGCACAGACGGCCCGCACTTTATGCAGCAGCTCTGATATATCGAGGTAATTTTTAAGGAATCTCTCCACCACCAAATTCAGCACATACGCCAGGCAAGGGATGTGCGTCAAACTGGCTAGTCCCAGAGCTGCTATGAGATTTCACCCATTATCGCACACCACCAAGCCGGGCTTGAGGCTGACTGGCACAAACCACTCATCGGTCTGTTGTTCAAGGCCCGTCCACAGCTCCTGCATGGTGTGGGCTTTGTCCCCCAAAAAGATAAGTTTTGAAACTGCCTGCTGTCGCTTACCCCTGGCTGTGCTGAAGTTGGTGGTGAAGGTGTTGCGCTGACTGGATGAGGAGCTGCTAGAGGATGAGGAAGCAGAGTAGGAGGAGTAAGCAACAGGAGGCAAATTGAAGCGCCCTGCAATCCTCGGTGGTCGAAGGACATGCGCCAAACTGCTATCCGCTCCGGGCCCTGCTGCCACTGTATTTACCCAGTGTGCTGTTATGGGGATATAACGGCCCTCACCATGCTTACTGGTCCACGTATCCGTAGTGAGGTGCACCTTGCCACAGATAGCGTTGCACAGTGCACACCTGATTTTGTCCCCTACTTGGTTGTGAAGGGAAGGGATGGCTCGCCTTGAAAAGTAGTGGTGGCTGGGCACGATGTACTGTGGGACAGCCACCGCCATAAGGCCTTTAAAACTATCCGTCTTCACCAGACGGAATGACAGCATTTCAAAGGCAAGTAATTTAGAAATGCTGGCATTCAGGGCTAGGGCTAGCCACCCTGTCTTTTTAGTTTGTATATATAGATTCCTGGAGGTGTATAAACTCCAATTTAAATGTGCCTGTTTTCCATCTACAGGCCACATTTAGGTGCACCTGTGAGGCCTGGGCCATATCAGTCAGTCTTGAGTGGGACTCACAGACTCCTCCCTCCTCCCATTGTAAGCATGGTTACATGCTGGAGGTAACTGGTGAGCTGTTTGTGAGTCGGCCTCATGCTCCTGTAATTTGCCCACTGGCTCCTGGTATCGCCCATACGGCTCAGATAGGAGAGCGTTAGGTCTCGAGCTACTTGAGAAACCTTGACGTGGTGCCTGGGCTTAGACATGTTCTACACCGTAGGACATGTTGACTAATCTCTCAATTTTAAAATCAGTTTGAGGGTTTAGTGAGACTGCAGAGTGCACCTGTATTTGTTATTGTTTTGTTATATTGTTATATTGATTATGACATACACACTTGTTACCTTGTGTGAGATGTCTATTGTGGTACTTGTGGTTCGCCGCGGGCATCCTCCACCGTATGCATTTTGCTGGGGATCGCCATTAGCAACGGGCCACAAGTGCAGGATTTGCTCCCCTGTATATATGCACAACTGCATGTGGGTTTGAGCACCTCCTGCAAATGCCACCCTGTCTTTTTAGTTTGTATGTATGTATGCACATTGTCTGAAGAACTGCCACACCAGGGATCTCCTTGGAGCTGGCTTTGGTGTGCTCGGTCCCTTGCTGCGGTGAGCAGTAGGAGGCCTACTGTCTAGAGGACGGCCGCTCTGCTTTTGTACCCTGCTCCCTCTTCTGCTGTGCTGGTGGCTCTGTGCGACCACCGCCTCTTCCTCCGAACTACATAGGTCACTCGCATGACCTTGATTCCATGTGGGGTCGAGGACCTCATCGTCCTTCACATCATCTTCCACCCAGTCTTCACCCCTGACTTCCTTGTCGGTCTGCACACTTTCAAAAGCCCTAGCATTCGGCACCTGTGTTTCGTCATCATCCGAGATGTGCTGCAATGGTCCTCCCATGTACTCATCTTGAAAAATAAGTGGTTGGGCATCGGTGCACTAAATTTTTTTCCACTTCTGGGGCAGGGCTACGTGGATGACCCTGGGAAACCCTGCTAACAGCGTCATCAAAAAGCAGAAGAGACTGCTGCATGACTTGGGGCTCAGACTGCTTGGCTGATTTGCAAGGGGGTGAGGTGAAAGACTGATGGACATCGTCTGCAGGTGCCAACTGTGGTCTTTTAGCAAGAAACCTGGTGGGAGACAATGTGAAAGAACTGGATCCACTGTCAGCAACCCAATCTACTACCCAAACTACTATCGCCTGTACTTGTTCAGGCCTCACCATTCGTAGAGCAGCATTAGGCCTGACCAAATACCGCTGCAGGTTTTGTTGCCTACTCGCACCTGAGGAAGGGGTTTCACTTGTGTGAGTAGCTGGCACAGATCGACCACGTGTTCTCCCTGCAGCAGGAGCTCCACCAGCAGCACCACGACCTGGGCCACGTCCCTTATTTGGCACTCTCCTCATATTTTTCAAATTTAGGATCTTGCCTTAAATGGGTGTTTAATTAATAGTAGAATAGAACGACAGTATATAAAGGGTGTATCTTACACGGTCTGAACCAGTGTAGGCCTAAATTTAATATTTCTTTGCCCAAAATGGCTGTATTTCAAATGGCTGTATTTCAAATGCCTGATTCAAACCCCTGTATGTAAAGCGTGTATCTCACACGGTCTTAACCACTGTAGGCCTGAAGTAAATATATCTTTGCACAAAATGGCTGTATTTCAAATGGCTGTATTTCAAATGCCTGATTCAAACTCCTGCATGTAGAGGGTGTATCTCACACGGTCTGAACCAGTGTAGGCCTAAATTTAATATTTCTTTGCCCAAAATGGCTGTATTTCAAATGGCTGTATTTCAAATGCCTGATTCAAACCCCTGTATGTAAAGCGTGTATCTCATACGGTCTTAACCACTGTAGGCCTGAAGTAAATATATCTTTGCACAAAATGGCTGTATTTCAAATGGCTGTATTTCAAATGCCTGATTCAAACTCCTGCATGTAGAGGGTGTATCTCACACGGTCTGAACCAGTGTAGGCCTAAATTTAATATTTCTTTGCCCAAAATGGCTGTATTTCAAATGGCTGTATTTCAAATGCCTGATTCAAACCCCTGTATGTAAAGCGTGTATCTCACACGGTCTTAACCACTGTAGGCCTGAAGTAAATATATCTTTGCACAAAATGGCTGTATTTCAAATGGCTGTATTTCAAATGCCTGATTCAAACTCCTGCATGTAGAGGGTGTATCTCACACGGTCTGAACCAGTGTAGGCCTAAATTTAATATTTCTTTGCCCAAAATGGCTGTATTTCAAATGCCTGATTCAAACCCCTGTATGTAAAGCGTGTATCTCACACGGTCTTAACCACTGTAGGCCTGAAGTAAATATATCTTTGCGCAAAATGGCTGTATTTCAAATGCCTGATTCAAACTCCTGCATGTAGAGGGTGTATCTCACACGGTCTGAACCAGTGTAGGCCTAAATTTAATATTTCTTTGCCCAAAATGGCTGTATTTCAAATGCCTGATTCAAACCCCTGTATGTAAAGCGTGTATCTCACACGGTCTTAACCACTGTAGGCCTGAAGTAAATATATCTTTGCGCAAAATGGCTGTATTTCAAATGCCTTATTCAAACTCCTGCATGTAGAGGGTGTATCTCACAGGGCCTGAACCACTGTAGGCCTGAAGTAAATATATCTTTGCACAAAATGGCTGTATTTCAAATGGCTGTATTTTTAATGCTTGATTCAAACCCCTGTATGTAGGGGGGTATCTTACACGGTCTGAACCACTATAGGCCTGAAGTAAATATATCTTTGCACACTATGGCTGTATTTCAAATTGCTGTATTTTAAATGCCTGATTTAAACCCCTGTATGTAGGGGAGTATCTCACACGGTCTGAACCACTGTAGGCCTGAAGAAAATATATCTTTGCACAAAATGGCTGTATTTCAAATGCCTGATTCAAGCCCCTGTATGTAGAGGGGGTATCTCACAGGGCTTGAACCACTGTAGGCCTGAAGTAAATACAGCCATTTTGTGCAAAGATATATTTCAAATGGCTGCATTTCTAATGCCTGATTCAAACCCCTGTATGTAGGGGGGTATCTCACACGGTCTGAACCAGTGTAGGCCTGAAGTAAATATATCTATGCACAAAATGTCTGCATTTCAAATGGCTGTATTTCAAATGCCTGATTCAAACCCCTTTATGTAGAGGGGGTATCTCACACGGCCTGAACCACTGTAGGCCTGAATTCAATATTGGTGCAGCAAATGGCGGTATTTAAAATCTCTGAATGTAACCCAAATGTATTAAGAGTCTATCTCACAATGACAAAGGCTGCCAACTAATTTTTTTGTGCCCAATTTAGTGTTTGTTTAAGAACTGAATTTGACAGCAGTATATAAGCCTGTAATTTCACACATGCTGAAACTGCAAGGCCTGAAAATAGTGTTTTTTGTCAAAAAAGTGTGTTTTTCAAACCCCAGAAAATGATGGGTGTATTTCTAGCTTAAATTGCACACTGACTAATCAAGATGTTGTAGATGACCAAAATTGTGGGGTTTTTTGGTAACAGAAATATGAAAGATGTATATATTACACTTGAATTTAACACTTGCAGATCTAGGAAAAAACTGGGTTTTTTTTTAATAAAAAAAAGTGTGTTTTTCAAACCCCAGAAAATGATGAGTGTATTTCTACCTCAAATTGCACACTGTCTAATACAGATGTTGTAGTTTGCCCCCAAAAAATGGTGATTTGCAATGTCCCAAAAGCTCAGATGCAGTGCTGGTGCACTGAGCTTGCATAAAATGGCCGCCGCCGCCACCCACCTAACTAACAGAATTCTAAAAGTTTTTTAGTTTTTTTGGTCAATGGCCTCAGGGCAGGGTAAAACGATTGTGTCCTGCACCCACACAACTATTTCTAGGTAGATCGCTGAGTTAGATTCTCTCCTATTCCCTCCCTGAAATCACAAGTCCAGCAGCATCCTCTCCCTACACTAGTAACAGCAGAGTGACGTGCAGCGCTACGTGACTCAAGCTTATATAGAGCCTGGGTCACATGCTGCTCTGGCCAATAAAAGCCATGCCATTAGTAGGCATGGCTGTGATGGCCTCTTGGGGCAAGTAGTATGACGCTTGTTGATTGGCTGTGCAGCCTTTCAAAAAGTGCCAAGAAAGCGCCGAAAACCAAAACCGAACCCGAACCCAAACTTTTACAGGAAATGTTAGGGTTCGGGTCCGGGGTCAAAAAATCCTAAAGTTCGGATTCGATCAACCCTATTGCTGACACATGAAAACTGGCTCTTACTCACCGTGGCCAGGAACCTCGGTGACACATACCTATCATCCACGATGATTCCTTGTACCTTCTTACATACCTCCCCCTTTGTTCAACCCTGAGGGAGTGAACACATGCTATACAGTATACCCGGGACAGGGCATCCGCGTTTCCGTGCAACAGGCCTGCCTTGTGTTCTACTGGAAAACGTAAAGCTCTGTAAGGATAGGAACCACCTGGTGACTCGGACATTTCTCTCTTTGGTATGGCTCATCCACTTGAGAGGGGAGTGGTCAGTCACCAGGCAGAAATTTCTCCCCAACAAATAGTAGCGGAGAGACTCGAGTGCCCACTTGATAGACAGGCACTCTCTATCCACTATACTGTACCTGGTTTCGGCTGCGGTAAGCTTGCGGCTTAGGAATACAACGGGATGCTCCTCCCCGTTGACTTCCAGAGACAGTACTGCACCGAGGCCTTCTTCAGAGGCGTCAGTCTGTACTATAAATTCCCGTTTGAAGTCGGGCGTCACCAAAACCGGGGGACCCACACAGTGCCAACTTCAAAGCGGAAAACGCCTCTTCGGCCTGATCTTCCCAGCGAACCATCACTGACCTGTGTCCCTGCACTGACCTGCAGTCACTGTTGCAAACGGGGGTAACAAACCTCATGTAGCCCACCATTCCTAGGAACGACTTTACTTGCCTAGTGGTGACAGGTAAGGGCCAATTCCGAATTGCCTCTATTTTGTTCACTTGAAGTTTGATAACTCCACGCCCAATGACATACTCCAGGTACTTAGTCTCCTCTAAACCTATCGCACATTTTTTGGGGTTAGCGGTTAGCCCAGCATTCCTAAGGGAGTCCACTACAGCCTGTACTTTGTGTAGGTGACTTTCCCAGTCGGTACTGTGGATAACGATATCGTCCAGGTATGCTGAAGCATACCAACGATGTGGACGAAGTACAATTGTCCATTAGCCTTTGAAAGGTGGCTGGGGTGCCATGTAGACCAAAGGGTAACACCTTGTACTGATATAGCCCCTCTGGTGTGATGAAGGCAGTTTTCTCTTTAGCAATGCCAATACCCTTTCGTTAGGTCCAAAACTGAGAAATACCGGGCTTGTTCTAACCTTTCAATTAGCTCATCGACTCGGGGCATGGGATATGCATCGAACTTAGAGATCTCGTTTAATTTTTGAAATCATTGCAAAACTGAAGTGTCCCGTCCGGCTTGGGTATTAGCCAAAACCTCTTCCCTTAGAAACCCTGCCCAGCACCACTCCGAACAGGACGCACCAGCCATCATCAGCCGCCGGCACACCAGACTTGAAAAAGGAGCACTGTCTGCTCCGAAAGGCGTTGTCTACCTTGAAATAAAGATTTATTGTGTATCAAATACTGACCTTGTCGTACAGTTGCGGCGACAGTGTCTCTACCAAGGGTGTGGACCCTCTTATGGGTCCCCTCCCATCTTAGAAAACCTGGTCACGGGCTGTCTTCAGTACAGGTTTCCCTATCTTTCCACGGTTTGAGTAAATTCACATGGTACACCTGCTCTGGCTTACGCCTCACTGACTTCGGTACTGGGCCTATGAGGTCCATCACAATTGGCTCAAATGGTACCTTGATGATCGGGAGAGGTACCATGGGACTGCGGAAAAGGTGCTGGGGCTAGTGCCTGGCAGGTCGGGCAAGACTTTTACAGAATTCTTCCACCTCTCTAAACACACTAGGCCAGTAAAACCGTTGTAGTATCCGGTCCTGTGTTTTCTGCATTCCCAGATACCCCTGAGAACATGTTGGTGGGCTAACTTTAACATGAGTTTTCAATAAGCCTGGGGCACCACTAACTGTTACAATATGTTCACCCCGCAGTTGGTTTACCAGATACAACATATCCTGATGAACCACAAAATGGGGAAACACCAACTCTGCCCCTGGTTGTTGTGGTTCACCATCTACTATTAATACAATTCCCCAAGCTCGGGATAGGGTTGGGTCTCGGTGTTGTGCAGTACCAATATTATCCCCAGAGACATTGAGGTCTGCCAGCTCAGGCCTCGGCGGCAAGTCCTCTACATCTCCCACCATTACATTCTGTAGGGTCCCCCCCCCCTCTTCCACCAAAGTGGCGGTCACCTCTACCGCTGGCCCTTCGGCCTCGGGTTCATAGGGTTCTGGCCTCCCCCTGGAGCAAGGCCACTCTGCTGGGGTTACCCATGTCTCAGTCACTCTCATAGCTGGCCACAGTGCCTGGAAGCCCGGGAAGCCTCTCCCTATTATAAGTTCGTAGTGTAAATTTGTGGCAACTGCCACTTTGTGAGTCCACCTGCCGGCCCCTGTGGTTACAGACACCAAGGCGGTAGGATAGTCTTTTAAGTCTCCATGGATGCATATGACCCCGACTTTCCAGCCAGTATACTCCGTGGACCGTACCAGGGGAACCCTTACTAGGGACACCAGACTTCCTGAGTCCAGCAGAACCTCCGCTGGAGTGTCTCCCACTTCCACCCGGCACAAGTTGTTTAGAGTTTCTGGGGTACCTGCTGCACACAGCTTCCTGGCATACTGACGATAGCCATAGTTAGTATCCATGGGTTCCACCTGATGTTGACAGTCAGCTCTTACATGGCCCGGCTCCTGACACCGCTAGCAGACTATCGGAGCCAGGTCCATAGGGTGTACATCCCGGATGGGTTTGGTTGGTACAAGTCGCCGGGTCTGACTGCCCCCCTCCAAAAGAACCCCTTGTAACATTCTTAGTAGCCTTATAGCGCTCCACCAGGTCCAACATTTTCAGGGCCATTGCCAGGAGACACCTGGCTGATCCAGTGCTGGAGAGGGGGTGGCAGAGCCCTCCAGAACATATCAGCCAATAGTCTATCCAGCATAGCCGTGGGACTCAGCACATCAGGTGGAGTAAGTCAAAATACTGGGGTCTTGCAGGCTCAGCCGGCTTAAACTCCCACTGATGTACCCACTGGGCCCGGACCAAGACATTCACCCCCAGTCTTGCCAAAATCTCACACTTTACGTTTTGGTAGTTGGCCGCTTGATCGTACTGGCAAGTCGAAATACACCAGCTAGGAATTGGATGCCAGGAATGGAGCGACGACCTCAGCCCACTGGTCACGGGGTAGCTTCTCCCTGATGGCCACTTTCTCATACATCGGCAGGTAGGTTTTGATGTCGTCTGTGGGGGTCATCTTAGGAATCGCCGCACGGACTGCTTTCTGGGCATCACGTGGATGCTCGGAGTTGCTCCTGCTGCCTGCAAAGCCATAAAGTGTTGTAGCAGCAACTGGTTGGTCTCCTGCTGCTGCTTATTGTAGGGGGTATTGATGCAGGTTTGTCTCTCGCTGCTGCAGATTAGCCTCATGACGGCCTTCACAACAGCCTCCATTTTGTCACGGGGCACTGGTTGTAATACAGGAGCGCACTCCTTTTACACCGTCTTCAGCTGATTGCACATAGATTTCTACAGAACCTATTCTGTTACACTCTTAGACAAGTAGAGCCCTCCTGACAGAGTGGAGAGGGTGCTAGCAGTAAGTTTGAGTTGATGTCACTGTTTATTTTACGCTTCTTCGCATCCGTCATAACAACAACCCCCAAAAAACGGATCCTGTCTGTGGAGCATCCACCTTTACTTGGTCAGCATTTAGTCAGTAATCCATCAGTATTGCTAAAGCCAGAAAAACAAGAGTGGATCTAAAACAGAGATGACATGTGAATGAAATATTTGCATGTCTTCTGTGTTTTGTAATCATGCCTGCTTTTGGCTTTTAAATCATGATATAATCTTGATGCAAAATAGGGACCATGTGGTACAGGCCTTACAGCTGCTACATAGACAGGATCCGTTGTGTTTCTCATTTTTCCATCCTTCTGACAGATCAGAAGAAGGGTAAAATAAATGGTGATGTCAACAAAGCCAAACAGGGATAATAGGGGCAATGTCATAGAGTGGGAAGGGTGGCAACCGCATGAGTAGTCAACACAGTGACAGTGGTGAGGTGGCAAGAGCATGAGGAATCAATACAGTGGCCCAGTCAAAGAGTGGTGAGAATGGCAATAGCAGGTCAGTGACCATGGTTCCGATCTTAAGTTGGCGAGAGGACAGCCAGGACTCGATTTCTTGATGGAGAACGCAAAGCAGTTCCTCCCCCGTGTGACTCAGTTCACCCTGGCAAACTACAGAGTTAATACAACATGCTTTATGAGATGTGTTATCTGATTCCGTTCTTCAGTTGGCGAGGAGAAAGCCAGGATTCGATTTCTTGGTTGATGACGCTGAGCAGTTGCTCCCCAGTGTGACTCCGGTCGCCCACGCTGCCCAGGTGCAGAACAGCATGACACAGCTGTGCCCTGCAAATGTGGTACACTGGAACAAGCTCTAGGATGAGGAAACAGCAGAGGACATTGGCGTAGGGCCCACAGCTTGAGACCGTGTAAGCAGCAATACTGTCACCTGGCCAAGTTGCTGGTGTGGCTGGTCAAGAACAAACATTTACCCAGTGGGCCGTAAAGAACATATATTGTCCTTGCCTGTAGTTACAGCACCACACATCGGCGCTGCTGTGAACTTTAGCAGAGACCGACAGACTCAAGGACTGGCCCACTTTCTGTTCAACATACGTGTGCAGGGCTGGTACTGCCTTTTTGGACAATTAATGTTGGCTTGGGACTCTCCCCCTTGTCTCGGCACAAGTCATTAGTTCTCTGAAAGGTGCAGAGTCCACCACATGGAAAGGGAGGGACTGTAGTATCAGCAACTTGGCCAGGAGCACATTCAGCTTCTGCGCCATTGGATGAGTGCACACATACTGTTGTCTTTTTGCAATCGCCTCTGTGATCGATTGCTGATAAAATGAGTGTCAAGGAGGAGGAGCAGGAGCATCAGGACCAGTAGATGATGGGAAGGAAACACAGCTTACTTCTGCTGAGGTGGTGGAGCCTTGACTGTAGGAAAAGGGGTGCGGGCCACTGGGTGATGCTAGCAGTTGCTGCCTCAAGCTGCACCACTTCATTAGCTCCATGGTTTTGCAAGGCCACTTCATGGTCAAGCTGCATGTGCTGATGCAGGGCCATGGCGCCAACATTGGCACCCTGGTCATGTTTCACCTCCTGCCCACAGATTCTGCAAATGGACATACTGATGTCCTCCGGCGGCTTGATGAAAAATTGCCACACCGCCGAGTATGGCATATTCCCCCCACCACTCCATGCTGACTGCCGGCTACTACTGCCTTGATGAACCCCTGCACTGCTACTTCTTTCCGGACAGGAAGGCTCCTGCGTAGGGGGCGGTCTACCCGGGCCAAGCGTAGCTCCTGACCTCCCACTGATATCACCCTGCTTACTCACAGAGATGCCACCACCTTGCTGGCTCAGCCCCTGCCTCATGCACAAGCTGCCACCCTCTTCTCCAGATGATGATAAAGCCCCCTCTTACCCCGGCTCCCATGTGCAATCTCCCACATCATAGTCCACTAATGTCTGCACGTCACTGATGTCCCCCTCACCATTGTCTGGGCAACATGCCTGATCGCTCGCAACACCAGCTCCCACGCCACTCTCTTCATCACTACTTGCCCGCCTATTGGAGGAAGAAGCGACTCCTTTATCCAGATCTTGGCTAGGCAGTAGCTGCTGACTGTCCTCTAGAATCTCGTCCTTGCTGAAAAGCGGAGCCAAGCCGACAGCATACAATACTTCTTGAGCTAAGGGAACAGAAAATGACAGAGGCAGGATGAGGACAGGTAGGGGCACAGAGCTTGTTCCCGGCCATGCCAACTAAGCGTTGTTTCAAAGGTACCCACCGACTTTTGGCTGAGGGTATCTGATGTCACTTGCAATGAAGTAGAAGACCAACTCAACCATCCAAGGACCACTGGGTTGCTGGTCAAGATACGACCTCTAGATGACACTGGCAGCTCAGGCCTGCCGCTGCGAACTGCTGCTGCCCCCTCCCCTTCTTCTGCTGCTATTTCTGCCTGAGACAGAAACATTTTGGCCACTGCCCATTCTCTTAGAAGTGCATGTCACATGTCTGTCCGACATACTATAAATTAAGAGAAACTGCAAAGGTAAGAGAGCAATACTATCAGACTGCAATTTCACCCCAGAAGCAAGGATGAATGGAAGTACTTATATATATGAAATAAATACCCCCAAAAATGGTTGTATCAGACCGCAAATTTACCCCAGAAGCAAGGACGAATGGAAGTAGTTATATATCAACTAAATACACCCCAAAACTGGTTGTTTCAAACTACAATTTCCCCCTAGAAGTCCCCTAGAAGTAAGGGTGAATGGAAGTATATATATATATATATATATATATATATATACACACTAGCTGAAGGAGCCGGCTTCGCTCGGGTATATATAATCTATATTATTTAGTGTTTGTGTGTGTCGTTAAAAGATATCGACACTATTCACTATAATAGTGACATCTACAGCACCCCGCCTCCAAAACAGTGACCTCCACCTCCACAGCCGCCCACCCTTTAACACTGACCCCCCCACACAGTGTCCCGTCCCTTAAAATTGGACCTCCACAGCAGCCCACCCCCTTAACTTTGACCTTTACAGCAGCCTTCCCCTTTAACAGTGACTTTCACAGCATATCACCCCCTTGACAATGACCTCCACAGTGGCCTGCCCCCTTAACAGTGGCCTTTACCGGGGGGGGGGGGGGGGTCATTTTGAACAGCTCACTCTAAGACAGTAGCACTGTAGCTTAGCGGGACCTAGAAGTTGATTTTTAACTTCATTTTTTCAATATCAATCGGCTGAGGAGTGGGAGGAGGTGTGGCCTAACCTGGTAGGGGCGTGTCATTTTGAACAGCTCACATGAAGACAGCAGTATTGGGCTCTCTCAGTGTAAGCTGCAGGAAGAAAGTCACCCTCCCTCCCACCGCTGCAGCTGACAAAAGTTGATTTTTACCTTCATTTTTTCAATCACTATAGGATGAGGAGTGGAGGGGGAATGGCCTAACCAGATCTGGGCGTGGCTTAGCGCGACCTAGAAGTTCTCCACATCATCTTCCACCCAGTCTTCACCCCAGCCCTCCTTGTCGGTCTGTACACTTTCGAAAGCCCCAGCAGTTGGCCTAACCAGATCTGGGCGTGGCTTAGCGCGACCTAGAAGTTGATTTTTATCTTCATTATCTCAATCTCAGTCGGCTGAGGAGTGGGAGGGGGCGTGGCCTACCCCGATCATGGGCGTGTCCTTTTGAACAGCTTACATGAAAAGAGATCTGGGCGTGGCTTAGCGCGACCTAGAAGTTGATTTTTATCTTCATTATCTCAATCTCAGTCGGCTGAGGAGTGGGAGGGGGCGTGGCCTACCCCGATCATGGGCGTGTCCTTTTGAACAGCTTACATGAAAAGAGCAGCACTGTGCTGTCTGAGGGTAAGCTGCAGGGAGAAAGTCACCCCCATGAGGTCAGTAGAGATGGCCTTGCGGTTCGCCTAGTGGTCGTTTTGCGGCAAACTTTGTGCTTTCGCGATTCGCCGAACATGCGAACATACGGCGATGTCCGCCAGCGCCATATTTTTTTGCATTGCGCTAAACTGTGACCCATGACACATCCATCAGGTGGGACAGGACAGCCAATTGAAATGTTTCAGCACATGGACACATCCCCACCCTATAAAAGAACCCGATCTGGCAGCTATTTTACATTCTGTACTTTGCCAGTGTAGGGAGAAGTTGCTTTGTGGAGCAGGGACAAGCTGTTAGGGACACCAAACACTAGCTAATAGGGCCACAAACGTTCTTTTAAGGACTGGTATAGGTGTGATATACTGAGGGGTGCAGTAGCAGGCGTACTGTCTAGGGGATGGCCACTCCGCTTTTGCACCCTGCTCCCTCTTCTGCTGTGCTGGTGGCTCTGTGTGACCACCGCCTCTTCCTCCGAACTACATAGGTCACTCACATGACCTTGATTCCATGTGGGGTCGAGGACCTCATCGTCCTCCACATCATCTTCCACCCAGTCTTCACCCCAGCCCTCCTTGTCGGTCTGTACACTTTCGAAAGCCCAGCAGTTGGCCTAACCAGATCTGGGCGTGGCTTAGCGCGACCTAGAAGTTGATTTTTATCTTCATTATCTCAATCTCAGTCGGCTGAGGAGTGGGAGGGGGCGTGGCCTACCCCGATCATGGGCGTGTCCTTTTGAACAGCTTACATGAAAAGAGCAGCACTGTGCTGTCTGAGGGTAAGCTGCAGGGAGAAAGTCACCCTCCCTCCCACCCCTGCAGCTTTACCTTCATTTTTTCCATCTCTGTCGGTTCAGGAGTGGGAGGGGACATGGCCTAACCAGATCAAAGGTGTGGCTTAGTGGGATCTGGGGGAGGGTGGACATATTGTGGCCTTCTCAGGCGTCCTGCTGTCCATGGTGCTGAACAGATCTATGCTAAAGGCATAGATCTGTTCAGACAAAGTGTAAGTAAAATACAGTACAGTACAATATATATTGTACTGTACTGTATTGTACAGATATCAGACCCACTGGATCTTCAAGAACCAAGTGGGTCTGGGTCAAAAAAAAGTAAAAAAAAAAAAGTGAAAAAACGACCTGATCTATAAAACGGTCATGTTACTTTCCCCGCACGGTGAACGCCATAAAAATAAAAAAATAAAAACTATGAGAAAATAGAAATTTTTCCCACCTTACTTCCCAAAAAAGGTAATAAAAGTGATCAAAAAAGTTGCATATACGTCAAAATAGTACCAATAGTACCAATAGAATATGTAATATAAAAACTATTTTTTATTTAAAATACAGATTTTATCCCTGTAAAAAAACATTATGTGTAACAAAAACACAGTCCTTTTACTCGTGAAAAACCCTGTCACTTCCTGATACCATTGAAACATAGTTTTTTTTCTTATAGAGATTCACAATCCACATTTCAGGAAACAAAGTGACCATTCTGCTTCATCGACGTAAGTTTTATAAAAGGATTAAATCCCAGAATCTCCAGTACCATATATAAATCATGCGGCTGCTCATTAGCATCCATAGGATTAAACTGCAGCCCATTTACCCGGCTTCTAAGCCATCAAAAGGTTTCAGAGAGGCATTTTACTAATAGGAATTCTTGTAAAGATGTAAAGCTGGTGCCAGTGGAATATGTGGTAATGAAACAATTAATAATATTGGATGTTATCAGGCTGAGCTGCTAATGGCTTAACACTGCTGAATTCTAATGTATATAATTAAAACATGTCAACGACGTAATTAAGAAAATATTTCATATGAACCCGTGATGTGCACCATAAATATTTCTTGAATCAGTTCCATATATGATCTTTGTCTGATCTGGAAAGTTAGATTTCCCGAGGGATTACGTTCAGTTCGGTATGTGCTGACACTGACATTTTATTCTTTTTGCTTAAGATTTACCAGTAGTTCCATTATTTTGCTAGTGGTTTACAATGAAGGCTCATATATTGTCATCTTGAATACTAAAATGTGCACATATAGGAAGCTGCCTGAATAAGCTACATATTTTATCTGAAGTTGGTGAATAGCACATTACTCCTGCATCCAGGAGGGCGCTTACACAGTGTATGGGCTGAATGTTTCATCAGGGGACTGCATAGACAGGAGCAGAAGTAGACTGGGCATGCACAGAATGCTTCCTCCAGCGTTTGTGCAGTACACTGGAGCGAGCAGTGCAGAACGGACAGGTGGATGAAGCAACTGCATCCACTTTATGACATCATTTGAAGGTGCCACGGACAGCACAGCCAATGTTCACATCTGGGGACTACAAAACAGTTAGGGAACAGCCACACAGTCAGGTTTCTGCAGCAATTTTGGGAACCAAAATCAAAAGTGGTAGAAAATATTAAGAACAGATAATATGTCTCCATTTTTTTTTTTTTTTTTTTTTTTTATTCACTCCTGTTTTGGCTTCCAAAACTGCATGCAGAAACCTGACTGTGTGGCCATGACCTTAGAAAAGCAAGCATCAGCAAAAAAGGAAATGTAAACAATCGCAACATTACAAAACATACAGTAAGGATTGGATACATAAAATGTTAGAAAAGTGACCAGTCCCCTTAATTTTCATACAGGCAATACCCTGACCTCAGTCCTAAAGCACCATATTTACTGTACATACCACTTCATAAATAATTTCTGCAGAAAATACTGCTAATTATAAATTAAATGAATATAAATAGATAATAACAAGTACCTGTATGAATGGAAAAAAAAAAAATTGAAATCAAAGTGGTGATACTATACGAACTCTATAAGTGTAAAATATAAATTAGATTTCTGTTACTGAAATGTGAATGAATGCAAATATAGAGTGAATATGCAATATAAGGGGGAAATAAAAATATATGTGTGAAGCACGCATGGAAAGTGCACCTAAGTGACAAAAATCCAATGACAATAAATAAAAAGTGCAAAACGTAAATTCCAGGAACTAAATGCAACTCCAAAGCGTAACAGTAAGGCCCCTTGCAGACTAGCGTTCCTCCTGCAGCGAGTCCGCAATGCAGCTCCCAGCCTGACCTCCCAGCACTGACAGGATTCACATAGCATTATAATAATTTATGATGCTATGTAACGCTTACAGTTCAGGAATGTATTGGATAACACTGGCATATTGCTACCAGTGTCATCCAATACATTCCAGAACTGTAAGGCCCCTTTCACACGGGCGTTGCGGAAAAATGTGCGGGTGCGTTGCGGAAACACCCGCGATTTTTCCGCGCGAGTGCAAAACATTGTAATGCGTTTTGCACTCGCGTGAGAAAAATCGCGCATGTTTGGTACCCAAACCCGAACTTCTTCACAGAAGTTCGGGCTTGGGATTGATGTTCTGAAGATTCTATTATTTTCCCTTATAACATGGTTATAAGGGAAAATAATAGCATTCTGAATACAGAATGCTTAGTATAATAGTGCTGGAAGGGTTAAAAAAAAAAAAAAACGTTAACTCACCTTATCCCCATGATCGTGTAGTTCCCGGTCGGTCTCTTCTTTAGCTGTGGGCTTGGGCTGAATGACCTTTGGTGATGTCAGATCACATGCTCCAATCACATGGTCCATCACCATGGTGATGGAGCATGTGATCTGACATCACCAAAGGTCCTTTAGCCACAGCTAAAGAAGAGACCGACCGGGAACTAGGCGATCATGGGGATAAGGTGAGTTAACTTTTTTATTTTTTTTAACCCTCCCAGCACCATTATACTAAGCATTCTGTAGTCAGAATGCTATTATTTTCCCTTATAACCATGTTATAAGGGAAAATAATACAGTGAATAGACTGTCACCTAGAACCCATGCGTGAAAATCGCACCGCATCCGCACTTGCTTGCGGATGCTTGCGATTTTCACGCAACCCCATTCATTTCTATGGGGCCTGCGTTACGTGAAAAACGCAGAATATAGAACATGCTGCGATTTTCACGCAACGCATAAGTGATGCGTGAAAATCACCGCTCATGTGAACAGCCCCATAGAAATGAATGGGTCAGGATTCAGTGCGGGTGCAATGCGTTCAACTCACGCATCGCACCCGCACGGAAATCTCGCCCGTGTGAAAGGGGCCTAAGGGTTACATAGCATCATATAATGCTATGTGACCCCCGGCAGCGCTGGGAGGTCAGGCCGGGAGCTGCGTTGCGGACAGTAATGCTATACAACTCCAAAGCGTAAAGTACCATAGATTGAATGAATGAAATCACATGATATAAAAAAAAACTTACTGTGAACAATGACAAACAATATAAATATATTAAAAGCACAGAGAATACATAAAAAATATATTGTAAAAAAAAATATTTTCTTTTCTTCACGCAATGACCTAAATCCCCGCACCCAAAAATATTATATCTGTAAATGAGAAAACAATGGGTGAGTAGGGCAATAAAATACAAATAATATTTTAATAAGTGCCTCGAAATAAAAAACATTACTCATAACAAAAATATTAAAACTACAAATTAATCAGAAGGAGCAGAAACTAAACGTTTCATTCAGACCAACTAGTACCATCAAGCTGACAGTTGTCAACCATTTACATTCTTTTCAGGGACCAAAACCATTTTCATATTGCCCCCCCCCCCCCTTAATATTAGGATAGATAATATCACTACCTCTTACCATGAGGTCAGTAGAGATGGCCTTGCGGTTCGCCTAGTGGTCGTTTTGCGGCAAACTTTGTGCTTTCGCGATTCGCCGAACATGCGAACATACGGCGATGTCCGCCAGCGCCATATTTTTTTGCATTGCGCTAAACTGTGACCCATGACACATCCATCAGGTGGGACAGGACAGCCAATTGAAATGTTTCAGCACATGGACACATCCCCACCCTATAAAAGAACCCGATCTGGCAGCTATTTTACATTCTGTACTTTGCCAGTGTAGGGAGAAGTTGCTTTGTGGAGCAGGGACAAGCTGTTAGGGACACCAAACACTAGCTAATAGGGCCACAAACGTTCTTTTAAGGACTGGTATAGGTGTGATATACTGAGGGGTGCAGTAGCAGGCGTACTGTCTAGGGGATGGCCACTCCGCTTTTGCACCCTGCTCCCTCTTCTGCTGTGCTGGTGGCTCTGTGCGACCACCGCCTCTTCCTCCGAACTACATAGGTCACTCACATGACCTTGATTCCATGTGGGGTCGAGGACCTCATCGTCCTCCACATCATCTTCCACCCAGTCTTCACCCCAGCCCTCCTTGTCGGTCTGTACACTTTCAAAAGCCCCAGCAGTTGGCACCTGTGTTTGGTCATCATCCGAGACGTGCTGCGATGGTCCTCCCATGTACTCATCTTGAAAAATAAGTGGTTAGGCATCAGTGCACTCAATCTCTTCCACTTCTGGGGCAGGGCTAGGTGGATGGTCCTGGGAAACCCTGCTAACAGCGTCATCAAAAAGCAGAAGAGACTGCTGCATGACTTGGGGCTCAGACTGCTTGGCTGATTTGCAAGGGGTGAGGAGAAAGGCTGATGGACATTATCTGCAGGTGCCAACTCTGAGCTTTCAGCAGGAGACTGGGTGGGAGACAATGTGAAGGAACTGGAGGCACTGTCAGCAACCAAATCTACTATCGCCTGTACTTATTCAGGCCTCACCATTCAGAGAGTCGCATTAGGCCCGACCAAATACCGATGCAGGTTCTGTCGCCTACTCACACCTGAGGAAGGGGTTTCACTTGTGCATGTAACTGACGCTCTCCTCATATTTCTCAAATTTAGGATCTTGCCCTGAATGGGTGTTTAATTATTAGCAGAATAGAACCACAGTATGCGAAGGGTTTATCTCACACTCACTGATCTAGACTAGGCCGCAATTAAAGATTTGTGCCCAAAATGGGTGTTTGTTTAATAACTGAATAGAACCACAGTATGTAAAGGGTGTATCTCACACGCCCTGATCCAGACTAGGCCGCAATTAAAGATTTGCGCCCAAAATAGATGTTTGTTTAAAGACTGAATAGAACCACATTATGTAAAGGGTTTATCTCACACTCCCTGATCCAGACTAAGCCGCAATTAAAGATTTGTGCCCAAAATGGGTGTTTGTTTAATGACTGAATAGAACCACAGTATGTAAAGGGTGTATCTCACACGCCCTAATCCAGACTATGCCGCAATTAAAGATTTGTGCCTAAAATGGGTGTTTGTTTAATGACTGAATAGAACCACAGTATGTAGAGGGTGTATCTCACACACCCTGATCCAGACTAGGCCGAAATTAAAGATTTGTGCCCAAAATGGGTGTTTGTTTAATGACTGAATAGAACCACAGTATGTAAAGGGTGTATCTCACACGCCCTGATCCAGACTAGGTCGCGATTAAAGATTTGTGCCCAAAATGGGTGTTTGTTTAATAACTGAATATGACAGCAGTATATAACCTTTGAATTTTACACGTGCTGATGCTGCAAGGGCAGAAAATTTTTGTATTTTGCCCAAAAAAGGGTGTTTTATTAATAGAAGAATATAACCACAGTATGTAAATAGTGTATCTCACACCAACTGATCCAGACTAGGATGCAATTAAATTTGTTTGCCCCAAATGGCTGTATTTCAAATAACTGAATAGAACCATAGTATGTAGAGGGTGTATCTCACACACCTTGATCCAGACTAGGCCACAATTAAACTTTTTTGCCCAAAATGGCTGTATTTCAAATAACCGAATAGAGCCACAGTATGCAAAGGGTGTATCTCACACGCTCTGATCCAGACTAGGCCGCAATTAAAGATTTTTGCCCAAAATGGGTGTTTGTTTAATGACTGAATGTGACAGCAGTATATAACCCTTGAATTTCACACGTGCTGATGCTGCAAGGCCAGAAAAAAGGGTGTTTTATTAATAGAAAAATATTTCCACAGTATCTAAATGGTGTATCTCACACCGACTGATCCAGACTAGGCCGCAATTAAATTTGTTTGCACAAAATGGCTGTATTTCAAATAACTGAATAGAACCACAGTATGTAAAGGGTGTATCTCACAATGACATATGCAGCAAAGGCTGCAAAATAAACTTTTTTGCCCAAAATATTGTTTTTAAAAACCCAGAAAATTATGGCTTTATTTCTAGCTTTAATTGCACACTGACTAATCCAGATGTTGTATATTGCCAAAAAAGTGTGTTTTTTTTAGTAACAGAATATGAAAGCTGTTTATATTAAACTTGAATTTCACAAGTGCAGATCTGTAAAATAGTGGATTTTGCCAAAAAAGGGTGTTTTTACAAACCCAGAAAATTATTGCTGTATTTCTAGCTTAAATTGCACACTGACTAATCTAGATGTTGGATATTGCCAAAAAAGTGTGTTTTTTTAGTAACATTATATGAAAGCTGTATATATTCAACTTGAATTTCACACGTGCAGATCTGTAAAATAGTGGATTTTGCAAAAAAAAAGGGTGTTTTTAAAAACCCAGAAAATTATGGCTGTATTTCTAGCTTAAATTGCACACTGACTAATCTAGATGTTGGATATTGCCCAAAAAGTTTTTTTTTTTTTTTTTTAGTAACGTAATATGAAAGCTGTATATATTAAACTTGAATTTCACACCTGCAGAACTGTAAAATAGTGGATTTTGCCAAAAAAGGGTGTTTTTAAAAACCCAGAAAATTATGACTGTATTTCTAGCTTAAATTGCACACTGACTAATCCAGATGTTGGATATTGCCAAAAAAGGGTGTTTTTTTAGTAACAGAATATGAAAGCTGTATTCCGTATATTAAACTTGAATTTCAGACGTGCAGATCTTTAAAATAGAGGATTTTGACAAAAAAGGGTGTTTTTAAAAACCCAGAAAATTATGGCTGTATTTCTAGCTTAAATTTCACACTGACTAATCCAGATGTTGTATATTGCCAAAAAAGTGTGTTTTTTTGTAACAGACTATGAAAGCTGTATATATTAAACTTGAATTTCAAACGTGCAGATCTGTAAAATAGTGGATTTAGCCAAAAAAGGGTGTTTTGAAAATTATTTCTGTATTTCTAGTTTAAATTGCACACTGACTAATCCAGATGTTGTATATTGCCAAAAAGGTGTGTGTTTTTTTTTACTAACTCAATATGAAAGCTGTATATAACCCTTGAATTTCACACTCGCTGATTCTGCAAGGGCTGTAAAATTGGGTATTTTGGCAAAAAGTGTGTTTTTAAAAAACCCCAAAAAATATTGCTGTATTTCTAGCTTAAATTGCACACTGACTAATCCTGCAAATGCACCAAATGTTGTATATTGCCAAAAAAGGTTTTTTAAAACCAGATTATTAGTGCAGTATTTCAAGCTTGAATTTCAATGTCACAAAAGCTCAGATCCAGTGCTGGTGCACTGAGCTTGGATAAAATGGCCGCAGCCGCCGCCCACCTAACTAACAGATGAATTAAAGTTATTTTTTTCTGTCACTGGGCTCAGGGCAGGGTAAAAAGATTGTGCCCTGCACCCACACAACTAAATGTATGTAGATCGCTGAGTTAGATACCAGTTCTGAACAAAGATTCTTTCCTATTCTCTCCCTAAAATCACCAGCAGCATCCTCTCCCTACACTAGTAACAGCAGAGTGACGTACAGCGCTACGTGACTCAAGCTTATATAGAGGCTGGGTCACATGCTGCACTGGCCAATCACAGCCATGCCATTAGTAGGCATGGCTGTGATGGCTTCTAAGGTCAGATAGTTAAACGCTTGTTGATTGGCTGCTCTGCAGCCTTTCAAAAAGCACCATAAAATAGCCGAACACCGAACCTGAACCCGAACCCAAACTTTTACTGAAATGTTCAGGTTCGGGTCCGGGGTCCAAAAATCCTAAAGTTCGGTACGAACCCAAACTTTACAGTTCGGGTTCGCCCAACCCTAATAAGGAGTTTAAGAAAAAGTCCACATGCAGCGTTTGCAAAGGACGCCATACTACACCACTACATGAAGAACATCCAAAGAAAGATAAATCCTTAATACCTAAAGATACTGAGGAAGAAAATAAAGTATCGGTATTCTCTTGCAGAATGAGGGAAGGAGAAAGCAACACACATCAATGGTTGTACCAGTGTGCATTTCAAATCCTAACAGGAGGAACAAGAAGGTATATGCCTATGTGCTACTGGATGCCCAGAGTGACGTTACCTTTATTGATCAAGAAATCTGCAAGAAATTACAAGTGGCTACAGAACCAGTAAAGCTCAAACTCACCACAATGATGAGAAGAGACACATTACTGAACAGTCAAAGGGTCAAAGGATTGAGAGTTAGAGGACTTCATTCAAACTTCACATTAGATCTACCTCCAGCTTATACAAAAGACGATATACCTCTAGATCAAGATCGCATAACTACCTGTGAAACAGCCAATAAATGGGAGCACCTATCTGTCATATCTCATGAAATGTCCTAGCTGAAGAAGTTTGGTGTTGGACTGTTGATAGGTTACGATTGTCCCGAAGCCTTGGTACCGCAAAAGGTAATCGCAGGAGGAAAGGGTGAACCCTACGCTGTTCAAACTGATCTAGGATGGGGTGTTGTTGGAGGAAAACAGCAGACCGCAAACTCAAGACAGGTGACAGGATTGTGTCATCGAATATCTGTCCAAGAGTTAACAACTGTAAGTCCAGCAAAAATAATCAAGATCCTTGAATCTGACTTTGCAGACATAAGTTTTAAAGAAAAGAGTGTATCCCAAGAAGACCTAAAGTTCATACGCACTCTAGAATAAAGTATTCAACAGAATCAACAAGGTCATCTTGAAATGCCCTTACCTTTTAGAGAGCGACCTTGTCTGCCAAATAACAGAAATCTTGTCCTAGCAAGATTGAAATGTTTGAAGAAAAGGATGGGAAGAGATCCCAAACTTAAGAATGATTATTTGAAATTCATGGAAGGCATCCTCAAAGAAGGACATGCAGAGAAAGTTTATAATCAGCCTAAAGAAGGAGAAGTGTGCTACATCCCACATCAAGGTGTCTACCACTGTTTACTTACAGTTCCACTAATTGCAAACGTGTGTGTGCGTGTGTGGAAAACTTTATTTGGTGTGCATGTGTGAGGGGGCACGAGTGTTCGTGGACTTACCCTAAACCTAACAGATAAAAAAAATATTTAAAAAAGGCCCAAAAATGTGAAGAAAAAAAATTAAAATTCAAACTCGCTGATCAACAGTCCAAACTTGATCAGTGGTGGGGTGTGCGATGTGCTAACAGTGGCCGGACGCTAAGTGGCGGTTTGCTGCGATCGCCGACACGGGGGGGGGGGGTCACAGGACCCTCGGTGCATTTTCCCACGGTGCCTGCTGATTGATCTCAGCAGCACCGGGAACTACACATGATGTACCGGTACGTCATGTGTCCTTAAGTACAAGGACATCATGCCGTACCGATACGTCATATGTCCTTAAGAAGTTTAAAGGGGCAGGGCGCTGTGGAGGTCACTGTTAAAGGGGTGGGTGCTGTGGAGGTCACTGTAAAAAGGGGGGGCACTGTGGATGTCACTGTTAAAGGGGCGGGTGCTGTGGAGGTCACAATTAAAGATGCGGGCACTGTGGAGGTCAATGTTAAATGGGCAGGGTGCTGTGCAGGTCACTGTAAAAGGAGTGGGCACTGTGAAAGTCACTGTTAAAGGGGCGGATACTGTGGAGATCACTGTTAAGGGTACAGGGGCAACTATTAAAGGGGCAACTGCTGTGGAGGTCATTGTTAAGGCAGCTGGCTATTGTGGAGGTCACTGTCAAGGGAGTAAGGTGCTGTGAAACTCACTTTTAAAGGGGCGGGCTGCTGTGAAAGTCAAAGTTAAGGGGATGGGCTGCTGTGGAGGACCAATTTTAAAGTGGCAGGGCACTGTGGGGGTTTCAGTGTTAAAGAGGGGGCTGTGAAGTTTACTGTTAAAGGGCAGGGTGCTGTAGAGGTCACTGTTATGGGGGATACTGTTTATATCTTTTAACGACACACACAAACATTAAAATGAAATATATTAAATATACCCATGCAAAGCCAGGTCCTTCTGCTAGTTAATAAAATAAAATTGCTGAAAATACTTAAATATTACTATGTTATAAATATATTCCTAAATACCTTCCATTATTATAATGGCTCGTTTTAGTAACATAGAATGTGTCAGCAGATAAGAACCATTTGGCCCATCTAGTCTGCCCAATATACTGAATACTATGAATAGTCCCTGGCCCTATCTTATACGAAGGATGGCCTTATGCCTATCCCATGCATGCTTAAACTCCTTCACTGTATTTGCAGCTACCACTTCTGCAGGAAGGCTATTCCATGCATCCACTACTCTCTCAGTAAAGTAATACTTCCTGATATTACTTTTAAACCTTTGCCCCTCTAATTTAAAACTATGTCCTCTTGTAGCAGTTTTTCTTCTTTTAAATATTCTCTCCTCTTTTACCTTGTTGATTCCCTTTATATATTTAAACGTTTCTATCATATCCCCTCTGTCTCGTCTTTCTTCCAAGCTATACATGTTAAGGTCCATTAATCTTTCCTGGTAAGTTTTATCCTGCAATCCATGTACCAGTTTAGTAGCTCTTCTCTGAACTCTCTCCAAAGTATCAATATCCTTCTGGAGATATGGTCTCCAGTACTGAGCACAATACTCCAAATGAGGTATCACTAGTGCTCTGTAGAGCGGCATGAGCACCTCCTCTCCCTATACACCCAAGCATTCTGCTAGCATTTCCTGCTGCTCTATGACATTGTCTGCCTACCTTTAAGTCTTCTGAAATAATGACCCCTAAATCTCTTTCCATAGATACTGAGGTTAGGACTGTATCACTGATTTTATATTCTACTCTTGGGTTTTTACGCCCCAGGTGCATTATCTTGCACTTATCAACATTAAATTTTAGTTGCCAGATTTTTGACCATTCCTCTAGTTTTCCTAAATCCTTTTCCATTTGGTGTATCCCTCCAGGAACATCAACCCTGTTACAAATCTTTGTGTCATCAGCAAAAAGATACACCTTACCATTGAGGCCTTCTGCAATTTCGCTGATAAAGATATTAAACAATATGGGTCCCAGAACAGATCCCTGAGGTACCCCACTGGTAACAAGACCTTGGTCTGAATATACTCCATTGACTACAACCCTCTGTTGCCTGTCCCTCAGCCACTGCCTAATCCATTCAACAACATAGGAGTCCAAGCCCAAAGACTGCAATTTATTGATAAGCCTTCTATGTGGGACAGTATCAAAAGCCTTACTGAAGTCTAGATAAGTGATGTCTACTGCACCTCCTCCATCTATTATTTTAGTCACCCAATCAAAAAAATCAATGATTAGTTTGACATGATCTCCCTGAAGTAAACCCATGCTGTTTTTCATCTTTCAATCTATGGGCTTTTAGATGTTCCACAATCCTCTCCTTAAGTATGGTTTCCATTAATTCCCCCACTATTGATGTCAGGCTTACTGTCCTATAGTTGCCCGATTCCTCCCTACTACCTTTCTTGTGAATGGGCACAACATTTGCTCATTTCCAATCTTCTGGGATGACTCCTGCTGCCAGTGATTGGTTAAATAAATCTGTTAATGGTTTTGCTAGTTCGCCGCTGAGCTCTTTTAATAGCTTTGGGTGTATCCCATCAGGCCCCTGTGACTTATTTATATTAATTTTAGACAGCTGACTTTTGTCCAATGAGCAATGATTAGGAGAAATAAAATGGCCGCTGTCCAATTAGTTCGCACAAAACCTGTCCTAGTCACACAGGAGGACAAGTTACTTTAAGACACTGAGGTAAAGAGCTGCATAATTCTCCTCTCTGCTCTGCTTGTCAGGGATTATGATTCTGAATACAGCTGATAAGATCTTCATCTGAATCTCTGTAGGAATAAAGTTCATGAGGAGACATGAAGTACAGAGAGGATGGACAGGGCAGACTGTGGTAATATGCAGTTGTGGTAATGGTGCTGCTGCTCATTATCCACATTCCCACCTCATCTCTGTACTTCATGTCTCCTCATGAACTCCATTCCTACAGAGATTCAGCTGAAGATCTTACCAGCTATATTCAGGATCATTCAGGAGGCTGAGGCAGCTCTTTAGCTCAGTGTTGTGACGTACCTTCTCTTGCTGTGTGATTTGGACAGGTTTTGTGTGCACTAATAGGACAGCAGTCATTTTATTTCCTCTGATGATTGCTCCTTAGACAAAATGAGCCATTATAGCTAATGAAAGGTATTTGGGAATATATTTACAAAAAAGTAATATTTAGGTATTTATTTAATATATTTATTATTTCCTTAAGATCCCATTTGAGTCCAGGAGCCTCTGGGATGAACAGTAAGATGCTTTTATATTCTTCCCTTAGTTCAGTTCTAATACAGACTAATGAAGCATTATTCAGATATACCTAGTGTACCAGAAACTGCAAGCTGTTTAGAGAAGAGCATTTATATGGAGTGTCATTGTTATGTGATGAATTTGCTGCAGCGCTCCTCTTTCTTAGTTTTTCCCCTATACCAAGGACTTCAGCTACTTCTCGGCTATAATATTCATTGTTTAATCTTTACCCCCTGTTCTACAGATGATAAAGAACACAAAGTAAATGACATACTTTCCTGAAGCTTCAGAGCTGGAGAAATACGACTCGGCTCCACGGCTTCCTCTGCGCTTTTCATACAAAATTCTAAAAAATGACAGAATCTGTGGAGATATAATAATGTGGGAATAATTGCAAACGTATCGATGGCTCTAATTCAAGCTATTAAACTCAGACAATACATACATATGAAAAATGTAATTATCCAATATTTGCTCTAGATGAGGCTTGATTGCCTAGTAATTAGAAAAGTCTTCCCTAATTATCAGCCTGCAGCTGACAATGTAAATATCTGTAGCATAAACAATGTTAGTTTTTATATGCCACTCATAGCTCGGAGATTATTCATTTCTGTAAAATAGCTTCATGTGAATTCATAATTCATGGAACATGTAGGCAGATTCAATTGTTCTTAAGTATGTTTTGCAACATGATCCATACATTCCCCAGTAGGAGGGCAGCTAATGGTACTCAGATATGAAGCTCCCACTTTCTCTTCTCAAAGAGGTTCATCCATCAGCAATTGCAGGGCTGATTATAGTTAGGCCTCATGCACATTGCCATATCCATTTTGCGGTCCACAAACCACAGATACTGACTGGCCCTGCGCATCCTGCATTTTCCACGAGCCCTATTGTAAAACTGCCTATTCTTGTCTGCAAAATGGATAAGAATAGGACATATTCTCTAGGTTTTGCAGAGCGGCTTCTCAGACATATAGATGTGAATAGCATACTGTGTGTGGTCTGAGGAGATCAGAGTTATATTATATAGAGGAGATCAGGGAAACAAGTGTATTATATAGAGCAGTGGTCTTCAACCTTTTTTGCAACATAGACCACTTTCCTGTAGAGAATATGTTGGAGGTGGGGGGTAGCAGGTGGGGCTGTATAGTTTAGCATGGTATAGGTGACATGTAAATATCCTGTGGCATATACTGTGAGGCACTGTTAGTGCAGTGCACTGGAGAAGGTATACTTTGAAGTCTAGACATTTCTGGACATTTGCCCCTATTTTTCTTATGCAAAGTCATCAAGTCCTAACTTTATTTCACTTGAAAGGGTTAACTTGCACTTTTTAAAACTGTGTAACTGCATGTTATATGTTTGTTGTGATACATATACAGTATCCTTTTTTTGCACAGCACTGTGGAAAGGGTTAAGGAATACTGAGAGAATTTTGGGACTTTCTAGTTAACGAGGAATTGGTAATTTAAATTACTGTATTTCCACAGTAATTTAAATGCACTGTATTTCCACAGCCCTGTAGAGAGGGTTACTGAATACTGAGAGACTTTTGGACTTTCTAGCTAAAAATTAGAAGCTGGTAATTTTCCACAATTACCATAAGAGTTAAAGAAGAATATGTTTTGGAGGGGAAAATCCAGACTTGTTTACCACCAAAACTGGACAGATTGATCTCTTGCATGTCTGGTTTAAGCTATGTTATATCTGAAGACTTTTTTTTGTCCAGAAAAACTGCTTTGTCATTCCCATTAGGTATCATTGATGTTCCAATTTGACTCTATGAGAGAAGAGAATTGTAACTTTGTATTTGTTGGGGTTGTGTTTCTCCCCTTCACCCCTCCCACTAGAAGATTCTAGTTCAGCTACAAACTATATATAAGTAGATTCTAAGTCCTCATGTAGATTGTAAGCTTTCACAGGCAGGTCCCGCTGTACTTCTGTACTAGTTTGTAACTCGTCTTGTTCATGCTTAGTGCAATTGTCTGTATTATGTATGTATACCCCTTTTCATATGTACAGAGCTATGGAATTAATGGCACTTTAATAATAAATAATAATAATAAGGAGAGCAGTCAGAGCCCCTAGTGTCTGCAGTTAGGGATCAGTGCTTAGAAGAAAAGACCCATGCCAGACTGCATGAGTGACTAGAAGAAGACGCTGAGATGGGAATGCTGTGCCACAGACCATGGGTCACCAACCCTGTGACCAAGGAGCCAGCTGGACTACTGAGCCACAGACTGTGGGCCTCCAGGCTTTGTCCAGGGTACCAGACTTTCCTTTAGCATCAAACCCTTCTTCTGCCTGGGAGAAGACTGGAGAAGCCGGCCTGATGTCTTGCCTGCACTGTTTTGCACCAGGTTTTGTCCAATAAAAAAGTACACTGGTTAACTGCAGACCCTGACTCTCTAGACTTAATTCCCATTGAGGTGCACCATGTCTAAACATCCCTTCTGGAGAGCAGCAACACGTGGTGAGTAGCGACACCTCGACAATGTCCGAAGGACCCAGCATAGCATTGGGGCCACCCTAAATCCGGCCACTTCTAAAGTAAATGGGATGATATTTGCTCAGATCTCCTTAAGGAGCCGTGTACTGCTAGTGACAATAGTTGTCAAGACAATCGTACCAGTTTGTAAGGACTGTGGGGATTCGCTCTGGTAGTTAGAACTAGCGGATGTAGTATAGAGGCAAAGTACACAGTTCTTGAATCCAACAGCGGTGTTTATTCACACATTGGTGTATAGAAAAATGCAGATAAGGTGTATCACAAAATGCAGGTGGCTGGTGTTTGTTCGCACACAAGTAAAGTCCATAAACAATAAAAAGTCACCTTTTCTCCTGGGTGTTAATTCACACCCTGTTAGCAGTTCAGCCTCATCAAGTCCATAGTCGGTCTGAGTCCTCTAGCCTGGCTCAAACCACAAATCCCAGCACAGTCCTCAGTTCACAGAACACAGACTCCTGAGCTCCACTGTCAGAGGGAGGTAAATCCACCACACTTGGCATTGCTGGCTGGATTTTATGCCTGGCAAAACCCAGCCTGGAACATGGGCAGTAGTCACACACCCAGCACTTTGACTACTCCCAGTAAGAGCCGTCCCGGATCAGCTATGACAGTCATGCTAAGTACCAAGGTGTCAATTAGCAATAGCTGCTGCTGACACATAAAATACCTGCTCTTACTTCACAGAGGCCAGGAACCTAGGTGACACATGCCTCCCATCCACAATGATTCCAGGTACCTTTTTACAGAACGTTGAACTGCCATTCTTGCCCCCTTTAAAGTTACCCTGTAAGAGTATACCTACCTACATTTCCTACTGGGTACAACGAAGAGGAGGTTTCATCTCTGCTCTTCTCCTTGGCCATGAACCGGTCCACAACGATTGGATGGTGTTCCATGGCCTGGTCATTAGGGAACATTGATATAGAGAAGATCAAGGGCATAAATGTATTTTATAGAGGAGATCTGTGGCATCCAACTGAATTGGGAGATCAGAGTTGCCGCTTGACAGGTTAGTGCCGCTTGACAGGTTGCAGATCTAACCAGGGCCGTTTCTGCCATGAGGTGAGATTAGAATCTCGCCTTAGGAGACAGTTTTCTGTATTTTTGAGGGGGCGGGATCCACACAGCAGTTAAACACTGCTGGTGGATGCCGCCAGTGTTCCCTTTAGGCTGCGCATTGCACCCCCCCCCCAGTGGAGCACAGGGAGCTGCGGTCCTGTCACTCACTGCTCAGCTCCCCACACTCCTCCCTTCAGGCTGGCAGTGCACTGAATGATGAAGCAGGGAGACTTCTCCCTGCTCAACCATTCAGCTGCCAGCCTGTGTGGGCGGAGCCTGCAGCCCGGGAATCTGCATAAGCTCCACCCACACTGTGCTGCAGAGTGATATGTGTGTGCAGCAGGGGAGAGAGGACTGTGAGCTTCAGGAACGTGACAAGGTGAGTAGGTACTATGTTTTTTTTTGTTTTGTTTTTTAACACAGAGAGGGCACTGCTGGCATTTCTACTACAAAGGGGGCACAGAGGAGGGGACATTAATACTACAAAGGGGGCACAGTGGGCATTAGTACCATAAGGGGGCACAATTGACATTATTACTACTAAGGGGGGCACAGAGGTCATTACTTTTAAAAAGGGGGCACAGTGGGGATTACTACCATAAGGGGGACACAGAGGGATTTTCTACTATAAATTGGGCAAAGAGGGCATTGCTACTATAAAGGGGAGAACAGGGGGCATTGCTACTTGCTACTATAAATGGGAGCACAGATGGCATTACTACTATAAAGGGGGCACGGGGCTACAGAAGGCATTGCTACTATAAAAAGGCAACAGAGGGCATTGCTTCTATAAAGAGGGCACATAGGGCATTGTTACTATAAAGCTGGCACAGAGGGCATTGCTACTGTGAAGGGGAACAGTGGGCATTTCTACTATAAAAACAAAAAATGAAGACATTCAGCTACTGAAAAATGTGTCACTTTATTCCAACGTTAAAATCTCCACATACAGGAAAAAACGTACAGGTTCTAAGCGTTTCGGACCTAAAAAAAACGTAATGGTCCTTACTCATGAGTCGTGAGTAAGGACCATTAAGTTTGTCTTAATCCTAGGATTTTAACATGCATAGAAGAAACCACACTGACACCAGGCAAGGGTCAAAGCAGTTCTCATTTATGACAGGAAGTTAAGCAGTTTTTATATAATCAGAGAGGGTGTTCCTCTACTGAGGCTCATGCCATTGTTTCATTGGCTAGAATACAAAAGTAAGAAGAGAGATAACACTTGGCATCTGCGCATTGTGCATCTAAGTGCCAGCGCCATATTGTAATGGCTTCACATTAATATCATGAATCATATCCACATCCCAAGGGCACAATGGGCATTACTACTGTGAAGGGCAGGGCCATTTCTGCCATGAGGCAAGGTGAGAAAGGGGCACAAAGAGGGCATAACTACTATGATGGGGCATAACTATTTTGGGGGCACAAAGTGGGCATTACTACTGTGAAGGGGCACAATGGGCATTACTACTGTGAAGGCATCACAATGGGCATTACTACTGTGAAGAGGCCACAGAGTTCATTACCACTTTGAAGGGGGCACAGAGAGGGAATAACTACTGTGAGGGGTCACAAAGAGGATATTACCACTGTGAAAGGGGCACAAATGTGTATATCCCTCTGTGTGTATGTGTCCCTGTGTGTGTCTGTCACCACTACCATGCCCACAGTGTCCCTATGTCTTGTCGCAGCTGCATAAGGACATTCTGTACGGGGCAAGGGGAAAAAGAAGGAAGAGGAGGCGGTGCTACCAGCATGGAGTCCCATGGAAGAGGCACAGGGAATGGTGTTGATCGCGAATATTACAATTGCTAATTTTTATAGCGAATATCGGCGCTTCAATAATTTTTTTCAGCAGTAACCTCCCTTCTTGCTTGTGAGCCAATGCGAAGGCTGCAATATCTTTTTCTGAGCTTAGCAGCATCCCTAGCAACCAATGGGAAAGTTGCCTGCCCCTTACTATATAAGAACCTCCCCAGCATCCATTTTCTGCAGTATTATGGAATTCTGAGAAAGACAGCAGTGACATTGCTGTGCTCTGTGCTTTGCTGTGCCATTACATTAGATAGATAGTTAGATAGCTTATATATATAATACAGATAGTTAGTGGGAGATAGTCAGTGTAGGTTATATCCTGATATAGTGTAGCTGATAGGTTCTAGTGTAGGGTGATAGGTAGTATGATGGGAATTACTGTGCTGTGCATTTTCTCCAGTCTCAGGAAACTTCTAGCAGCTTGAAAAATTTAGCAAACGTGACCCACGCCTGTATTGCGCACGCATATTATATTGTCAATTTTCGCAATCAAGGCCAATATTAGGCCAAACATTTTTTTAATATTGTAATAACTAATATTGCCTATGCTGCTCATCACTAACAGGGAGGCATAATAAGGAAGTAGTAAACACTACCATATTATCTATACTAGTATTATCTGTGGTTTTACATAGGACTGAAGATATCACTACCACATTATCAGCACTAGTGTTATCTGTGGTATTACATAGGACTGCGGGTAACACTACCATATGATCTGCACTAGTGTTATCTGTGGTTTTACATAGGACTGCAGGTAACACTACCACATTATCAGCACTAGTGTTATCTGTGGTTTTACATAGGACTGCAGGTAACACTACCACATGATCTACACTAATGTTATCTGTGGTTTTACATAGGACTGTAGGTAAAACTACCACATGATCTACACTAGTGTTATCTGTGGTTTTACACAGGACTGCAGGTAACACTACCACATTATCAGCACTAGTGTTATCTGTGCTGTTACATAGTACTGCAGGTAACATCTACTATAGTATCTGTATTCAGAGATGTATCACTGTGTTACAGGTGGTGTTACATAGGACTGCAGGTGATATCAATAACATTATCTGTACTTGTACCACCCCATATCTGGCAGTATAGTCTCGGAGTTTGGTGGCTTCTTGGCTTTCATACTATTTTTTATGGGAGAGGGGCCAGGCAGCAGAAGAGCTAGAATCGGCCCTGGGTCTGACCTCTGTTTGCAGGGGATGCCAGAACACCAGTAAATCAAGTCACATTTTTGGTGGTAGGGATACAGGCATGGCTAAGGCTAAAACTGCACCTCATATTTGCACCCCGTCTAAATTATATTATGTGTGGATTTCTTTCAGTTGGATTTATGTGGGGGCATAGCCTGATGCAGAGCTGAGAAAACGTGTGCCGCTCTGAGCTCCGGCAGCCACAGGGCGAAGAAAGTGCCGGGTCCCCCGTCAAAGCTCACCTCCTTCCTCTCCTCGGCGCAGATCCAAGATGACGCCCGTTCCACACATAAGGAGGTAGCAGACACGCTGAACTCCCAGCACAAGCGCTCCACGAGACAGCACATACCTGCAGGAGCGTCAGAACATTCTTCTCAGGCAAGTAAATCCAGCACACCAAGTGGGGGGGTCACCTCTGAATTCTTCCTCTGGATCCAACTCAGGCAACAGTATAAGACCTGAAAGGGAGAACTGAAGAGAAATGTGACTCCATCTTGTCTTCTCTTACATGTACAGAATTGTTATAACATCTCACCCACGCACTATTTCACATCCCCCCGCTGTGAGTTAGGTTCACTTATCTGTCTCAGGACAGATTCTGGGAATATCCTAGAACTAGAACAAAGGTTCTGTTTCATTCCGGGTCATTCGGCACAACTGCTTACATTCTTATATGTGACTGATTAAAACCTATTATTTCTACTAATTGCACGTATACATACCATAAAAGGATTTTCCGGTAGTATGTGTGTGAGCACCAATGTTTATCTTTATGATTGGTTTAAACTCTGTTGTTATGCAAACTTTTATACTGCCTATATAAGGCCATGCTATGGCACAATAAAGTTAGAGTGTTTCTCAGTGATGCTTGTGTGTGTCTATTATTGCCAACTGAGAAACATCGCTCCTGACGTCAGTGACATCAAACCAAGGTGGTCATAGAGGTCCAGAAAGGTCCAAATTCTTTTAGTTTGGGGGCTCATCTGAGATAGAGAAGGCCATCCTCATGTCCGGTAAGAGAGACATCCCTTTTGTCCACTGCCCGGTCCGAGGGCCCTGGCCACATCTCTACCCGTGAGTTTTTATTATGTATCTGGGATACATTGTTAAGCCTTAAAAATAGACTCCGGGAGTTTATAATAAGTACTTGGAGTACTTTCATGAATAAGGCCGGCACTTAGAGTGCCACGCACGGAAAAAAATCTCAGGGAGATTTGTTTTGTGTCAGGGACACACCATAGGATCTCAGGGAGATCTATTCCGTAAGTTGGTTTGTGTCGGGGACACACCATAGGATCTCAGGGGGATCTATTTACTTTATCTAACTGAAGACAGAGATTTTTTTAGTACCAGGGGTACATACATGTAAGAGAACAGTCTCAGGGAGACTGACCTACCTTGGTTTGATGCATACCTATATTTAGAGTATAAGATACATAGAGTGTTAAGATTCATCTGTTTGTGTGAGAGCTATTGTTCTGGTGGTAAGTGTAAGAACATATCTCACTGTAATATTATCACATTATTTGGTGAATTTTCTTACTGTGGGTGGAGGAAAATCTAAGTGTGAGTTTCCCTCTCCCAACCAGAGACTGCAGACTGCAAATAGTGACAGCCTAGTTCTCCTTCCCAATCTCATGTTGATTGTAAAGCAGAGCGTTTTCTCATGGACCTCAGACAAAATACAAGACTTTGAGAAACATTTATATGAGAAGGAGGCAGCGGGATGATTTGAGATCAGAAAGATACAGACCCCCACACATAGTTACAAAAGTTCAATAGCCAACACGTGAGTAAACAGAGACAGCCGAGACATTTCTCAGTTGCTCTCAGTCATCGTTGCAGATGCTGTCTGTTTCAGCATGATAGACTTGAAAAATGCTTTCTTCTCTATCTCGGTTGACAAGTAGACCAGACTCTTTGTGCTTTTTTCTTTTCAGGGTCGTCAACTTACCTGGTGCAGGATGCCCCAGGGATGTGATCCCTGAAGGGTGTGATCCTTGAAACGCATCCGTTTTGAGACAGCAAAGTTCTTATTTTTCTTTTAATTCCCCCTGTCGAGTTCCTAAGGTGCTGATACCAACAGGTGGCCCCCTGGATCTCTATCAACTGGATTTGTGGACAATCGCATGGTCCGGACTCTAGGACCCAACATAGCACTAATCGAGCTGTTCTCTAACGAGCCGTGTTTATCACGTCGTGTGCCGCCAGGTCACGTGGTATCAGACCTAGAGACCGCACGGGACGCCGAGGTGAGTCCGGGCGGTGAAGCAAAGACTGTTTTCCATCTCTGCCAAGCAAAAGAAGAGGGGTAATGTACCTTGCCCCATGGGGCTATATTTATCGATATACCATCGCTACGCTACCTATGGCAGTGCGGTCTAATTTATAGACCAACATCAATATAGATTCCCAGAGGACATTACATTGGGATCCAGATTACCTACCCAGGACTAAGCCCACAGCTTGTAAGAGTGGCTACTATATTACCTGTGTGGTACCATCGCATTGCTTGCTTGGTGCCATCCAGGAATTTTATGCCCAAGAGGGCACATTCATATCACGCTTGTACCCTATCATATTTTATCTCATGTATGTACTATTTTATGTTATTAACTTTTTATTTTAAATGTGGTAATAGACATTTGTTTCCTGGTGGTCCCGGATATTTTGAGTGCCCTCCTATTATTCATACGTTTTGCATCATTTTCTCTGGATTCGGGTGGATCCGTGGAGTGAGCACCTGGTCTTTTGGGAGTGTTTGGGGTGAGCCGCTGTTAATATATCCCAAAAATGACACACATGTTGTCCTGGAAGCCAGACCCATCACATACCAATCTGCACAAGCAGCAGAATTAATTGCACTCATGAGAGCATGCATACTACATGAAGGCAAGCCAGTCACCATTTACACTGACAGCAGGTACGCACATAAAATGGTCTGGGACCACGGGGTAATTTTGACAAACGAGAGGATTCATTGCAGCTGATGGTAAGCACATCGAACATTAACAACTTGTCATACAACTTTTAGAAGCCATAAGATTTCCCTCACAGATTGCAATTGTCCACTGTAGGGCGCATACTTGTGGTAAGGATCATGTGTCCCAAGGCAATGCCCTGGCAGACGCGGAGGCCAAGAAGGCTGCACTGAGGCCCCGGCCACATTGCAAATGATGAAATTAGTACTTCCTTCACTTGAGTTAACTCAGATGCTTGTGGATCTCCAGTCCTCAGCTATTGACGATGAAATGACCGATTGGTGTTATCTAATCTTGCAGAAGAATCCTAGGACAGGATTAATCTGCAAAGAGGGGAAACCATGCATACCACAGCACAGCTCCCCTCTGTCCATTGCACATTTTCATGGAGTAGAACACAACAGCATTCAAACAACACACATGCTGCTAGCACAGAATTTCTATATTACAGGCATTAAACAGTTAGTGTCAGATTATGTGGGAAGGTGTATCACATGTTTGAGGAACAACCCAAACACCAATGTAACCAGATTGATTAAAGCCCTAAGTGAAATTGAGGAAAAAGTTGCTTGCAAGTCTCCTTGTCTTCCACAGGAACCAACTCACCCATTCCAAGTGGGAGATATCGTGCTGATAAAGAAATTAAAGAAAGGAAAATTTGCAGGAGACTTCACCTACGGATCACCGACTACAGTGGTAGCCGCGACCCGCACAGCAGTACTCACAGAAGAAGCACCTACTTGGATCCACGCCACCAGAGTGAAACTGGTAAAGGAGGCACCCCAAAAGGAGGTAATAACGGGGACAGACAGTCCTGACCTCGAAAAAGGACAAAGTGAGGTACTAACGGGAGCAGACAGCTCTGACCTCCACCAGGATGCACTCCCTCAATTCTGGAAGATGGCACAGACGGTCCACTTGGACTATGGAATTACTGACGATCCGAATGACTCTGCTGGAGGATAACAAAGCTGAAGTTGCTATAACTCTGAAAGGTGGAATCACTACCTTCTGGTACAATTCCTCCAGTACTGACGTTGCAACTTACTCCTTCTGTTTATGCAGCATAATGAAGTGCAGTCCTTCCACGAGATGTGGCAACTACTATAAGAATGGACAGGCTTATATCTGTATTACTGACCCTTATTGACCCTTATTTGGGTAATAGATGCGTATACTGGGGGTCAGTAGGATGGAATACAGGAGAAGACTGGGGGTATAAACCACAGAATGCCCTTAATTGAAAGGATAAGAATGGTAAATCCTTGATTAGAAGAATGACAATTATCAACAAAGATGTTAGCCTATATCCTACAGGGTGGGCATGCCCTAAGATGGTGTCTGAGATGAAAATAATTATAAACATAGAAAACCCAAACAAAGGTGATGAAGGAGATTACGTGCTGGGATGGTACTTTCACGACATAGGGGGGACAGAAATTTCAATGGTCACCAAACACTTTGAAATAAGAGATATGTGTCAATCCTCAGAATGGACATACCCTCAGAAACAAACATACCCTCTAAAAACCCATATACAGGTCCTTCTAAAAAAATTAGCATATTGTGATAAAGTTCATTATTTTCTGTAATGTACTGATAAACATTAGACTTTCATATATTTTAGATTCATTACACACCAACTGAAGTAGTTGAAGCCTTTTATTGTTTTAATATTGATGATTTTGGCATACAGCTCATGAAAACCCAAATTTCCTATCTAAAAAAATTTGCATATTTAATCTGACCAATAAAAGAAAAGTGTTTTTAATACAAAAAAAGTCAACCTTCAAATAATTATGTTCAGTTATGCACTCAATACTTGGTCGGGAATCCTTTTGCAGAAATGACTGCTTCAATGCGGCGTGGCATGGAGGCAATCAGCCTGTGGCACTGCTAAGGTGTTATGGAGGCCCAGGATGCTTCGATAGCGGCCTTAAGCTCATCCAAAGTGTTGGGTCTTGCGTCTGTCAACTTTCTCTTCCCAATATCCCACAGATTCTCTATGGGGTTCAGGTCAGGAGAGTTGGCAGGCCAATTGAGCACAGTAATACCATGGTCAGTAAACCATTTACCAGTGGTTTTGGCACTGTGAGCAGGTGCCAGGTCGTGCTGAAAAATGAAATCTTCATCTCCATAAAGCTTTTCAGCAGATGGAAGCATGAAGTGCTCCAAAATCCCCTGATAGCTAGCTGCATTGACCCTGCCCTTGATAAAACACAGTGGACCAACACCAGCAGCTGACATGGCACCCCAGACCATCACTGACTGTGGGTACGTGACACTGGACTTCAGGCATTTTGGCATTTCCCTCTCCCCAGTCTTCCTCCAGACTCTGGCACCTTGATTTCCGAATGACATGCAAAATTTGCTTTTATCCGAAAAAAGTACTTTGGACCACTGAGCAACAGTCCAGTGCTGCTTCTCTGTAGCCCAGGTCAGGCGCTTCTGCCGCTGTTTCTGGTTCAAAAGTGGCTTGACCTGGGGAATGCGGCACCTGTAGCCCATTTCCTGCACACGCCTGTGGATGTTTCTACTCCAGACTCAGTCCACTGCTTCCGCAGGTCCCCCAAGGTCTGGAATCGGTCCTTCTCCACAATCTTCCTCAGGGTCCGGTCACCTCTTCTTGTTGTGCAGCGTTTTCTGCCACACTTTTTCCTTCCCACAGACTTCCCACTGAGGTGCCTTGATACAGCACTGTGGGAACAGCCTATTCGTTTAGAAATTTCTTTCTGTGTCTTACCCTCTTGCTTGAGGGTGTCAATGATGGCCTTCTGGACGGCAGTCAGGTCGGCAGTCTTAACCATGATTGCGGTTTTGAGTAATGAACCAGGCTGGGAGTTTTTAAAAGCCTCAGGAATCTTTTGCAGGTGTTTAGAGTTAATTAGTTGATTCAGATGATTAGGTTAATAGCTTGTTTAGAGAACCTTTTCATGATATGCTAATTTTTAGAGATAGGAATTTTGGGTTTTCATGAGCTGTATGCCAAAATCATCAATATTAAAACAATAAAAGGCTTGAACTACTTCAGTTGGTGTGTAATGAATCTAAAATATATGAAAGTCTAATGTTTATCAGTACATTACAGAAAACAATGAACTTTATCACAATATGCTAATTTAGAAGGACCTGTACAGTCCCTAGGAAACATACTGGCTATTTCTGACCCTACCTATGAGGATACCCTGGCAGCAGAAACTGGGTTCTCTGATGACAACCTATGGTTAGAATGGATGAAGTACAGTGCAGCTTCAGTAAATAAAAGTAATTGTTATATATGTGGGACCGCTAAGCCTCACCTAGGTACTGTGCCCTTAATATTGCCCTCTAGTGTTAAGGAATGTTTTTTGCAATTATTCTCAAATTCATCTAGTAACTAGTCTGCATGTGAAGAATGGAAGCAAAAATACCCACTCCTCATAAAAACTCCCCGCCCTGGTGCAGGTATACATATCTGTCCTGATAACTATACCTGCCACAGAGGGGGAGAGCAAGGAAGATCCCTGGGTAATTTCACTGAAGGATACTGTGCAACAGTGAAACAGATACCTCCCTCACACAGAATCAAGTATACTCGATTGGAGATGTATATTGGATCTGTGGGGATGAAAAGATAAGATCTAGACTAGAGGGTTCCTGGAAAGGTGAATGTGCTCTTGCTAAAGCCATAATGAATATACACATATTTAGTGAACAAGAGACCCCTAGTGTAGGAAGAGTGACAAGGACCAAAAGATCACTCCCCATGGGTAGTTTTGATCCTCATATGTATATAGACGCAATAGGCGTCCCAAGAGGGGTCCCTGATGAATTCAAGGCTAGAGGTCAGGTGGCAGCAGGATTTGAATCCATAATTCCCCACATAACAATCAACAAAAATGTAGACTGG
The DNA here is from genome assembly GCF_014858855.1 of Bufo gargarizans. Taxonomy (NCBI): domain Eukaryota; kingdom Metazoa; phylum Chordata; class Amphibia; order Anura; family Bufonidae; genus Bufo; species Bufo gargarizans. The sequence goes on from NC_058083.1 coordinate 76,145,864, forward strand.
ATCAACTATATTTACTATAATCAACAAAGGTTTGTAAACTACACCAGGGATGCGTTACAGGGTGTAGCAGAACAGTTACAGGCAGATTCCATTATGACATTTCAAAACCGCATGGTACTTGATATGATACTTGCAGAAAGAGGTGGTGTCTGTAAAGTATTGACGGACCCCTCATCATGCTGCACATTCATACTCAACAACACCGGCCCTGATAGTAAGGTCACACTGCCAATAAAGAAACTCGAGGATTTATCAATCAAGCTCAAAAGAAACTCAGGTATCGATAACCCTTGGGATCAGTATTTTGGCTGGTTCACTACCTGGCACTTGTACAGTTGGGAATCATTATCCTGATAATTATTATAGTAATAGCAATAGTTGCAACGTGTATCATACCATGTGTACGGAAACTGATGATGAAAGGAGTATCAAATATGTCATTTTATGGGACTCTGCTGCCTAAACCTGAAGACAACTCACATGAAGGATATAGAAAATATCTGACGGTATACAGGGAAAAGGGCAAGGGTAAAAACCATGTTATCTAAGAAATTTGGTTTTAAGAGGGGATTGAAGAGAAATGTGACTCCATCTTGTCTTCTCTTACATGTACAGAATTGTTATAACATCTCACCCACGCACTGTTTCACATCCCCCCGCTGTGAGTGAGGTTCACTTATCTGTCTCAGGACAGATTCTGGCAATATCCTAGACCTAGAACAAACGTTCTGTTTCATTCAGGTTCATTCGGCACAACTGCTTACATTCTTATATGTGACTGATTAAAACCTATTATTTCTACTAATTGCACGTATACATAGCATAAAAGGATGTTCCGGTAGTATGTGTGTGAGCACCAATGTTTATCTTTATGATTGGATTAAACGCTGTTGTTATGCAAACTTTTCTACCTCCTATATAAGGCCACGCTATGGCACAATAAAGTTAGAGTGTTTCTCAGTGATACTTGTGTGTGTCTATTATTGCCAACTGAGAAACATCTCTCCTGATGTCAGTAACATCAAACTAAGGTGGTCGTAGAGGTCCAGAAAGGTCCATTAAAGAACATTATTACTTTAACTGCTATGCAAGAACTAAGACTTAAAAAGCTCCATACATTTAGAAATACAGTCAGCCCTAAACACCATTAGAGCTGGTATTACAGCTATTGGAGACAATACTGCCCACCTAGAGGAAAAAAATTGAAGAGTTTAAAGAAGCTCACAATTCAATGGTTGATTCATATAACGAAACACAAGATGATGTAGCTGCCATAAAATTAAAACCGGCAGATTTGGAAGACTGTTCCAGAAGGAACAATATTAGGCTCAGGAACATTCCTGAAACTGTCACAAACAATTCGCTCCAAGATTTCTTGATAGATTTATTCACATCAATTCTCCCAGATACCCCTGAAAGGGATCTTCTCATTGATAGAGCACACCGGGTTCCTAAACCCAGGTCAATGCCTTCAAGCATGCCGAAAGATGTGTTTTCAAAAACAACCTGTTGAGAGAAGCTGGGCGCAAAAAAGACATACCAGAAAGGTTTAAGCAAATCTCATTTTACGCTGATCTTTCCTCTGCAACACTAACGATAAGGAAAGAGTTTGCAAAGTATACCACCATACTGAGAGAAAATAACATCTCGTATTGATGGGGATTCCCAGTTAAATTAATAGTCAGCAGGAATGACAATAATCATATGTTATTATCTCCCTCACAAGCTGCAGATCTGTTGAAGAAATGGTTCCCTCATCTGCCACCGGAGGGAGAAAGATCTCCAGGAAAGCAGAAACCTCCAACGCTGATGCAAGAATGGACTGTAGTGAAGAGATAATGATGGAACTTTTGACAGTTTTGTGAGGTACTTTCTCCTCTCCTTTCACTGAAGGACACACAGCTTTGTTCTTGCTCCAGTTTTTTCTACATTCGAGCTCCTCTTCCTCTGCATCTGGTCTTCAATCTTTATTAGGACGTTGAAATATCCCGTTATGATTATATGGCTGTTGGTTAGCCTGAGCTAACCGAAAATGATCAGTCGTGTTTTCTGCAAAATACTTGAGTACTGATTTGATACTTCAGTTGTTTAACCTCTGTTTACTACTAATTGTCACCCCCCCCCCCCTCACAACCTCCCCAGCCCTACACATGGCAGGTGTGAAGGGGATTGGCGATTATTTGGGAATTCTTACATACCCAACAATTTTTAGTTTATATGCTATTGGTTTTATATGTTATGACGGCAATATGTCTATTGTAAGCGTCAGAGACATGATACATTGTGAATTTCTAGGAACCAAGCAGATATCACCACCTTGGTTTAAACCACGAATCTACCTAAATGAACATAAGCACACAATTATACTCCTAATATGGCATTAAAAATATCTTCCCTAAATGTCAAGGGATTAAACTTCCCTTTCAAAAGATCCAGTCTGTGGAGAGAAGCACTAAAACTACAATGTGATATTATCTTTATCCAAGAAACTCACTTACTAGCCAAAGACAATTTCAGAATCCATAACAAAAGATTTGCCCACATTTTTCACTTACATATTAACCAAAAGAAAGCTGGTGTTATGATAGCAATTAAAGATACGATCTGATTTAACCTTATCTCATCCCACCTAACACTCAAGGTCGTTACATCTGCTAAATTGATAACCAAATCTACACTATTGCTTTTATATGCACCCTAACAAATCCCAAATCCGGTTCCTTAACCGATTCCGTACAACCTTAATGCCTCTAAAACGTGGCTCTTTAGTGTTATGCAGTAATTACAATAAAGTCGTAGACCCCCACAATGGATAAATCTCCATCAGACATCCGAGACAAGGACCTCTCTTTCAGAGACCTTCTTCACAAAGAATTGTTTGATCCTTGGCATATTCTACACGCATCTGAAAAATACTTTGCTTTTTTTTCTATTCCTCATAGTTCATACTCTTGCATAGACAGATTTTAGTAGATAAGGTACTACTTCAAAACATTGAAGCATAGGATTTATATCCTGGTCGGACCATGCCCCAACGTCTTTAGCCATAAAGCCCTACAGAAGTATTTTGAAACAAACCTAACACCAGATGTTTCAACGGCAACAGTATGGTGTGCTCATAAAGCAGTGATGAGGCCTTTTTCTAAAATACTCAGCCCTTGAAAAGAAAAAGCATACTGAAAAGGCAAAACTACTCACTAAACAAAATCATACACTTTGAAAATGAAAATAAAAAGTGTCCCAAGGCAACACACACCCTTCAACTGAAAGAACTTAGACATGAATTATGTCTTAATGCAATCTACTGCAATCTACTGTAATGCAATCTACTGTAGGTTTGAATTTTACCTCTGTAAATCTGAATCAATGTACTACCACAGTGGAAATAAAGCTAATAAATCTCTAGCGAATAGAATTAAAACTAAGTCGGCCAAATCCAGAATCCCTCATCTATACAATGCAAATCAACAAAAAAATCATAAACCCACAAGATTTTGCGAATAAATTCACAACCTATTATTATAATTCTATAACCTGAAAAAAGACAACCTAACCTTACAACCCACTCCTGAAACAATTAATGCTTTTTTAAAGAGCACCTTTCATCAGTTTATCTCTAGTCTAATTATGGTCTTACCTTATAGGATGGCCCCCACTGATGCCATGGCACTTTTTTTTCCCAGACACCCCCGTTTTTCCGCTCATGGCCCTGTTGATTTCGGCGCCTTATATTATAATGAGCCAACCCGGTTATACTAGGCGGATAATCGCAGTTTTGCTGGGGCGGTTCTCTTCTCCCTGGCTGTGAGCACATCCAATCAGAGCGCACCGCTCTTAGCCAGGGAGAATCAGCTCCTCCCTGGCTAAGAGCGGTGCGCTCTGATTGGATGCGCTACTCCCTGGCTAAGAGCGGTGCGCTCTGATTGTATGCACACACAGCGAGTGAGAAGAGAACCGCCCCCAGCGAAAATGCGAGTCTCCGCCTAGTATAACCAAGTCGGCTCATTATAATATAAAGCTCCGAAATCAACGGGGCCAAGAGCGAAAAAAATGCCATGGCATCAGTGGGGGCCACCCTATAAGGTTAAGGCCATAATTAGACTAGGGCTAAACTGATGAAAGGTTCTCTTTAAACAAGATTTCTCTTCTTAAACTATCAAGTACTCAACTTCAAACTCTAAACCAAGATTTAAAAACTGAAGAAATATTGAAAGTTATAGCCTCCCTCAAACTCAATAAATCCCCGGGTCCTGACGGACTAACCAATGAATATTATAAAGCCTTTTTGCTAGGGATGAGCGAACCCGAACTGTATAGTTCGGGTTCGTACCGAATTTTGGGGTGTCTGTGACACTGACCCGAACCCGGACATTTTCGTAAAAGTCCGGGCTCGGTGTTCGTCGCTTTCTTGGCGCTTTTTGAAAGGCTGCAAAGCAGCCAATCAACAAGCGTCATACTACTTGCCCCAAGAGGCCGTCACAGCCATGCCTACTATTGGCATGGCTGTGATTGGCCAGAGCACCATGTGACCCAGCCTCTATTTAAGCTGGAGTCACGTAGCGCCGCACATCACTCTGCTCTGATCAGCATAGGGAGAGGTTGCAGCCGCGACGTTAGGGCGAGATTAGGCAGTGATTAACTCCTCCAAAGGACTTCATTCAGAAATAGATCTGCAGCTGTGGATGATTGAACTGCTGCTATTGAATTGCTCACTGTTTTTAGGCTGCCCAGAGCGTTTTTCAGTCACTTTTTTCTGGGGTGATCGGCGGCCATTTTGTGTCTTGTGGTGTGCCAGCACAAGCTGCCACCAAGTGCATTTAACCCTCAATGGTGTGGTTGTTTTTTGGCTAAAGCCTACATCAGGGTCAAGCTGTCACACCAAGTGCATTTAACCAGCAATAGTCTGGTTATTTTTTGGCCATATACTACATCAGGGGCAAGCTGAGCCTGTCACCAAGTGCATTTAACCCTCAATGGTGTGGTTGTTTTTTGGCTAAATCCTACATCAGGGTGAAGCTGTCACACCAAGTGCATTTAACCAGCAATAGTCTGTTTATTTTTTGGCCATATACTACATCAGGGGGAAGCTGTCACCAAGTGCATTTAACCCTCAATGGTGTGGTTGTTTTTTGGCTAAATCCTACATCAGGGTGAAGCTGTCACACCAAGTGCATTTAACCAACAATAGTCTGGTTATTTTTTGGCCATATACTACATCAGGGGCAAGCTGTCACCAAGTGCATTTAACCCTCAATCGTGTGGTTGTTTTTTGGCTAAATCCTACATCAGGGTGAAGCTGTCACACCAAGTGCATTTAACCAGCAATAGTCTGTTTA